>NC_060171.1:25756729-25837384 GCF_021292245.1 Micropterus dolomieu | reverse complement strand
AGTGTTGAGTGTACATTTTTGTGCATTCTTTATCATATTTCAAATCTGCATGCACACTAAAACAATAGATCTCACTAAAAGTTCACTAAAAAGGATCAAAGTGGTTTTCAGAGTGCAACACACAACACTGTGTCCAGTTCATTCAGCAGCATCCCCTAACTAAATGGGATAGGTCTTCTCCCTTCAGGGAGGGATTTTGCAATGCTCCACTGGCACAATCGTACACACACACTCCATTTCATGGCACAGCAGACAATCAAACACTGGGACACAGAGTCTGGAGCAGGGCAGGCTCTTCCAGTACTGCAGTGTGGTGAATAACCAGTGCCTGCTGTTTCGCATCCCTGATCAGCCCTTTGTGCTGTATGGGATGGGCACAGTAGGGCATGGCCTGAATGCTGATCCCCAGAGCTAACAAGCCAGCCAGCAAACCAACCAACCACTGAGCCACACTTCTATCTAGCCAACCGGGCTGGCAGAACAGGAATCCTGGCAGCCCAGCATTGAATCCCATAGTGTAAGGTTGCCAGGGGCACGCATGAGTCCTGCTCAATCCTCTGATGTCCAGCAGAGGCCTTAGGGCCACTGCCCTGTTTGATAAAGCTGTCTGGAAGTCTGCCTCTATTGCTTTTTGACCAACTAGACATCAAAACGATTTACCAACGCTTAAACAATACTCTGTACTTTAAAGAATCCAAAATTTAATTTCAACAGCTTCCAATGCAAATGGAAACATCATATTTGATAAAGGAAGAATAGTGTCTAATTTGACCTAACAATGGCAGAGAATGATGTTGGAGTGTTTTACACAAATCACCAAATGTCAAAGTCACATTTGCAGGCCAAGTGTAAAGTTGTATGATGTTTATAGTCAATTCCAGGTGAAACAGCCAATTACAGGAGCTACCCGTGCAGAGCAGATCAGGATGATATACACTCTGATTATTGTATCCAATAAATCTGTCAGCATGTGCCGGGTTGTGGCAAGGCAGCAAGGAGCTGCTGGGTCACCGCTGTAGGCCTCACACACACATCCCTCTCTTTCTCAGGCACTAACTCTTCTTTCTTTTCTTCCATCTACAAACAGAAAGTGTTGCTTTGTATCTGTCACTACCTCCATCTTCAACTGACTGCCTTGCTGGGAAAGTACGGCAGGCAGACAGAGCTAAGAACTTTCCACAGCTGGGGCTCAGATGGTTTTCATAAGAGTTAGTCCCCCCACTGAGGGTGGAACTCAATTGGAACCCCCACACTTTCAGATATTGACGCACAAGCACCTGTCTGTTCAAAAAAGGAAAGAAAATGAGGGAAACAAGACAAAGAGTCTATGGCCATGCTAGCAGCTCTGTGCCGCTATATGTAGCTATTCGCATAATGGTACTTTGAGCTCGCTCTCAATGACAATGCTACATGCTGATGTTTAGCAGGTGTATTGTTTAGCATGTTTATCATCTTAATTTAGCATGTTGGCATGTTAATATTTGCTCTTAGCAAAAACCAAAGTATTGGACAAATGACAATGGGCAAAAAACAACTGATGATGATGCCAGATTAAATGTCAGGAAATCAATAAAGTCATTAATATCCTGAGAAGAGAATGAATGTCTGTACCAACTTTCAAGGCAAGCCATCCAATAGTTCAGTCTGGACTGAAAGTGAAAGACCAACTGACCCGCCATCCCTAGAACCGTTATCTATTACTATAATGTAACGCTACATTTCTCATTAAGTCTAATTATTCTAATGACGTTGACTGTCTATATTTAGATGGTCACACAATGATCACTAAGTTGATAAAACAAATACATTTCTTTAGATTAATTTGACACTAAAGCGGAAAATTTTACATACAGGTTTTAATCAAATAAATGTCACGGCACGACAAGAATCAAGAACAAGGTCTTTGTTCTCAGACTAGTTCTACCTCCATGTTTCCCCTCCGCCTGACCCATGTCTAATGCTGCGGTAGTTACGCAGGCTCTACTTGGAGGGGGCCACTCCACAGCATTCCTCCTCACAACAGGAGGGCTTTTGTTACACTCTGACCTTTTCGGCCATGTGGTAATAAATTTGTCTGATTTGTTCCTCCTCTCCTTTTTAGAGTGCTTCTCTTTCACATGGAGAGGGTGATCAATGCAGGGGAGGCTACTCTTTCTGGGCTTGGGGCTCTGTTGCGTGCAAGACCCATCCGGCCTGGCCCACCACTAGGCCGTTCAAGCATTCTGGTTTGGGCTTTGGAGGATGTTGACCCACGGAGGGGTTCAGCTAGACCCGCACCAGATGGAGGGGACCAGCAAAGAGGATGGAAAAATCCTGTGCAAGCCAGAGCTCAGACGTGTGTGCAGAGAAGCAACAAATGAGTGAATGGATCGTCTGTCCAACATTTGCCATTTTCTTCCCAAACCTTTTTGCATGGAGGGGCTTTACGAGATCCAGCAGCCCTGAAGGATGTGCCTGAATCATGGCACATCAACTCAGAGGCCTCTGCTCACTGATGTTTATTGCATGGGGGCTTAGGCGCAGGAAGAGCCTTTGAGGATGCCAGTGGAGCAGAAAGGAGAAGACATCTTTAGTGCCTCGACCATCTTATATCGTCAGCATTTGAAACAGCTGTGTCTTCTCTCAGTTCTCCTCACGGCTGTAAGACTCTTCTATCTAAATATGAAGATGCTGCCTGAATGCGCGAGGACGCAGGGAGCTCATCTTCCGGCAAGATTTGTGATTAGTGACTATGTTCAAGAAACCAAGTACAATCAATCAAACACAAATAAATATGAGGGAGAACCAATCAGCTAAAGACACTAACAGTGCAAGAGAAAGTAGGCACATGGAGACCAGGAGAAAGAGAGCAAGTGATTACTTTGCTCTTAGTTCAGATCATACTGTCATTAGCTTTATATAAACCTTTAAAGCAGACTTCATGCAGCTTCTCTCTGCTCACAAAAAGGCAGCAACCACAACACACACATGAAAGCTTATTTGGTGAATTGGGACACACATACACAAAGAATCATTACATTAATGAATGGCAGCGTTCAAGGATGCAGCTCTGAGTGATCTCATTAGATCCTATCACAACAGGCCAGTGTTCTCACACTGCTCTCATCCCAGCCACCCCCCCATTTGGGCTCCAGTTCTGGGCCCTAATTTAAGACACATGTAGCCTACTCACACAGAGATCAAAAGCCCCCATCGACAGCCACGTGAGCGTGTGGAGGCTGTCAGTGTTAACGTGGAAAGACGGGGGTTTGGTGATCCTTCAGGGATCAGCAAGGCCTTTTTGTGACAGACTGTGCTGATGCACCTCTGATAGTTGATATTGACGCCTCATTAACTTCTGCTTGCTCTCAGAATGTTGGGGCCACAATGAGGAAATCAAGTTATGGCAGGATGGTAATCTGGTATTTATTTTAACTTAAATTAGCAACGGAAAACTTGCTTTAGGGGGTTGACGCTTACATTTTTAGTTAAAAGTTAATGAAAAGATCATTTGTATTGTATTCTACCGCTTGGTATGCAGTGTTTACGTGTGCAACTGAAAGAGAGAAACAGATGAATATAAAAGGAAAGAAACAATGAGGAAAGCAAAACTCTACATCAGATCCATCTCCATGGCCTGAAGGCTGCAATTAATGCAAAAGGAACCTAAATATCCCCGCCTGCCATTGCGTGAGACAGCACTGCCTTGTAAACCTATAAACATGTCCAAGAGGAACCCAAATAGCCTCTTACGTGTTTTTAAATGCTTTGTCTTCCACATGGTGTCAATTTGCATTTTTGTAAAGGAGCTCATTTACGCATTTTAAATTTTATGGCCACCAAATCACAGAAACCACACCGCCTCTGTAAGCAGTGCCTGTGCTTTGGATATCCTCACTTAGTTTTCCACTTAGAAAGTGTAGAATCTCTCAAATACATAAATCAACACAAGTAAACACAGCAGTCTGACAGAACTTGATTCCATGTGGTCAAATCATAACGAAAGAGCTTTTTTAAGTGCTCACTATCGTCACTCATAAGCTTTTCTTTTACAGCACTTAAAGCCTTCCATTTCAGACAAATGCAAAATACTGTCACAAGTAGTATGTACACAATATTCAGATTACTTACACTGCTGAGGTACAAAAAGTCAACTAATCACAATGGAAAGGAACTATTACAACGGCAATATGGAAAACAGACATGCAAATCAGACATTTTACTATGACAAATTCAGTGTGCATGCATCTAATAACAGGGCTTTGTGTCCTGAAAGTGACATAAATGGAAAACCTCCATTAACAGAAATGTTTCCTCCCATCTCTACTTCTTTGTATGGTATTGTCACTCCTGTCACCTACACCACAAAAGACTTTCCCCAGCGAATCTCTTTGTCTGAGCCATCGTCGGCCTAAATTGAATTCCAAACTAAGATACAGCATAATACTACACCAGTCAGCACTACTGGATTTTCTAAAACCATTTATTAAACACACCCAATAGCAGGCTTACAACATGCCACATTCTACAATATGTATAATACAAAAAATAATATAACTTTAATAAGAAAAACAAAAAAATCAGATATACTTCACATGTTGATGAGGCTGTATCATTAGCTTTAAAGTACCGTGGGTTGAACTGAATCAATTAGATACAGTGAGCAGCAATCGATGCATCTGGCTGAGTCTCCTCTTCCGCAAGCACATGAATCACATGTGTAGTTTCCCTGTCCTGAGTGGCCTGGTTGTTAAACAGACAGCTGGGTGTTTTCTTGTACCTAACTGGCTGGCATAAATGATCCAAGTTGCCCAATTTCAATACTTCCTGGAAAGGCTTGTGTTGAAATTGAGAAATAGCCCTGAGAAATACTGAGCATTCAAATTAACTGCATTTTAAGAAGCCCAATTAAAAAAGAAATCCTATTACAAACTTTGATGCCAGGTCAGCACACTGGCCTCAGAGGTTTTGAAGCTCGTATTACTTTGATGAGGGGTTATAAAAGTTTGGCATGACTGCGATCTGATGTTACAGACAGTTAGTGGCAAAAAATGATGCTCAGTTAAAGCAAGATATTATGAAAATCATCCACCCCGGCTAAGACGTTTTTCAACCGATACCTCAAAAACTTTCTTGGACTTTGCAAAAACTGTGTCAAATACTACAGGCAGTATGGTGACCTGAATGAGTGGAACAGGAAAAAATAGGATTTTTTCAAGGCCTCTGATAAGGCTACCCAAGAGGTAGCGGTTTCCCTTTGATGTTTCCCCGTATTATATTACTGGTTTGCGGCATAACAACAAAAGACCATGTAGTGCGGAGGACGTGAGTGGACAGGCATTAAAAAACTGCATGTTAGCTTCACTCTTGCAGGTCTGTGCAGGCAGCATGGCAGCACCGACAAATCATTGCCATTCGTATGGCAAACCAGAGCAAACTGGGGAATGACTTCATGAGGTACATGAAATGACAACCCTTTTGCAGTTTACAATGGTTACAATGATATCCTAGTGAAAGAAGGATTGGGATTTCATTAAATTTATATCATACTATCCTGCATGATTCATGTTAATGAAGTGTCAGGGTGGTACAGTCGCTACAGGCCTTCACAGAAGTTTTCTAAATTAGCAAGGCCTCTAATATAATGACTGAAAGAAGAAAGAAACCTCCCTGACATGTGTGTCAAACATCAAAAAGCTCCATTCTACAGATAAAAAGAAGAAAAAAAACAAAAAGAAACTTAATAAGCCTTGGATATAAAGATTTATGGATGCAAAGTCAGACATTTTAAAGGGGAGAGAGAGAGAGAGAGAGAGAGAGAGAGAGAGAGAGAGAGAGAGAGAGAGAGAGAGAGAGAGAGAGAGAGACAGAGACATTAACATTTTAGTGTAGTATCCAGACTTGTGACGCCTGTTTTTTTTTTAGCTCTTTAATTCAGTCAAGAATGATAAATATGTCTACAGGTTTGCTAACAAAAAAAAGCCCTTTCTGGGGTTCATGTGGTCTGTCATGGAGGTTGCTAAACTGCTGGGGACCGCAGGGGCTGAGGTCTGCTCTGTATTGTAGCGTTGTCTGCAGTTAAAGCATGCATGAGGTTTTAATTCACTAACAACACAGCAGAAACTGCACCACGTAAACAACAGTCCCTCACTCAGGAAAAATGTTGATTAAACTCAACAAACATAAAACAAGAATCTCATTTAATTTTTTTTTTTTTTTTTAAGTGAGGATTGCTGGGATTTCTTTTACATCTTGTGTCGCAATGAATTTCTCCACATCATCAGCTCAGCTCAATAAACTGCCCAGATCGTCAGCAAAACCTCCTGAGCAACGTGAAATCAAAACCCCCTTTTCTCCTTTACTTAGGCACATTCAAACTGACAGAAAGACTTGCATTCATCGTATTTCTGGAATACTTGTTGGTGGCATATTGGAGGTGGATTGAACAAAGCTGAGGGAGTGGACGCTGAGGCACCGGGCCCCCAGATAGAACGACAAAGGGCCCAGCAGAGCCTAGGCTAAGTGAAAGGGCCCAGACAAAAGGCTGAGAAGAAGAGCGCTTTATGGGCTGGTTGGAGGGAGAGGAGGCAGAGCCGGGCCTGTGCCCACGCATCAAGGCCCCAGGTCTTGGTGAGCCGCTGAAGCACGACCATGTGTGGTCCATTATTGCACCCAGCAAGCAGCGGACACCACGCCTCCCTCAATGGGAAGACGGATGCCCCCTTGCTGATTGCCCCGAAAACCTGGTAAGAAAAGGCTCACAGAACAAAAGCACCTGCCCCGTTGGGAGAGGGCCACTGAAAAGGTCACAGGAGCATGCCTGCATGGTTTTACTCTTCTTCAGGGGAGTACAATGGAACTGACAGGTGTTGGAGGAAGTGAGACAAGAGGACAGGGCCAGAGAAGGGAGACGGACGGGTTTGAAAAGGGGAGAAAGGGGAGACACTCCCACAAGAAGCAAATGCCTTCCTGAGGGGAGCAGAACATGTTTTCATGTCCTACATTTTGAGTAAGCTTGTTTATTGGCGAAGCAAACAATGGAACCCTGCTGAGCAAACACGGCCATGTGAAGTGGTTAACAGTTGCAGACGGAAAGGTTGTCACCGGAACTGTCTATTGTCTGCGCTTATCTGTTTATAATGACGCCTGACACAGAACCACCACAACAAACATATCAATATTTCCAGCTTTACGCGCTCAAGCAGAAAGGACTTGTCAAAACACGAGAATAAAGCCTTGACTCATCCTTCCGTTTGTTCATTTGTCTTCATCCGATCTGACTGCGAATGTCGCAGCCCTCGGGAGCAGGAAACAGATGGAGCCATGTCCTTCATCAGATCAAAAAAAAACAGGGAGGCGGTGCAGCCCCTTCAGCCCCTCGTCTGCAGGCTCTGCAAACACGAAGCCTCTGTCTGCGTCAGCTGCTCTCTGAGCTGTTTCCAGGTCAGCCGCCAAAAGGGGGCAGGGAGCAGGCAGCACCTCTTCTCAGGAAACCTTTCCTTAAGAAATTAGGGTCAGTGGCACTTCTCCCTTGAGTGCCCAAGTGCTCAGGATCAGAGATCAGGGGAGAATGCAAGGAAGAACCGGAGGACACTTACGTCATTGCCTGTCCCCTCCTGTCCCGTCTTTGGTGAGCAGGTCTCTTACACAAGAGGCTTTAGAGCTGCTTTATCCGCTGCTAACAGCACATGAGAAGGGGGTTCAGGGATCATCAGGCTGGTGATACCGCTCATCAGACACTACAATCCCTGTCCTGGATGTCCAGCAGGTCATCTCTCACAACTGTCACTGCGTATCCATCAGTGCTGAACACGCATTGCACATAAACACGCAAGCTTCAGACAGCATACAGCAGCTTGTTGCAGTCTATGATGGATGCCTGGGTGTGCCCGAGAAGCTTAACAGTGCTCCTGTTTCCATGCAACAGGCCGTGCTTGAAATCAGCTCGGATACGATTAAATAAACTGCAACACAGAGAATGCTTTTTGCTCCTGGAGAGAGTGGTGTGTCTCTCTGTTGTAAAATATGATTTGTTAATGTTATGCTGCTGTAAATGCTACTTCCCCCCCCCCCCCCAAATCCATGCTGCTCATGGTAGCGTTTAAGTGATAAAATGAACAAGTCAGTCTAACCGTGATTTCACACTGTGAGTAACAAGATCAACAAGTCACCAGAGGGCCATTCATTTCTTATTGGGAGCTGAGAGAGCACGGACAGACGAGCCTGTGCAAGAAGCCTGCGGGCTGAGAAAAGCCACCATGTTTGAACCTTTCATGGACTTTTAAAACCAGCCATTAAAAACCAATAGATTTGCTCCCCTTGTTTCAATGTAATATTCTAAATGAATAAGTTTACCTAACAAGTGGGAAATGGACAAGATTATTCAGTTACTTTTATTTGAAAACCCAAATAAACAAGTGTCATGTGTATGTTTATGTGTTTATTTTTAATTAATTAATTAGAGCTTTACAGTCATACATGCCACCATACGTGCCATCATGTTTGTGTTCTGGTCAGCTTTTTGCAGATACATCAGTATCTGTGTTTCTGCCTGCCAATAGTAACAAGAAATTGAAATAAATCAGTTTTTTACATAAACAAATCTAAGCAGCAAGAATGTTTGTTTATGGCTATGTGTTTATTATTATCTGATTTGTTTAACTCATATATTGGTAGCAGCATCAAAATTCTAGTATCAGTTGGCCCAAATATAAGAAAATAAAAGCTACGTTTGGGAGGGTCAACTGGATGTGTACATACTTGCAACTGGTCTGTGTTGGTAGCATTTATGTTGCTAGGCTAGCGAGTTTCTTTAATTCTGTTTATAGTGTGCAGACTTTGTCTGCCCTAAAAGTCCTTAGCTCAGTTTAATCCACAGGAGTTTCTGACGGGTATTGCAAGGTGAGAATGGAAGAGACTATAGTGAAAAGGATTCAACATTTTTACTGCAGAAAAGGACTGAGGTTCGGATCTGTCAAGGTGCCAAGAATTAGAGGTGTGACAGAATGCCATGATGAGGAACTCAAAAATGCGACCGCTTCCAAGAGCGCGAGAGTGTGTGAATATGGAACTGATAAACAGACTGAAGATTTTCCTCCACGGACAAGCCAGCACATACGGATTTAGGTTCTGCTTTAATGGAGGTATTTCATGTCTCATTTCTACAAGAGAAAAGGCTTCAGAGGTGAGGACAAGCTTCTCTTTGGACTAACAGTGTCTCAGGGAAACAGAATTGTGTAATTACAAACTTTTTACAAAAATAGGGTCATCTTATAATTAAAACCATCTTTTATGTGGGCCAGT
This sequence comes from Micropterus dolomieu, assembly GCF_021292245.1. Classification (NCBI taxonomy): domain Eukaryota; kingdom Metazoa; phylum Chordata; class Actinopteri; order Centrarchiformes; family Centrarchidae; genus Micropterus; species Micropterus dolomieu. The sequence goes on along the minus strand of NC_060171.1, from coordinate 25,828,102 downwards.
ACGATAATACAGCTGGTCCCCTCATCCATGTAGTTGGACCATCTTGCTCCTCCCTCAGAAGAGAACAATCCATCTGGCTCACATTGGGAACCCACTGTGAAAACAGAGGTGGTGAGAGCTGATGAGACCATCATTAGAACATCTGGAGAGGAAATATCACGATGACAGTTTAGTGTCTTTGTCTGTTAAATTTTGTGGTCAACCAGTTAAAGGACCGGGAAAACACAGAAACAATATTTGGTTAACAAACACGAGGCAGTAAACAGGAATTTTGCAACATCGCTATGGGTGTGACCACCCAGGTCCAGCATCTGGGATCTAGTCTGGAAATGAGTCAAACACAATCCAGCACTGTGCAACACAAAGAAAACCCACATGCTCTTCCTGTGGTGCAAAATCAAAGCTCTTCCCTCTTAGATAAATATCACCCAACAAGTATATCACACAATCTTTCATCGTCAGGCCAAATGTGGAGGGGAAACAATCATTTCACAGTATGTGCAAACATGTAGGCTAATTTCTAAATGTCTAAGGATGTCTAAGGAGGAACAATAACGTGATCACTGCCAAGAAGCTTTTTTGTATCTGTTTCCAGCCATTCCAGCGTGCTAACCTCTGCAGCAGAAAATCCCTCGGCTTATTTCTCTCTGGACTGTTTGAATTAGCCTGGGATACGCTGTATCACACCATCAAGACAGGAACATTTAAACAAGTAAAACAAAGCCAGCTATGGTGAAACCCTCCACCCAATCGGTCAGGCCCAACACAAGGTGATAAGTTCATCCTTATTCAGTCTCCTTCACTCATCGTCACTCCACTCCCACCTCACCGGCAGATAACAATACGACATCCAGAAATAAACTGAAAGAAGAGATCAAAGATGTTTGAGTTGAGCTGGCCAGAAATACCATTCTGAGCTGAATGTTGCTCTCCAAGCATTTGTCCAAGTAACAAACTGTCACTTCTGGTATGTGCTACTGAATATAATTGGCTGGTATATTTTTCATCTTGCAACACCTCCAGCTATATTTCATGCACAACCCTCAGGCATATGCAGAATATTAATAAATCAAGACAAAAACCATCCAGAGTGCTGCTTTTGGATGTTTCCTACACACTGGGGAGTAATTTGTTATTGCAGGTGGGCCCTTATGAGCACAGTGTTCCTTCTCAAGTATCCCAAATAAAGAAAACAAAGGCTCTCAGATTGGAAATGAAGCATTTTCTTTCTTTGCTCTGCACAGAAAGCATTAAATACAAAAAGTGTAGCTTTGGATGATCAAATGACTGAAAAAGTCAACAACATTTAACAGTTTTTTGCTCTAAAAAATATTAGGCTGATGCCAGGGCGTGTGTGGCAAACACTTTGTATAAGTAAATTAAGAGAAGTAGATTAGTCTATTTCTACCATAATCCCTTTGTAACCCAGAGGAAGGGATTTGTGGGACAAGCATGTGGGGGTGGGTTCGCTCTGTGTCCACCAGTACAGTATGGAGAGAGAAGCTACGATGATTTGACCAGATAAGCGGGCCAAGCTTTCGTGCTTTGCTCCCCCCTCCCCCACCAACACACACTCCCAGACACACACCCAGACACACACCCAGACACACACTCATGCATATATCTTCCCGCAGACATACTAGGAACAAACCACAATGGCACAATGACCTACAAACCACAACCCCACGGGAATTATTCACAAGCTTTTTAAATCAGATTCCATTAAAAGTCAGCTGTAGCAGCAATTGGGTTGCATGCATTCTGACACACCATATTCTAATGAGCTTAGACTTCTGCTTTGTCTCCGAAATGCTGTACATGCTGTACAACGATTACAACACAGGTAAAAACAATTATGAGGAATCCCAAAAGTTGTAAAGAGAACAAAAAGAGAACAAAATCTATATTAACGTAGATGGTATTTTACTTTTCTCGTAAGATGGTGATGATGCTAAAAGTCTAGAAACAACATGAGCAGCCTTACAAAAACATCCATCCGCTTTAATTTCCACTGTCCATACTATGTTTTTTATGGCTGAGTTATTAGCATTAATATAGATCTTATTATGATTAGATACATGTATGATTGAAGTAATTAACCTCACTAAACCCAATTAATACTTAGTGTAACAGAGAGTAATTTGAGATAAGGACCTTGGTGCAGTTCCACATAACACAGATAAGTGAGTAAACTGTGAAGACTCACGGAGGCTCGAGTTATTCATCATGACGCAGACATTTACCAAAGCAGCAACTACAGCTGGGAGTAAGGCAAAACCTCCTTTCATGTTTCTCGTCTCCTTTCAAGATTTGTAATGGAAGTGAATTAAGCCAAGAATGAAAATAAGATGCTGCCCCTGAGTTACATGGTAGAAAGTAACTTTGTACCTTTAGTCAGGGACATGCAAAAGACTTTTGTTTTTGTGTCTTGTGTTTTTCTTCCCATTTCATTTTCTTCTTTCTGTCTATGAACGCTTCAGGGATGGATTACGCTTGTCGTGTCGTCATTATTCCGCGATTCTGGCCAGGAATCTCTTGAAAGAGGAGGTTTAGATCAATTTCAGATACAACAAAATTCATGCGTTTTAAATTCAAGTGTTGCATGCTAACACAAAGCTCACGAGGTTTAACAGGTCTCATGTTTATAGTGTTTACCATTTTAGAAGCGTTTTAGCATGCTAATAGTTGCTAATTGACGTGATGATGGCACTAGAAGTGTGAGACATTTCGCTGATTGCAACTACAAAGGTGAACCTCGAAGACAAGTCACTCATTAGGATTCATTCTCTGGGGACCATGAATATTTGAACCAAAAGTCATGGAAATCTGTCAAATACATGTTGAGTTATTTCACTCTGGAGTGATGAAGCAACCTATTGACAGACCCACAGTGGCACAAACAGAAAATACAATTATTATTATTATTATTATTATTATAACTTCCATTAACAGCATGTTGAGGAAACAGCAAGGGCAACCTAGAGTGTGGTTGTAACACATTATGTTTAAAAGTGAGAATACTGGAAACACAGTTTTCTGTATGTAAGTAATTTGGCATTTAAATAAAACATTTACAAAGAATATTAAAAATGGAACTACATCGGATGGCTGCCAACATGTACATGCTTAGCATATACCAGTGGGTTTCTGAATAATTCATTTAAGCAAATAAGGCTTAATATCACACAAATGATTTTTGCAAAATATGTAATAAACCCATGTTGTGTGCATTACATAACCTTGAAGTGCAACTGGAAACAATTAACACTTTTACAGCTCTTTTTCCCCCCAGCTGTATAAATTGTGCCCCTGTTTTATAAGTCCTTCATAGTGGGATCATGAAACAGAGCAGCTTGTTCACAGTACAATTCAGAGTGTATGAAATGTCAACAACCTTAAATCAGTCAATAAACTGCAACTACCTTCCAGGTTTTCTAAAATTGTTTGATCATTTACTCAACAAACCACAGAGCATCTTAGGCTGCCAATTGCTGATCCGAGAAATATTGTGTTTATGATTCAATTTCCTCCCTGGATGGAGAAAAAAGTAGCACTACTGGCATAAAAAAGCAACATACATTCAAACCGCCTAATTCCTCTTGTTCTCAGTGCTCTGATGGACCACCTGTTAGACTTGATGCTCATTAAGCTGGAGAGTGGGAGGCCACCATGGGGCTGTTCTATCAAATAGTCAGACTCATCCTGGAGGAATCCGGCTGTAAAACGCACTCTCACTGGGAAATCACTCAGACGAGCTCATAAAAGGCACACACAGCGTTTACTCACACGAGCTCACACGAGCTCACACATACACACACGCGCACACAGCCCCAATATGCCCAAACAAACACACATTGCTGAATTGGAGCAGACGCAATCACAATCACTGGTCCTAAAGGATTCAAAGGCCTATTATCCAGTGGGTTGGGGATTTGATTTTCTGTTCGGGTGGCTCCAGCGTGACAAGTTGCTGGTGAAAATAGATTATCTCACCAGGGAGTAAGAGATAACTTCCTTCAGCACACAGCAGATGATGTCTTGTAAACATTTTGCACTCCCATTCTTCTGATGGAGTAGGTGTCATCAGCGTTTACCGGTTTCCAGCACCCTAGTAACTGTGAGACTGTGCGATTTCACTAGGCACAAATCTTTCAGATATCCTAGATAAGATCTGCTGCAGCCAAACAACTTTCCTAACAACATACTGACTGTTAAGATGGCTGTTTTATTATCTCCATAAATCAGCCCTCACTTGAGACAATTTAACTCCATTTGAAGAGGCTACAGTTTAGGCAAGAGGTCATAGCCAAATAAAAATGAGCAGAGATAGGACCACGCTGCAAGTCCCTTTGTCTTCTATGACTACCCAGAATTCCTCTCACTAGAGCAAACAGATAATGTTAACCTCACCTCGGATATTTATAGGTGTTAAATGAGCACATGCGGTTTCTTTACATCGCCTGCTGGGCCGTTTTCTATTTATGTGACTCTTCTGGGGATACAGCATCGCCTCCACCAGATTGTGGAGGATGTTAAGTCTCCCACAAACTATTTTCGAGTCTCGGGATCAGGTTACTCTGTTTTACATGTACATGGGAAGTTTTTCCATTGGTAATGAGAATCTGTGCCAGCCCAGAAAAGTGCAAAGCGCACTCAGCAGGCCCCAGGGGCAGACAAAACAGCATTAAGTATTAAGGCTGCTTAAATGGAAAGAAATTCACTGTGTCAACCCAATTTCCTCATGAAGGAGCAAGGAAACTATAATCTCAAAAAATAACATGTTGACAGAAGGTGTACGTACATCTTGCTACCAGTGCTGTGGTGGTAATGACCAAAAGAGTGAGGTGCCGAGAAATTACATTGGCCCCAGTATGTGATCCTCTGACTCACAGGGGGAGATTAGTAGTGATGAAATATTCAAGCCTACTGTGGGAATGAATAAAATTCCCTCCCTGTTCACCTGATAGCAGCTTATGGTATAGTAACATAATGTATAAGATAAGCTGTTTAGTGCTTTGAAACAATTAGTGTATTAATAGAAAATTAACAGTTAGCTATATCGATTTAAGTTTAATTTTCCAGATCCTCAGATGTGAGGATTTGCAGTTTTTCACAATTTCATATGGTTATAAATGTAATAATTTTTGGGTTTTGGACTAAGTTGGACCAAATGAACATATTTAAAATGTCCCTGTGAGCTCTGGAAAATTGTGAGGGGCATTTTTCAGTATTTAGTTTGCAGCTGGTGTAAATGCTAAAGTTAGCATGCTAACATGCACATAATGGCAACTCTTCCATGGTCCTAAGCTGGTATAATGTTTGCCATGTTCATCATCTTAGTTTAGCATGTTAGCATGCTAACACATGTTAATGAAGACTTAACTTGAAGTACAGCTGAGGCTGAGTTTAGCTAGTATTTGGTGAAACTGAAATTAAGATGAGATGATGGCGCCTGAGGGGACCATGAATGTCAAGCACCAAATTTCATGGCATTCCATCCAATATTGGAGGGGTCCAACCAACACAGACATCCACATTGCCAAGCAGCTAGCATCGCAAAAAGCCTAATAGCAAGTGATTTGTGCGCTATAATCGAGCGGCAGAGCTAAATACAGAACATCATAAAACATGGTGATGTAAGCAGTACACTACAAGAAGTGTGATCAGCAAAAGGAGTTTAAAATAGAAGAAGCAGTAACCTGGTGAATTCCCACTGAACGGTAAATAATAATGGCCAGAAATGAAAATGAAAACAAAGAAAAGCTTTTTCCACCCACACAGTAGCCATCCTACCTTGGTAAGATAAATGTGACATGAATTCTTAGAGAACAACACCTGCTGGTGATGTCTCTACGAACTATTTGTGGTGCAGACTCATAACTACAAGTCCAGGTGCTCTGCAAAATCGGTCCTTCGACATCAGTCCAATTAGCCTCAGAAATCTTCGTGGGTTTGGGTTTGTGTTTAGATATCTGTGCATGAGCGAGAGAGAGACTGTCATCTGTGACGTACCGCCAGAACAAATCAGCACCAAGTGAGCACTTAATTCACTGATGTACTTAATTACGAGCAAACTGCATGCTTAATGATGAAACGAGGGACACTGTGGAGGGCAGAACGTGTCGAAGCAAAAGAGAGACAGAGAGAGATGATGTAAGACACAGCTGCGTGCAGATGTGAACAAAGCAGTGGGGTTTCATTATATGAACCTGCTAGCATGTCAGATCACTGATAACAGCATTAAGAGGAGGACGAGCTTTCCCAGAGGAAAGATTTACCAGCCTCCTTGACCTAGAAGAAGTTTGTAAATTTAGAGTGGGAGGAAGGTTTCATGTCAGCTTCTTAACTAGTGAGCCATATACAATCCAGAATTACGGTAAGGTCAAAAAGTTTTGGCTAGTTCATCTCCTGCTTTGATCTTGAGGCAATACCCAGGTGCAGAGCAAAAACATTTATCTTATTAATATTAACATTTCTTTGTGGCCACTTTTTTTAGCCATGTTAGCAGCTTGGTTCTATGGACAGCAATGTTGTTTGGTCGTCTGCCATATTAGTCCCCACTGAAATATCACTATCACTAACTACTGAATCGATTGCGCTAACATTTTAAAGTAGCTCATAAATCTGAGGAAATTCTGGTCTCATATCTTATATTTCAGTACAATGAGCAAAACAGGAGAGGACTAATTTTTTAGCATTATTTACCAGAATTCTGGTAATTGAAACAACTATATTGTCCGCTGACAACTATTTCCACCTTTGTAACAAATGACTCTGACCACAAAGCTCCAGCCATTTCAGCAGGTACAATCTGGGAGTGAGGACGAAACAAAGGGCTCATCCTCAGCCGTCAGATTACCCACTCATAATTCATCCACTCAAATTCAGCTCAAGCTCAGTCTTTCATCAATGCCAAAAAAAGTAGTGGTGAATGTTGGTAAATTGCTGCAGAACAATGAAATCACATGCAGCAGCTGCAATGGAGACCCCACTCTCTGCCATGCCTGTTATTCCAGTGCAACAGAGTGCATTCCTGGAGCTTAGCAGATATTAAAAATTCAAGTCACGCAAACTGGGTTAAAATGCCACACAGTGTACATATTTAGTTCAGCTCAGGAGCCAAAGTGTTCAGGCCAGACTCTTGCATTTGCAAAGAAGTACACACTTTAGCACTTTGGAGTGTCGACTGGCAGCTGTGGCCGTCCAGAGGAACCAGCAGGAAAAGGCTGCTCAACTGTTGTTCAAAAAATGATGGGAAGAAGGTATTCATGATGTCCTGTGATTCTTGTTTATCACTTAAACTGTGGTTTATGCTGAAGGACGCAAAGGCGTGAAGGCAGACATCATCCTCTATGCTGCCCTCCTCATCCCTTCTACAATCCTCAAGGACTGCTTTAAGGGCTGCAAGTGAGGGAACTTCAGTGAGAGGCCTTCAGCAGCAGCACTAGAGGTGTGCTCACAGGTTTTTATGAGGTGCAAAGTGAGCTATTATTTCCTCCAACCCTTCAGCTTCCTTTCCTGAGGGCAAAGAATTCTCTCTAAACCCCAAAGAAAAATACTTGTATATGGATTTTTATGACTCGAAAAGTGTACTTGCAATTGACCTATCCCCTGTTTTGGCTTAAAAAAAGACTGCATGGTAGGATTCTATACTGTACATGCAAACAACTCAGCAGCTGGTTTCAAAGTTGGAGCCACAAAGAAACCACAGGCTCACACTGTCCCTGCATTAGTGTCTTTTGCTTGTATTATTCATGTTATATCAACAAATTATTTAGGCCTTGTTGCAGGCAAGTATTTGGTGGAATTAATAGACACTGTTTTTCTCTACACATCAGCTATTGCACACTGCAATCAAGTCTACATCCCAAACATGTCAGCTCGTCTATTTGCAATAGAGCAGAATTGTGGTTATTAATCTTTGTAACGACTTCTAGCGTGGAATTTGAACTATACAAAACACAAGTGTGTGATGTCTCCATTCCTTTGTAGTGGGACTCCATGTAATGGTATATCAAAAGCCGTTGTTTGGGATCCATATTGCATTTTATGTCCTTGATATCACTTACAATGATGGGCAGTTAAAAAGAATTATTATCTGCCTGTAGTATGGAAAACCACATGGTCAAACATATGGCCAGTAAAAACACATGGCCTGTGTCACTGTGATATGTTTTTCTAATAACATCACAAGTGTAGTGTGGCGAAATGGTTGGTTTATAGCTAAGGCCTGGATGAGAACAAAGAGCTGCAGCACCATTTCCACACCCTCATCATGTAGTATTGATCGTCCTGTGGGTCACGGACCCCCCTCCCCCCTTTTTCCCCCCCTACCTCCACTCAAGTACGCCTCAGGACTGTACTTGTCATCTCATTTCACCAAGCCAGTTGGGGGGCTTTAACAAATCAATTATCTTGTTGGTTAACTCTATAAAGCCACCACCGGCCTAGGGCTTTGGGGCAAAAACACATTTCAGTCAGCCAAATCTGCTCTGTTCATTCGAACCTACGTAGCTCCATCAATGCTAAATAACTGGCACGTCAAAACGTCAGCAGTGGCAAATTGTTCTTATTGTCATCCACATCCCTTGTGTAACATTAACCTTATTTATGGGTTGAGAGCCAAAGAGATTGACAAAAAAGTAGGCCTACCACCAGCCTTATCCTTTAAACTACTATTACACCACAATACACAGGATCAGGGATCAGACTACTGAAGGATTGAACAACATAATGAGGATCACGTTTATTATTTTGAATAATGCATAATATTATACATATGTTGGTTCTGTTTCAGTCTACTTGAAGATGGGTAAAAAAAAGCAGCAGGATAATTACTCTGCACTAGTCAATGTCAGTCATTCTTGCAATTCCTCACAATCAGAGAGCATTCAGAGGAAATAAGCAGGTACTTTCTGTTCATAATGAGCAGGGCAAAATCATTTCATGGTTATCTGTAAGAAAGCAGCTGATTTAGCTGCAGCAAAACTCTTGCGGTAAACACTGCTGAACAGTGAGGTAGTGTTTTATCCAACTCATAAATCTCACAGTTATCTGACTAGGCCTACTGTATACTGCAGAAGCTGGTCCCATATAAACTGCTTTAAATCCTGCTCAAATAAACACAGCCCCAACAGCCATAAACACATCACCAACCGAGCTAATAACCCAAGCCGAAGCTGCCGACCATGATGCAAGCAAGTAAGTGTTGTCGATCCTGTATGAGGAAATATTGTTTACTTCTGGCATTTGGTTGAATGGTGCTGGAGATATGCCAGCACATTTTTCCACAGTAGCAGGTCCAATTACAATTTCAATGAGATTCAGTCATTTGTGCTAAGGTTTAGAGACAGTACATGTTGTTGTTGCATTGTTGGACTGCCTCACTAACCTACGTCATTTCATATTTTTATGCTTTTTCCTCCGGCACACGGTGTGTTCCTGCTAATAAAGAGTGTTTGACCTCCTAACTATTTGCTAATGAGGGTATTAGAAAAGAGCCCAATATCTATTTCGTAAAAAATTAAAGGAAAATGAGGAAAACAGCTCAACATTTCAAATATTTACAAAGTCTCACTGTGATAAGCTAAGGCGAGTTTTCCAGTAAAACTAATGTTGGCTACTGCACAAAGCTGGCAGGGAGATAGACTCATAGATCAGCCAAAGGTTGCACCACACACAGCTAAACTTGCATCACAGCAGCTTTATTGGATTGACAAGGTGCAGGCTGCTCCACATTTTACATTAGGGCCTTGTCATGCTGCACCGTGTTTTTGATGGATAGTGTTAATTTAGTGTCCTGAGAATGACAACTCGGGATTCATTATGATACACAACGTACCATGATGCATTTCTGTGAGCAGTTGTCCCTCGTTACATTAGCAGTGCTGTTTGCATCAACCACACTACAGACATATGAAATTGTTTAGAGCTGAACATCCAGGTAGGCATCAGATCAACTGTATTAAGGTTTATGAATATGCAAGAATCTTTGATTTTTCATTTTTGAAAATAAGAAGTTTGACCCGTTTTGATACACTTTGATCTTAATCAACATTTTTTAATGAATTATTTGATCAAGATCAAATGCACCTTGCCTTCAAGCTTCTTCAAGCTTTTTGTTTAGGCAAGAATCATATACCTTTCATTATGTTTCCTTTTTTTCAATTTCTAATAAATTCTACAACTTTAGCGCATTCTTGCATGCATAAATCTCCTCCGAGGAAGGTATGGGACTTGGGTATATTCTAATGTATCTAAATTAAGCCTCTCGACCAGGGCCTAAAGGTTTAAACTCTTAATCTGGTTTAGACAGTGGGTGTCTTCTCCTGCAGCAGCTGACTCACCCTTGGGAGTCCACTGACAGTTACACGAAAAGCCTCCTAATTCAGACAAATCTGCAAATAATTAAAGCTTGAGACAGAATCCTCTGTTTTTATTAAATAATGCATCCCAAATCTACTCTGAGGATGTGAAAAAGCAGTATCATCCGTCTGTTATATTGTTTTAAAAGAAAATGTAAGAAGAGGCACATTTGCCAATATGATTAAGTCAGAAATATCTGTAGGGTTCAGATAGAGGAACCTGCAGAACCACATATAAGAATCTGCTTTTAATTACTTAACTGGAACTGTGAGGCACCTATAAATCCAGGCAACACAGAGCAGTCAATGGACCTGTGGCTCTTCTTTAGCTCTGCTCAGGTTTCGACATCCCATAATCTCCCACTCACTACCACTCATACTCAGGCCAAGGATTCCCCTGCTCACAATGATTAAAGATATTTGAATGGAAATTAACTAGTTAGACCAGAACCAGAGGTCTTCTTAAAAAATGCCATGAGATCATTTTATAATAATGATGATGATGTGATCATGGCACAGCTACGAATGTGTCCTTTCCAACAATATATTCACTTAGAGTGTGTATTGTAAAACTATTAGGCCTTGGCAACACGCAGTTTGACTGTAAAGACAAACATCTGAGTATTGTATTGAGGAAGTGCTTTACAGCACATTATTTTAAATCATCTTAATGTATTCTTAATTCCATTTAAAAAATATATTTTTGAACAACATAAGGTTTATGCCTTGTGTAAAGCAGGCTGTAGAGACTAAGCATAGCTTAATCACGGCGCTCAGATAGGAAATTGTGATAGCACGGGGTGAAAGCCAAGTTTGCAATTTAGTGTAAAACACAAACTACCCGTGAAAAACAACAGCCAATTACACTGGAATAAAGATTAATAAATTATCCATGGAAGCAAATGTAAATTGTCTTTAGCCATGTTCGCAGCTTGGCTCTATGGACGGCAATGTTGGCTGGTTGTCTGCCACATTGGTCCACACTGAAATATCATTATCAATAACCAAGGGGTGTAATAATACTGGCACAAGAGACAAAAAGATAATTTCATTGACTAATGCCCTCAAGCAAAGGAGCTTTCTCCCAGGTGGAACACTTATCTATTGCACATTTACTTCGTATTTTTCTACTTTTCTGTACTTTGCACAGGAAGTTGAACTCCATAAACCCTGTGTCTGCTGTTTAAAACTTTAATCTCAAAAAACTTACAAAAAAAATGAACAATCTATGAAAGATAAGTAATTTTGTACAAAACCTGTATATCTTAGAAACAATTCTGTTATTATTCCACAGAAGTCTTTTTGATTTCCAAAGACTCCTAATTTGCAGAGGTGAAGTTGTTCCCGCAAATTAAAAGCTCACGGAGCGGTCAAATTTGCCAGCGCGTGTTCTGCCAACTCATCTGTTCATTTTGACAGCCTGTCTCCATCACTCATCCACATGATGTATAGCTAAACAGTGTGTGAGATACATCATCACAAATCTACATAAATCTGAACTGTATGCAACAGATCACATAAAAATGTTTTTGTGATGTTTTACTTCCCTAATAATAAACTTAACCAATTTTAGGAAGTTAACCACTCCCACAGAGTGTGTATTTACATACAAATGCATACTGCTGTGACGCTGCAGGAAAAAGACATACAAGTCATTCATTTTCCATTACGGATTTCCATTTTGTTGAATGAATGGGCTCTGCCACAGTTGCAGGAAGAAATAAATAAAATCCTCATTCACTTGATAAGGGCCAGCCATCTGTGTGCTCACTGGGAAACCACGGTGGATTATTCCTTCGCTAGAAATCAATAACCTCTCAATGAGCTGCCGGTGGGTAGATGCTAGCTCCTGAGGAGAATGAGAATGTGTGCTGCAGGATGTGCTGTTTAGTGGAGGTGACATAATCACGACGCCAATCAAGGTCTGTTGTCTCCAAACAACTGGGCCGTATCTCGAGGGAGCGAATGAGACCACATGGCAGGTACCCGAGGCCTGCCTGCTTTACTTCAGCTGTCATGTGGGAGAATTTTCAGCCCCATCAATCAAGTGAAGTGATGGGTGCACTGCATTAGCAAATGTTTCAGAGTAGTACTTAATGAGAATCGGAGGCAGGGAGAGCACCGCACAACTCATTTAATCTAGTGTTTAGTGTTGATAAAGTATTTTCTTTACGCAAGTGATGGAAACCTGCTAGCAGGGAAAGATCATTACACTTCTTCCCAGACAGAAATTGACTTGCCCTGAGAATTTTCTTGATGTTACTGTCATTCTCCTCATAGCCTAATTTGTCATTTTCCAAGATAATGGCACTTGTTTCTAGAAAATTAAACATTAAGCCTGACCATGAGGCTAAAAGACTTGCTAAGGTCAGCAATGTTTTGGCAGACAAAAGAGATGGTTTGAGGTTTCTGAGTGACAGTTTGTTGAGTCCGGTGAGCCTCATGTATCTGAGGTTTAGGGTCTTCATCAAGCCCCCCGGCAGTCACTCACACAAATGAAAACAAAGCTTGCAAGTCAGTGGGGCCGTGGATGGATTTCGCTTAAACTGCTAGCTAATTAAAACAGCCTCTGATGTTTCCACCATGTGGTGGAGAGAAATGTGCCTACTGTACAGGCTGGACACGTTTGGAAGAACCACTTGGGGGATCTGGTGCGGTTTTGGGCCCTCTTCACATCTCATCAGGTAAATGTTGTAAGACCCTGCGCAGCTGGGGTTCACAGTCAGGACAACACGTGCTCACTACAGACTGAAACGGATAGCCTCGAGGCCTTCACAGGCACACTTTAACAATCAAGGATCAGACCTTCCATTTAAAGCAATAATGCGCTATGAGTCCTTCTTTCCGTCTTGCCAGCTCTGCTCTTTTCTCTTTTGCATACCCACAATCTCTCTCAGATGAAACATTTATTTTTCTTGAGAGTGCATTTAAGAAGTCTCATTATTCTGTCAGAGCAGCTGACAGCGCTTCTCTCCAGATCCTCAAACCTCAGGGGTTGGTAAAGGAAAAACAGTTGTGCACACTTTCTCCCAACCCAAACTTCCTCCTTGGATCGAAAATAAACTCAGGCCAATTGTGTGTATCCACCTCCCGCCAAAGAGGAAGACCTCACTTGGCAAAAGAGCGAGAGGGGAAAGTCACACATGTGAAAGGTCAAAGATGAGGAGAAACACCGTGGCCACAGATACAGAGGGTCAGTGCTCAGCCAAAATAAACCACTGAAATCAACCCTGTAAACCATCATGATTCCATCAATCTGTCACCAGTGTGATTTTATTGATGATGACAGAGCAAGAGGGAGAGTGAGCAAGAGAGAAAGAGAGCGAGCGAGAGAGTTGGCTTGGTCTGTGAAATACAATACAACACAAGCTGTTCTCCATCTGGAGAGATGTCAGACTCGTCTGCCTCACCAAGCTATGACAAGCCACATTAGAACTAGTCAATTGACACCACATTTGATTGGATTTGGTACTGCTACAACCAAACACAAAAAATATATGGCCCCAAACCTTGACTTACATAACATGACTAATTAAAAATAAAATCATTGCTTTAAACAACTCGGAATGTTCTACAGGTGTAGCTGGAGAGGAAAAGCAAAAGGACAGAAACAGAAACAGTAGCAAAAAGCCAGCACCAGCAGTAGGAACTTCATTCTTTCATAACCCACACATTTAGCGAAAAGCCCCTTAAGGCTGAGATTACAGCTCTGGATTGGATTCAACTCTTGCCCTCTCTCAGAGTAGCTACTTGATGAAAGGATTGGCAACAGTCATATCCAAGTGCAAGTTTTTTTTTAACTTACTTGAAACTACACGAGAACCTTTGCCAGACTGGTCGTCTGGTTGTAAATAACCTGTGGTGTCCCAGAGGGTGGCATGCTACAGGCTGTTGTGCTTTGCACGCATTTTGCAGATTACTAAAACCACGCACTGGGTTCCCAGGGCTCAACGGTATCAATTAGAGGCAGCTTGTGAATAGATGTGCTTCCTCCGTTGCTGTGGTCTGGTCAGAGGTAGGATGTGAGGGAAGAGAGAGGGAGGAGGCAACTCCTACAGCAGGGATTGTTTGAGGTCTACAAGAATTCAATTTGCTCTGTCAGCTTGTTCCCAAGTCCACAAATAAATCCACACCTGACCAGTCCCTCTCTATTTCCTTTCTCTTGTCTGAAGAGTACAATAATGTTCCCTCTCTACAGATACCTCAACCCAATGACGAGAGCACACACACTATTAGAATAAAGGCCACAAGGGGTTCGTGTTTTGTCGTGTCCTAGTGTTACCAGTCTAAGGGAAGCAGCAGGTTACACACAGTGGCTAAACTGGCCAGACCACAGGCCCTTCTGTGCTGCATTTGACTCACTTACCCCACTTAGGAAACACCAGATACTGTAATCATATTTGAAAACCACTTTGACCACAATAATAACAAGAGTCAGAGAAATTCCAACACTTGTGTTCCTTAAGCAATGAACCTGAAGCTGACAAGAAAGAGGGGAAAGTCCTAACAGATAATAATGTCAAATTAATAGACATTAATAATATTTAGCACAATTACTTGTCTTCACAGATAGCCGGCTGTGCAGTGCTATAAGTCCGTGATTTCACTGTTGAAAAAGACAACGCTGTGACAACGCTATGGTTACGGTTTGGTTAGGCTTAGACACAAAAACTACGTGGTTAGGTTTAGGAAAATATCATGGTTTAGGTTCAAATAAGTATTAGGGTGAGCTTTGTCGTCCATCATGGTTACAATAATAAACACGTGGTTAAGGTTAGGGAACAGTCGTGTTTACTGTTGGTTTGTAATGGGAAATGATTAGCAGTTTTCTGAGTTAAAGTGTGATATTTTGTTCTGTTATTCACCCAGATTTTTCATACATCTTTTGATCCCGTCATATTTAGTAGTACAACTGTTTCTATCGTTCTTCTTGGGAGGACAGTCCTACAAGTTGTTGTATTTCACAGTGGCAATTAGAAGCTTCCTCTGAAGTGAATGAGTGCTGCTGTTGCACTGAAAGTTCTTAGAGGGCAAGACTGATAAACATGATAGTACTGTAACAGAGTGCTATGGCGGTACATCACCCCGCTTCAGAATAGTATTTTTCAATACTAAAATATGGTTTATAATTACACAGGACTATAATTGCTCCAATTATAAATGACTTAAATATGGCAACCATTCTGTCAGCTTTGGCAAACATAAGCTTATGGCTGGTTTCCAGCCTGGCAACCAGCTCTAAAACTTGTCGGGCCGCATTTCCCCAAATGCACTGACTGATGTATCATCTTTCCAGCTAAACATCCATACCACCCAAAACTGACAAGTTGCGCTGGCATATTCATAACACAAAGAAGTTTCTGTTACCTCACAAACTGTGAATCCTCTGCCTTCCTTCCTCTTTCTCGCCATTTGAAAACACTAACCAGAGCACGTACAACCATAATGAGTTCACCCAATTGGTTCTGACAGGTTTGGTCTGCAAAGCTGCAGCAGTTTTCTGCTCTGTTCAAACAGTGAACACTGAGGTCCTGCTTCTTTGTCCTTCATAAACAACAGGGCAACACAACCAGGGCTTAATTCCCCTCTATTTGGGGACAAATGGCCTCCTTCATTGGGCCCAGGGAGAACAGAGGGACCACACAGCCCCTTCTTATTACAATGGACAAAGGCATTGCCCCCGAATCGGCCAACTTGTGTCATAACCTTATCGAAACGAGCCAGTGCTCCTCGTCAGAGAATAAGGCCACCAAGATGGAGAGGCCCGGTGAAGAGGGGTTGCTTTCTCCTCTTGCTTAATGAAAAGGGCAAACTATAGCATCCCTGTTGGATATGGGGGACAGGGGAGTTTTTGTTTCTAATGGCTTGGGGTTCTCTGCTTACACGTCGTGCCCCCTCTCATCCACAGTCCTGTTAATCCCATTAATATGAAGAGGGCCAAGAGCCTGAGAGTGGCCACGGCTTAAGAGCCATCAGCCAGCATTAGCCCTCAAAATCCAAACTCTTGTCTAGACCCATTAACAACTTAGCCCGGCAGAGTCAAATCATTTGAGAGCCATGTTTAATGATGAGAGCATAACCTATGGCAAGCATTTATCAATAATTCCACTTGTTCAAAATGTTGTTTTCAGGAATGCACAGAGCTCCAACACCAGACGCATCATGTTATTTGATAATAAATCCAAGTAATCTGATTTTTTTGGTAAAACAGCACATTTGATCCATCATTTGAACTCAGTGTATTTCTTGGCAGCTTTAATGTCTTTCTCACATTGTTGAGTAGTTGTGTTGAATGTCTTCCATGCAATACTGACCATGTGAAGGATTTGCTTATTGGATGATTGAGTCCAGTATTACATATCATTCTCATTTAAGGTGATTATTATATGTTCTGTCTGTATGTCTGCCTGTCTGTCTGCCTGTCTGCAGTATACTGTACTGTATCTGTGTGTGCTGCTATAACCACATGATGTATTAGGAGAGATAATCCATTGGCTTTTAATTAAATACCCAGGCAAGGAGCACTGAGGATACCCAAGGAGGACTGAGGTTAACGTCTTGTGCAGAGCAGCGATGACGATCTCTAATGCCTCAATCTACCAGCAGGCAGCAACCTGACATCTACATATGGCCCATTTCGCATCCCACTGCATACCAGTCGGGTGATTACAAAGCATTATAGCTTGATTAAAACAGCTTTGAAGCAGCTTGCTTAGGCCCAGGCTACAGCACAGTGAGGGCTTTCAAGAAATGATGGGAGCAGACACTGCTCATGAGCAGCTTTCAATCCCCCAGTGAGACCAGGGACCTAGTGCTGTAGCATATCTTATATGACAATCAGCTGAAGCGGGCAATCACCGGACAGCCTCAGCTCCCTACACCCTGCCACACATATTCAGCTTCACTCAACGGCAGATAGCAGTTTGCTCCAGTAATCAAAGGGAAGTGCCTTCAGCTCCACACTGTGCACTGTGTCAACTTCAGTTTTGCAGGTACGTGGCCACAAAGTATTACAGAAGCTAGCATTTTTACCGGATGAAGGCGCAGGAGGAAAAGTCAGGGGATAACCAAACTAAATAGGAATGACTCCACAAAGTTTAATGGCAGTCCATTTAATAGCTGGTGAGATATTTCAGTTTGGACCAAAGTCCTGGACAGTCTGATCAACAGTGGTGGACAAATTGACTCTCCAGAGAGCCACGTGGCTAGATTGGTTAATAAACATGTTAGTGTAATAGCATTGTTGTTTGGGTCCATATGTACTGGTCTTGTTTTTAATCATGTAGTTGCAATAATAAAGATTTTTTTTTAAATGTGTGCAGTGTACTTTGGGGTTTTGGGATATTATGCATCAGGAGCACCTGCTCTGTATTTCATTACCATAAGATACAGGTAGCCCTTCCTTCTTTACATATCTCTGGCATTTCTGTTCTGCAGTTATTTATCGGCTGACATATTGGCTTAGCTGAATTATAGAACATGATACAAAATATTGTATTGTAAACCAAAAATAATTGATATTCCCTCAGTTTCTTGGGCAACATTTTCAAACTTTCCATTGCCAGAGCAGTGAGAGAGCAGCTGGAAGGAGAAAGTTCACCTATGCCTTGGTAACACTCACCAATACACAGATCACACAGAGGAGGCTGCCTTCCCATTCTGGGCCACACAGCAGTCTGAGGAGGTAATTTAACTGTTTTGACAGAAACCTGGTGACCCATTATGGAAAGGTAGGGAAAAGGAAGTCCACAGGCAACAGGAATGCAGTGTTCTGGTGCAATGTGTGTGTTTCCACACACTTTACATGTTAGGAAGTGCACCAATAAAACACTTTCTCAAATTTAATCGCTATTGCACATTTTCCAAATATGCAGGTATGTCGGATTTTTCCTCTCTCTGCCCTCACCACAGGGACTACAGTACAAAAGCCAACATTTTTAAATGAACTTTAGAGGTGAAATTCAATAACCAAGATACAGTATAATGAAGTCTTATTCAGCGCCTGATGACAGTTAGGGAGAAAAGGGAGCATCATATCTAGTCAGCTGTTTCCTATTGACCTAAATATGAACTCACTCTATCCAAGACTCTGGTGCTTCAAGTAATTCTGTAGGGTTTTGTGGGTAAGGGAAGCAACTCACAAACACGTCAGAACCCCTCATTAATCGTATTTTTAGAAACAAATGAATTTCTGCCAGGATAGCTTATCTTGCAGTTGTGGTGAGTGTGAAAATAACAATTTCAACCATCATTGGCTATCTTTTGGAAAATGAGAGCTTAGGAAAATGGAGATCCAATCTATCTGTGGTTAGACGCTGAGCTGATCTTTCCGGGCTGCTGTAGCTCAAATTAAAATGGTCACTGCGGAGGCATATTCTAATAAGAGGTTCATCCAATTCTTTGAAATGACTAGACAGTGGGAGAGGTAGGTATTGTTTCTGTGAAACTTTGGCTTCTTGAGAGAGAAATGAGAAAGGCAATTGAAATTAAATTTGCTAAGAACTTTTTACATCCAAGTTTGTTGACTCGCAACAGATATTAACACTGCTCAGATATCCCAAACACCCTCTCTCCTACTCTGAGAAAATCTATCAGAGAAAGTGTGGGGCCACAAGATCGGGCAGGATGCCTCCCACATGTCTCCTTCCTCTCCTGCCAACAGATTATACTCCCTGGTGGTTTGAGGGAGGAAATGCAGGAACATCAATGTCTCCTCCTCTAGACAACAGATGCATTGCACACTGAAAACTGCCAATACTGGTCATCAGAAATCTTCATTATTTGTTTCTATTTTCATTTGACATTTATTTAAACCTGCAACAACTGATTTTATTAGCCACTTGGGTACAGCAGAAACAAGCTGTGAACACACTTCTTATCACCTTTTAAGTTGCAATGGCTAACTTGTTAGAAAACAGTTACCTGTTTACAGTTCTAGCAGATACGGAGTGACATTAGCATTCATTTGGAGTAGTATTTGGTGGCCACATGGCAAATTTAAGTCCAATATATACTCTCCTTTTAGCACTGTTGCTCTCCACCAACTATTTAAGGGAAAATGTGACCCCATGTTCCTTTGCTGCCATTTGGTGTGGGGAAAGTTGTGCACAGTGGGTTTTAGAGCTTTTTTTCTGGAAAAAAGCTGCCTAAATTTGCTGACCTTAAAACCAAAAAAAATTAGCAGAAAGATGCTATAAAGCTACATATACCGAACAAAATTATAAACACACAACACTTTTGTTTTTGCCCCCATTCATCATGAGCTGAACTCAAATTCTAAGACTTCTCTATGTACGCAAAATGCCTATTGATTGAGAGTGGCCTTTTATTGTGGCCAGCCTAAGGCACACCTGTGCAATACCCATGCTGTCTGATCAACATCTTGATATGCCACACCTGTGACGTGGATGGATTATCTTGGCAAAGGAGAAGTGCTCACTAACACAATATTTGAAAGAAATAGGCCTTTTGAGTACATAGAGAAATTCAGAACATTGAGTTTTTTGCAATTTTGTTCAATGTTGATATGTGTAGAGCTGCATAAAGGTGATAATTCTCTATGGATTGTACCCAAATGGCGACCCCTTTCACATTACTCATTACTATTCAATCCACAGTCATTTTAAACATATTCCTTATAGCCAAAATATACAATAATATGACTGTGTGCTTTTGTCATGAAGCCATCTTCACTGACTCTGTTCCGCACTGTCTGTGCCATCTGGAACTTTGATGTCTCCATCCTGGCAACTACAAGCAAGCACAACATCCACCATTTGAATCCACTTCAAACCTTCCCCCTTCAAACTGCAGAACGGAGAAAAACCCTAAACTGCTTACCAAACGGGACCATCTGGAGGCAGTCGTTGGATGATGGGAGCTGGAGGCCTAAAATGCTTTGGGGGTTGTTGAAGAGAAGGCAGAGAGAGAGAGAAAGGGAAAGAGAGAGACGGTGGAGCAGCTAAGTCTACCAAACCATGTCGTGAGTCCCTCTCTGCAGGCAGGACGGTAATTACAGGGCGCAGAGAGAGAAAGCCTGACTGGGAAAAAAGCGGAGATACCCAAACTGCTGGGTTGCCGCCCTCAACATAACCGCAAGCAGCCCATCCTACAGTATAGGCCATGAGAGTAGGGTTCCAGATCAGTGCACTGACACACAGTGCCAAGCAAGAGGCAGTCATGGGCACAGACAGAGTCCACGTCATGCCAGGTAGGTCAACACAGGCTGGTCTCCACCTCACAAGGACCACACAAAGCCTCCAGATTGTACTAGCCAGGAGTATCCAGGCTACTTTTCTTTGTTTGTCTGTGCATCTTTGACTAAACGGCCTACAATACAAGATACAAAATGGAATAAATGTAATAAAAATGAAGAAAAATACTACACCAAAAATAAACAAATAACGATTCACTGATGTATTTTTCTGTAACCCGGTTGGTATGATCATTAAACAACATGAGTCACAGCCCAAATCACAGTGTGGCTTCTCTGTCGTCATCGACTCGGAGCTCACATCAAGCTGCATCAGTGTGAAGTGTGCGCTTCTGCCTTCCAATCCAGAGACTTCTCTAATAAATCTTTTGGGGGCATGGAGCAGAGCGGCGCCTCGCCCTTTACCAACTGCCTGAGTATTATAAATCATCGCCCATAGTCCAGGGAGGCTGCGTCCTTCAGCATAGCCCGCAACCTTCACACATCTTCACACCGTCAAAACCTTGCGACCCCACGCCAGGGCAGAGAAATGAGGTGGGTGCAGCTCATCACATCCGTCATGCTCCTGACGAGGGAATGATAATCCATGAAACCAGTGTGTGGGTGGTTTGAAATATACCTTGAAAAGAGCTCAATATTTTAAACTGTTAAGAAAGTGACTGCCTTTTTTATTTTACTGCGAGTATTTTCACCTTGTTTAACCTGTGGCACAAAAGCTTTATTAATTCAGAAACTTTAAAGGTCTGTGAACTGCAATCAAGCTAATGATGCACTACTGCCTTCACCAGCTTTTGGTGTTATACCGCACGTTTCTAGTGTGTAGGGTTATAGAGCACCACAGAATATTACGACAGTATTTCTCCTCTATCTGGGCTTTCCCATTCCTTCACTCAGGCCTAACTGTAGATTGCAGCAGCTATGATCTACATGACGTACGATTCCCATTTTCCAGCGCAAGTGTCAAAGCTATGTATGTGCTAATGATGAGTGTGTTCAGGGGACGGGAAAGGAAAAGCTCCCCGGGTCGATTTGGCACCGTGTAGTAGACCGCTCTTCCGGCCTGTCATTTTTATCAAGGGAAGGGCCGTGACTGACTGCATAGGATCTTTTTTTTTTTTTTAATATAGCCTGTAGGATAACAATTATTTTAACACATGAAACTTTTTTTTTTTTCCATTTAACTGTGACCTCCTGATGGCCTTGGTTACTATGTATGCAACAAATAAAGCTCAAATTAATGTGTAACCGGTGAACAAGCATTGACGCAGTACACACAGTGCCCCGGATTTATTTTTCCAGAAGACTCCCTTCACCATGACAAGAATAAATAGAAAGAGAAGCAACAAATCATTATGTATTCCACAGCCGTACAAGACTTTCAGCCAATCCACTGCAAATCCTCAGGTGTCTTTTGTGCTAGCTCTTTAGCCCCTAGCCATTTTACACGCACCCAAACACACACACCACAACTTAACTAGCTGACTTAAGATAACACATTGGTTTCACAGCCAGGAGCAAATGGATGGTACGATCTGTCTTCTCGCAGAGAGGAATCAATGTTGCGCTGTGACAAAATATCCATATTTAATTCTTCTGTAACTATTTATCATAAACATTCAATGGAAGGTGCCGGGCGTCCTTTTACTTTTAAATGCACACCGACTAAGACATCAACTGCAGATCTCTATTTTTCAGCATGAGCCCTTACATTCTGTAACACAGATGTTTTTGAAAAACATTATCTGAACGATCCATAAATTGCTGTCAGACTCACAGTTAAAATAAAGCCTGCCTTAAAGCTGGAGGGTGTTGGGTAATGGCAAGCTCGCAGTTTGATTTATCGTCATCCAC
The DNA here is from genome assembly GCF_021292245.1 of Micropterus dolomieu. Classification (NCBI taxonomy): domain Eukaryota; kingdom Metazoa; phylum Chordata; class Actinopteri; order Centrarchiformes; family Centrarchidae; genus Micropterus; species Micropterus dolomieu. The sequence goes on along the minus strand of NC_060171.1, from coordinate 25,805,674 downwards.
ACACTCAAGTGTTTTCCACGATGATGGTTTCTTTACCATCACCAGGTCACATCAGCTTTGTTTTTTTTTCCTACACAAGCCCAGCATTAGCAAGTTAGATCAGTCTGTGTCCAGGGCTGTTTCGCTTAGCAAAATTACTAGGCCTAAATGTCTGTTGCACCCTCCCGTCCTCCGTCTCCCTCCCTCCCCCAGCAGAGCCCAAGGGGACAGGAGACGGCTGCTAATTACAAGCCCGAACCAAACACATGGTGTTAAAAACAGATAATGCTGTGTGACAGATAGCCTGCAACGAAGAACATGCCAGAGACAGAATGGGCTACGTCAGAGAAAATCATTCATCTGTTTCGTAAGAAGCCTGCAATAACTTGGACCCAAACTCGCATGGTAATAAATAACATTCTGTTAACATCTCTTCACAGAATAATCAGGGTTTGGCTTTCTGTCTTACATTAAAAACTTGGAGGCTCGAGGCTCTACAGCAGCCACACAGCAGCTGACTCTGCAGCAGCAGTCTTCAGCCTCTCACCTCTCCACATAGTGGCCCCTCCTTGACAGGTTTATGGACACAGAAGCACCATCGTTCTTGCACAGGAGTTGCTAGAATCACCTGACCATAGCACAATGCGCATAGGTATAGTGTCTCTACGGCAAGAAAAGCATCAGACAAAAGGCCGCAGGGAATGTGTTAAGCAGGAAGTGTTCTATGTAAAATGCAGAGCAGTAAACAACGTTGTAAAGGAACTACACCTACAGTGTTTGTGGAGGGTGTTAATGTATATTAATGCATTTGTTCACTAAGGTGTTTCCTCTGGGTGTGTTTTAAGAACTGCACAGCACCTGTTATACAAACAGTTGGTGCAAAGCACAAATAAGATTAAAAACTGCACAATACCCTGTTGAGCAGGTGTATTCACTCCTAATATCTATCAGTATTATATCACACTGCATTAGCAATAAAATGGTAGCAAGATGCAACATACTCACGACCAGAAAATACGGACAATGCCTCTGACCTACATGGAGGCATGGATGGTGCATTAATGAGCCTGAGGCACTGACAACCATTCAGCCATCAAATATCAGAAGGCCAGCTATGAGCAATGCATTACCCTGCTGAACCCACGCACTGTGCTCCAGTTCTCGAACTCATGATTTCAAGTGGAGGATGACAAACTTCCTGCCTGTTTTAAAGTAAATGAACAACAAAATACTTTGCTCAAAGTTTCAGTAGGCTGCACACTTGCAACAGTTTGGCAAAGGGACCTCTGCTGCGGAGTGAGGAGACACGTTTCTCCTCCAGAGATCAATTATTTCCTACCAACTCAGGACTTAGAGCAAGTCCGGACCCTGGAGACTGCAACACTTTGCACTGAGGCGTCCAAGCAAACTAGCCTTGCCGATTCACTACGGATTTCATTGTTCATCCTGGTAGAAAGATGTTACTGAAAGAATACTGCAAGAATATGATGTGAAAATACTGTATAAAAATAAACTCCCTAAAACACAGGTGTCTGCAGGATAAAGGCTCTTCCAGTGATTTCCAAGTTTGTGGTACACTGTACTACAGATAGGCGAGGATACCAGCAGATCATTCACTCTCTCCAAAGCATCATACTCTATTGATAAATATATACTTGCGTTCAGACAAACTGCTTGTGTTAATGAAAAAGCTGTGCTCACATGAGTGAAATGCCAGTTGTTGTTGGTTCAATGAAATGCTGCTCATTCAAAGTTATGTCAACATCATGAATGAATCGTTATTCCTATGCTTTTGTCCAGAGCTGATAAGATATAGGTGAGGAGCTAGATCAGTGGAGACAGAGAAGTTAGTAACATGAGGCTGCATGTCATTCATTCACCCAAGTACCTGTCATCGTAGCAGAAATCGGCGCCCAGAGTGTTGACATACAGGACCAGAGCCACGGCGCCGCACAGCAATTCTGCAAACATTTCTCGGTCTCGCACACACGCGGGGAAATAAAATTAAAAAACAAACAAAAAAGAAAAAGATGCAAAGCGAGACACAGAGTGGCAGCAAATCCAGATCTCTATTCCCTCTCAGTCCCGGTCTTTGTCAGCATGTCTCTGCGAAAACAAGTCCGCCTCCCCCCCCCACCCCATCATCCTCGCTGAAGTGCACAAAGTGGATAATCCATAGCTCGCTTTCTTTCTAACCCATGTTGGGTCTGGGCTGGAGAGCTTTTTATCCTGCTGGGAGTTGGGCAGAGAATAAAACACGAGCAGCGTTTAGTGAACGTGTGACAGCGAACCGCCTTCCCGACACGGAGGAGGATCGGCGCTCTGATGCTCAGCAGCCGCTGCTGGAGGAACGTCGAGCGCGAGACCGCGGTCAAGCTGGCCACATACACACACACACCCACAGCTTCCGGGTGGACTTGTAAAACAAAGCTCGCTGATAAACGGTGCATTTTCTGAGCACTACCGGTGCCAAAGTGAAGATACAAAATAATGGCACGTGAAAGTTTTTCTTTCATTTTCAGAGTATTTCATTGTCTTTCATAATGTAAACACAGAATGTGGAGGGCATTAGGACAAAGACAAAAGAAAAAATAATGTTAATAGCTCACATTGTAGCCTATGCAGTGAAATGCACGTGTATTTCTCATTAATTATGACTAAACATAAATCCACATCAGACCAATCATTCATTACTGCATTCTCTGATAGTTGATATTTTACATATTGTTATAGGCTAGTGTATTCTCACCTAAAACTGTATTTAGCAATAGTACATAAAACTCATATACTTTTATCAATAGTGCAACTTCTTCCCATATTCATTTTGGACTCTTTACTGGACTCCTGGTTTGTAATAAATCTTGTGCTTTAATACTGAGAAAAATCTGCTTCACTTCCGCTCCTGCTCTTGCTGTCTCTGGGTAATTGACGCAGTCGCCATCAAAACGCATGTGGTTAGGAGATCTCAAGCGCATGCGCACTTCCACACCTCCGGAGATGGGGATAAATCACACAACAAGATGCTGTAGCTGAGACCCGCTGGTAAGGGTCATTTACTACCACTAACGGTATTCCATGATGGTGGTCCTCAATGTGACATTCAGGGGCAGTTTTTCAGGTGGGTTCTAGATTCCACTAGATTTTAATTTAATTTAACTACTAGGCTTTTTGCTTTCCTACAGGTAACTATCAAGATGAATGAAATTGTATTCCAGTAAGAGCCACTCTCCTCACCTACCAACTACAGCATACATGCATAGGTTAATGTGTATCTTGTGTTCCTTAATTAGGATATATATTAATTAAAACCATAGTATATATTAACTACATCAGCATTGCTGTAAAAACATCCAGTGTGTTGTGAATGATTTTAGTGAGTCCCACAACTTTTATTATAATACTGATCTGGCTTCAATAAAACAATATAAACATTGATCACAGCTGCAGAAAGACAGCAGCTATAAAAGGAACAATGTGTGTGCTCTGACTTCTGTTCATACAAAAAAAGAAAGAAACTCACAGTTTTTTATTTAAAGCTACTTTTTTTTGTCTGCTTCTAGTGGAAATCATAGTTTTGTGAGTTGATTCTGCCATTATACTGATTAGATTCTGTCAGAGTAAAGGCCACTTTGATCAATAAGACTGGGTGTCTGATTAGATCATAAAGGAAAAAACCTTGTCCTTTACATGATGTGAAGAAAAGGTGACATATTCATCACACTGGCTAGCTACTAGTTTCTTCGGTGTCTTCTTGGTATTTGTTTCTATTGATTTAGGTTTGACCAGACTAAACATGTAGTGTACACTATAGCTGGCCCCACAGTGACCAGTAGAGGGCTCACAGCGCATGATGTCTGTCGGGAGACCTCATTCTTTCAGTCTCTGTTGTACAATTATCCAATGATTATCTCACTGTGCCAAAATGACCTATTTAAATCACTGATAGAATAAAATGAGTGTTCATTTTCATGATGAGTATCATGTCTGGTAGTTATTATACTTTTCTAGATTGGATCTTTTATAATCAATTTCATGATGCATGTTTCACAAACATGTTTTAATTTTCCAAAAACAACAAACAGCATTTTTAAATCAAAGCCTCCCACTGTTCACTGTTGCTGTTCTTGGACTCCCTTCCATGGAGGGCATTGCACAATATAAAGAGGTAAGAGGGGAGAAAGGAGAAAAAAGGAATAATTGTAAAAGTGCTTCACAGAAAAGGCAGGGCTTATCCACAGCATATTGATTCAGGGTTGCTTCAATGGTCAGAGCCCATCTGTCGGAACAGACTTCAATGTAGCCTTTCAAGGTACAGCAGCAGGACACTACCATGTAACACATTTCAGGAATTAATTAGACTGATCAGAGAGACGGTGGAGCAACCTGGCATAAGGCTTTTGCTTCTAGTCTACAATTCACTGAGAGCTGATTAAATATCCGAACATGAATGATCCAAACCCTAGGTTCCAAGCATGTGCTACAATGTCTCGCTGTGTTACGCTGCAAGACACCAAAACAAAAAGTGTTGCTGTGATAAAAGCACAGTGATAATAATCTGATTATCAGAGGAACCGTTGATCAAATGATTTGTCGTGTTGATTATGCTCAAAAGGTCCTGCTATTACATTATGTGCATGTGTAACTGCTCTGACTCACTTCACAGGTGTCTGTCTGTCAGCCTCGACAAACACTAAACCAAAGGAGTCATGGAGAAAAATCTCAATCTCAGCTCTTAGGTTTAATAGGTTGTGATGTATTATCCACAACTGGCAAATTTACTACAGTACTTCATTTTGCTTGTCCAACGAAGGTTAAAATGAAGGGCAACTGGACTTGGTTGAAGATACTGGAAGACGTTTCGTCCCTTATCCAAAGGACTTCTTCAGTTCTGGAACTGAAGAAGTCCTTTGGATAACTATGACCTGGATGACTGAGAATCTTCATAGACTTCATTTTGCTTGGGTATTTTTATTTGACAATTTAAACTTCTACTCCACATTTATTTGCCAAATATAGTTAGTAGTTACTTTACTAGAGCTGAAACAATGAAAATGACAATCAGCTAGTTGCCAGAACATTAATTGGCAACAATTGTGATAATCAATTGATCATTTAAGTAATTATTTAAGCAAAAATGCCAAATATCCCCCAGTTTCAGCTCATCATTTGTAAGAATGAGTTGCTTTTCTTTGTCTTGTGTAATAGTTATCATGAATATGTTTGGGTTTGGACATTTTCATTTTCATATGTATATATATATATATATATGAATTGAATACACACACACACATATATACCTATATAAAATCAATCAAGAATCAATAATGAACAACATTATCAATGAAACGATAACTTTACAGATTTAGACAGTACATACAAAACATGTGTAGCGCATATAAAATATCAGTGGTGGTGAAAGTTAAAGTACTTGATGCATAACAATGGCCCATGTGATTTCAGAAGCTGGAACCATGAAATGTTTTGGCATTTGTGCATGGAAAATTTTGTTTTCACTACTTTTACTTAAATAGAGAATCTTCTTTCACTAGCAGGGAATCAAGTTTACATTACGTACATTTCTAATGCAGTTAAATATTTTGTAGACTGAAATATCAGTCATTATCAGAAGTATTTATATTGGAACTTCTGTGTGAGTGAATCCTGGTTGCTGTACATGAAGTTCTCAGCTACACACATGTAAACTGTCCACCAAAGTGAAAACACATGCGTGTGTGTGTGTGTGTGTGGGGGGGGGGGGGGGGGGGGGGGGGGCAGGAGAGAAAAGAGGGAGTGCTGGGGGGCTTCTGCCTGATGTGTGCGACAGAGGAGGACCTCCCTGAATGTCTTTGGATCCTGGACGGCTTAAAAGAATTACAGGGACACTGCTTTTGCTGTTAGATAATTACAGGTTCAGATCCATGTCTGAGGGCCAAATCACTTCTGCATGGGAATAAAAAAAACGTTGACGAAACGCGAGTGTGGTAAAAGCAGAAAGTGATGCTTAACGCAGGCTTTCATAAGTATGGCTTTGCATGAAGCCAGGAGGCTTGATGTACTTTGTGGGTGTTTTGGAGGGAGTGACATTCAGCAGAATATCAAAAAGAAATAATATAAGGTGGCATGTAATGAAAAACAACTACTTGCACAATGAACACACTCATCCTCACGTGAGATCATTAGTTTGAGACATTAACTCTGAATATTTGTCTCCACACAGCTGACTCAGCAGTAAACTGTCATCAGCAAATTACTTTTCTCTTCAGAGTTGACGGTGCAGCCGGAGAGAAAGTAACGCTGACAGACAGATCAAGTGGAAGTGGAAGAAGAATCTGTCTATCAAACAGAAAGCAGTGGCATTTCCATTAATATAATTTGTCGTTCACTTTTATTCATTAGGGAGTTAGCTAGTCATTCCACGTGGCAGGTCCATTAACTGTGACGGAAGTGGGGGAGCAGGAAGTTTGTTCTGCTGTGTCTTATGGAGCGTTGGTCTTGGGAGATTCAAGCTGCCTGGTTGAGCGATGTTTGGAAGATTACATTGAACCTGGTCCTTCTAAATATATATGGAGATAACTGCGCCACATCTCAGTATGCGATGGAGCGTAGAGAACAACATTTTCAATTTAAAAAAGCAATTAAATTCTGAGCAGTGAAACCAGTGTATTATCAACGTACCCAACTGCAGCTTGCTATTATCTTCAGGCTGAACCTGGCTAAATCAGTGGTACACAAACCAAAGTTCTTTGGCTGTTTTAAAAGAGCTGCACTACTTTTTAACCACCACTCTCTTAGGAGTCCATCGGCACACTCTGTGTCTTGCTTTGAACCCCAATGCACCCTGTGGCGGCAGCCACGCTGCTCTCTCTCTAAGCAGAGAGGGAAAAGTCTTGATCTCTGGCAAGTAAGGGAACCTTGTCTTCTCTCTTTTGAGTCATGACTTCTGATGTAGATACTCGTGATTTGCCAGGTAAAATTAAAGCAAGCTGGAGTGGGTAAGCCATGGATGAATTACTGTGATTTTTATCTTCTTTTATCCACACATCACCCGCCACCTCGACTGATAAATAGGAGGGAATTCAGCACATATTTTCACTGTTAAGCATTCATGTGCAACGTGAAGCTCAAAGGGAATAGTGTGCATATTTCACAGCAGCAGACATGGTTAAGTTTTTGTAAGCATTATGAGGGAGGAGGGTGATCATTTATGGCACGGACAGGAAAGAGAATAATAAAAACTGTGAAAGAGCAGAATGCCAACGAATCATCCACAAAATGAACAGTTTCCATTGTGTGTATTTCAACACTTTGGATGAAACCTGTTATATTAAATGTCCACTTTAATTTTTGTTATCATTAGCAAAGGAAGGTTCAGCAATTCTTTTTGATTAGGCACCAAATTCTCCACAGGATGAAAATGCCAACACAGCAGCAGCCTGCTATAAATAAAAACTATAGATCCTGAAGTAAAGTTAAGCTGGGGCTCAGCACAGCCAAAAACTTCCATCTGTTTATGCTATACAGACAGGCATTGTCAGAGGAATGCTGTGGCTTTTTTCAGAATGCCATTTTTTTCCTGTTAACCTCAGGAAAGGGGATAACTGCAACTGATCAGGAGATCATTGTGGTGGTGGTGCTGATGGCATGCTTCCCACAAGTGTATGGATATCTCTTCCAGCTCATACATGTCCTGCCAGCTGCATGCGGCCTGTGTCCTTTTCAGCACAGTCACAAGCACAGGAGCACTCAGACTCATCTGAATAACGAAATTACCCGCAAGCAAGGTCTTTCCATGGATGAATCAACGTCCCCACTCCAGAGACAATCGCCGAAACCTCTGTTATTCTTAACCTCTGCCTCTATAACCCCACAACTGGCAGATTCTAAACTCCACTGTGCATTAGAGCTGGTTATGGATTCATTCTGGATCCTTCTATAACATTTAAAAGCTGCAAAAATGACACTTTTTGGGCAAAGGAAATTCGGCTGACTGCCTTTGTTTTTGCTTCAGAATATCCTTCTGATATTGGACGTAGCCAGACATGATGCTTTTCTTGGACATAGGCTTGAAGATATTTTAGTGCACCCTCCACTCTATCCCTCAATAAAGAGTCAATAAAACTGTGCCCTGGACTATAAATAAGTGAAATAAAACACAGAGATTGTTAAAACATTAGAAAGAAAGGAATATTTGATATTATACACAAAATGCAAGTAGATGATTGTCTGTAAAACTGCAAACCACAATCTGTTTGATCTGTAGCAGCAACTTGTACTGTACACCCTTTTAAATGATCGTTTTAATGAGACCCAATGGACTGATTGTGCATCTCTCTGCACCCCATAAATATGTTCAATGAGAGGATGTTTACAGCCATTTTAATTAACACACAGCTCGCTGAACCTGTCCTAGCAACCTGAAAAGGCTGTGAATCCCAGAGCTGTAGTGGTGTGTGTACTGTACTGCACATGTGCCAGATAGATAGGCGCGCGTGTGTCTTGATGTTTTGCACATAAGCCAGCATGTCTGTTTATAAGTGCGTATGTTTATACATCAATCCCACTTGTTTTTGATGTGTAACATTTGGTCCTCAGTCGGAGTGTCTCTGATGAGAACCACAGCTGATCTGGGTTAATGTGTTCTGCAGAGGATTGAGGAGGAGAGTCAAGTCGAGGGATCCTTTAAGCGTCAGCCCAGGTCTCCTCCGCCTGCTCCTCCTTCTCTCTGCCTCGACTCCTCTGGTAAGTGCACACCAGAGGGGGACTTGTCAATGAATAAAAGTCTTGCTGATCTTCTGGAATTGTGTATTTTTTGATGTCATGTCTTCAGACAGAGTTGGACAGAATTACACGGTTGCCGGTCACGACTCTCTTGGCTCCATGGGCAGTGTGGCAGATGTTCGAATGAGCGGCATTTTCTGCAGATGACATAGACAACCAGAGGAGGGAAATGAGGTAACATGTTCGTGAAGACAACTCTTTGACCAATTACTTAAAATTACCACCAATACATACACCTTTAACATTTTTTTTTTTACAATAGACCTTTTTCATAGCAGACATTTTGACTTGTCATAGCAGGAAAAACTCATGTGTTACTGACAACTATAATGATAGCTCTGTTCTTCAAATGTCCCAGTAAGTCATGACAGTGTGACAGCAAACCAGAATGCACAATAGCAGGACCCTGAAACTGAAGCAGAACAATGAAATTCAGCCATCATTCATTTTTTTAATTACCCGTGTGCTTTTCCTACTGTGACATGTCAAAATGTCTTCTGTAAAAAGGCCTTTCAGTTAAAAAGATAAATATTTTTAAAGGTACTGCACATGGTATATTAGGTTGACCATACATCCTCTTTTTCCCAGACATGTCCTCTTTTGGGACCTAAAATTGGCGTCCGACCGGGAATACTAAATTGCCCAAAGCTTTTGCCTTTGTCAGTTGGCATTCATTGTGTGCATTTTTGCATTGCTTTGACAAGTACCGGCACTATTACCTTTCGCTCTTTGGCTTAACACAACGTTTTCTTGCGTACTAGGATTTCTCACAAGCTGGTGCTATTCTTGTCTGCCCTCTAAACCGTCGGAAACACATTAGATCGGGTGTTTTTTTTTTCTTTTATCCAAGCGTGTGCATAAAGTTGTTCATCAATGTCACTTTTAATGAACCGACAAATCACAGCATGGATAGGATTAAAAAAAGGTTGACGTGGTGCTACAGCAAACATTTTAAATGTTGAACCCATTCTGCATGAATGGTTCTGATTGTTGACAAGTTATTACTTAGCATTAACAAATCAGAGAGTAACCATCACGTAGACCCTTTTTCTTGCACAAGGATTTAATGAATGAAAACAATGTACCATAATGAAACTGCTGTAACTGGAATTAATATAACAGTAGTGGCAAGCTATATAATACTTTTATCTGAAATTATAATTAATACAATACAATTTTCTGTAGGCAGACGCAAGACAAGTAAAGTGTTATAATAACATTAAACTTTTTATTTATTGTTATAATGTTGTACCAATACACAAATTTATACTAGTTACTCCTCCAGTTGGATGCAGCCTCTGGACAGATGTAGATTTAGCCAGAGCCAGGATGTCATTGTATGAATAATTGCTTAATTAATTTTTTCCAGCCTCTCTTCTTGAGAGCAACACGTTCCCCTTGTTCTATTTTACTAAAATTATTGCTGTAATATAAAGTGTGTGTGTGTGTCCATACATATTGCCACCATGCCAACAATTTCTTGAATCCCTCCCAGCCCCAACCTTCCACCCACTGCGGGTGTCCGTCTGCTTCCTGCCCCAACTGTCCTCTTTTTTGAATTTCACTAGCAAGGACCACAATCAACAGGTATGATTAAATGATTTATTGAGTAACGAAACAGAAGATGTATGAAGCTTGCAGTAGCTGAATAGACATTAGAAAGCGTTGTGGGGAAGCTACGATAGGGAAATCCACTGTAGCACCCGGGCACGACGGACCCCCTATAAACCTATGGAGAGGAGGAAGGAGATCAGGAGGCAGGACAGAGAAAGGGGTGGGAGGGAGGGATGCAGGATACGAGGGCAAAGGGGAGGACTTAGGACGTGTGGGTATTTATGGAAATGCTGGCGATGATGCGCATGATGTGTAGTCCCGCTCCTGAAACTCTGCTAATTAGCACCACTAAAAAATATGGTCACCCTAGTTATTTGCACATAGATGTTTTCATTGACTTAATGTAATTAGAACTCCGGTTGAAGTTGGGCAGAGCTATGTTGGGAATTATATAAAGTCACCAATTACAATTAAAATTAGCACATATATGCAGCTTTTTTCACGCGGGTAAACTTGCTAACAAAAGGCGATTGACTTCTGTCCCATCATGCTGGGCAGATTACAGGTGTGTTTAGGGTGTTTATATGTTCTGAAAGAAATCATACAGCCCATGGACTAGCCTGCTAATACTACATAAACATATGGATAAGAAAAGGGCATCATGTTTCCATCACAGCAATCAGAGCCGGAGCCAGAAACTGCTAGCAAAATACTTTGGTCTACCGGTGCACTGCTGACACATCGCATACCCTTGTACGGAACTGAAAATAACTGCCCCATAGATCGGGCCCCCTTGTCATGATACCCAATCAAACTATTTGAGTCAGTATCAGGCCGATATCCGATATCAAACACCTTCTCATACCTTTACTATCTGTCAAAACACTTCTTGTAGGTTCTTGTAGGTTACAAAAGGTTGTCCTCTTCATGTACATATGACAAACTAAAAAGAACATAGCTTGTGATGTGTTTTATTTCCAGTTCTTGATTTTTCAGGTAGTTCATCAGAACTTTAATCATTATCTTCATAAAAGTCAAGTAACTTGCACAGCACTCCATCAAACACAGAGAAATATCTCACGCACACTGGAAACAGTTTCCCTTGTTTGAGGCGTCGGTGGCAACAAAGTAAAACACAGGCTCACCTTCAGTTGGAGATAGATCATTCAGGATATCCCGCACAGTCTTTGGTCCTAAAACAGTCATTGTGATCAATTCAGCTTTCGTTCTTACTAAGTGCATCTTCTTCACAACATTTGAGTCGGGAAACAACGCACCGTTGAGCTTAACAAGACGGTGCTGAAGTCCATGTTTGACAGTGTGATACACTACGAGGCTTCACTTGCTGCTTTTTTGTCAATTTCCACAGTAGCTGCATTTAACTTTACTTAACGTAAGCTATAGGCCTAGTGACACGCTGTGTCACTGGGGGGCTGTGATTGGATGATGACAGGTGTCGATGACCATTGTCAAGTGTCGTGATCAGCGTAGTAGTCAAAAAACGGGACAAGAGAGGTCACGTATGGGACAAATCAATTAAGCCTAACATAAGGGACATCCCAGATAATACGGGACAGTTGGCAATCCTATTCAGCACACACACAGAAACTGTACCCTTTTCCACTGAAGACATAAGCCAGATGTTAGTGGGTGTTAGTGGGTTTTTTAGCCCAGTGTGAAAGGGGCATTTTGGAGGAGTAAATGGAGAGCGAGGGAGCTGTCAATCGAGCTGAGAAGAGGTATAATAAGTGAAATTAAGTGAAAACACCTGTGTGGGTGCCCCACAGATGTGTAGGGCCTTTAAAGTGGCTATAAAAATATTTTTTATAATAATGTATAATGTGAAAAAGGTTGCTCATAAGCATGACAAACCACAGAGAATTTTAACGTGACTCTGTAGTTCCTCTAATTTCTACAGGGTTTTATAGCCATGGACAGAATTAGCTGTTGAACAAAGTGAAGCATTAAGCGGCAAAAGGGCCAGATATTTCCCTCAGGAGTTGGTGGAAACCAAAATCTGAGCTTAAAGAGAGTGAACATTAGCCTTGAAACACGACTCCAAGTGAATGCAAAAGTTGCTAAAGTCTGCTGGATGCTAATGTTACATGAAAATCCAACTATGATGTAAAATTCTCCAGTGTTTTCTCAAAATCCTTTCAGTGGCCTGGAAGAACTGTGGGACAGACTGGTACCCTGCCATAATCTCTGTGTGAAGAACAGTTAGATCCTGTTAAACTTGTAAAAGAGAGATGAGAGTAGCCATAGATGCTAGAGGGCACTCTCAGAATCAGTTGATTGAATTGCATGAATTACTGGAAGACGTTCCTGGGAAAAGACCTTTTATTGTCTGTCGGATGACAATTATCAGTCAAATCAATTTTATCAAGATGTTCTTCTGAATGGCATTAGCATAGAGATCCAGTTTAGACTGCCAGCCTTGCACATAAAATCAAAATCAAATGTGAAACGCTCAGAGTTGTCTCATGGTGTGCCTTGCATCAGCAATAACCCCGCAGTCGGTGAACTCCTATGCTGTAAACATGCTGTTTGATTTATAGTGGGTGAGCACATAGTGGAGAGTGACTAGTTGCTGAATGCTAATGTGCCAAAGTTAAGCTTTGCATACAAATGTCTTTGCCCTCTCGCCTTTGCCAATACACTTGTCGCACTATTTCTCTTCCTACCCTCTCCTCTTTTTCTTTTTTGTGCTCACTCTCCTGCTCTTGTTGTCACTCTGACTTACTTTTGCGCTCTCTCTTGGGAGACAAAACACAGTTGACAAATTGTTGGGCCGCTTTCATGCTTTCTACGTGGTGGAATAGTTTCAGTGATGCCAGCTCCAACATTTTCCTTTGTTCTCCTGCTGTTTTCCTTTCCTCTCAACTCCAACAGTGTTCAGAGCCTGATATTAACATACATGGTGCTTCAGTGTTGAAGTGGAACCACACACCAGAATTTCAGATTAGAGTGATATGGAGGAAACACACATGAAACTCTGTTTGAGGCTAACAGAACCGCACTTAAACTGTAATTTGTCCATATAATGTGGTCTAGAGGATTATGTGTTATTACACATCAGAGAAAACCAACATCCTTTACACTGGTAATAATTACATGTATGAAAGAACAGAGACGAGTGTCATCAGAGACAAACAAGTGGGATAAATCAAAATGTTTTAAAAAATCAGCTGTTTATAAATACGTAATACATTTCATGTGTGATAGCTTGGATTCTGGGATTGAGTGACATACTGCAATGATTTTGTCCTTTGCTTTTTGGCACGAAAGTAGATTATCTATGTAATGCACACTACTTAGGGCCCTGGTCAAACATTTCATATTATAATACCCTTTGTTGTTCAAAGATAAAAGGGGGGAAAAATGCCAAATTCAACTAGGCCTGATGACTAACCATGATGACAGATCTTAGTGGCAATGGAGATGCATTGGGCTGCTACTCTGTAACATTCATGAACAACACCAAAATGAAGAAAAAGTGACCCCTGCAGCTTGAGGGACTAAAAAATGTGATCAAGCCTGAAAGATCAGACTTGACACAACAAAACATGTTTAACCAGGGCCATTCATTTAAGATGTCTTCAGTGTAGAAAGATCAAATCTTATCTGACAAGTCCGCAGGTTCCACTGTGCATTTTCTAAAACAAGCAGAGTACAACAGCATGGGGACTCTCAGTGCACTCATGTTTGCCAGCTCACGCAATGCAAAGCGAAGAGATGACAGATACTTAACAAAGGCTGATCGCTCAAAATACCACAATACCACAAGCAGCCTCTACATATTTTCCATCAAATGTAATGAAATTGGATTTAAATGTTGCATATACACAAGAGTGTCTGCCAGACCCAATGTACATGGACTGTGTGAGACGGTTTAATATGATTCGCCAGTTAAAAAATGAATGAATGTATTTTTTTCTCTTCAGAAAACTAAGAACGTGTTTTTCAACTCAGTCCTTTGCTTTTTTGGCATTTCGCAGAGCTCTAACTGAATGTTACAGCAGGCTATTTTCCACCATCATAATTTCTGGTTTTCAGTGAAAAAGCATGGGGTGCAGCAGACGTTGTTTGCCGTTATTCCCACTGCCTTAAGATGGCAAGCAGTTTATCTCAAGCCCAATGTTTAAAAATGAAAATCATCTTCATATGTGGCCCTAGAGCAGATACCTGACTATACTGTGCTGTACTTCCAGCATACTGCTGTGATAACTGCAGTAGCCCATTATTGTTAATCAGGACTGAATCAGTGACATGCAGTAACATTGTAAAAGAGAGAGCGTATATAAAAGCGCACAGTCGACACACAGATTTCTTCAACGGCAAAGCCAGAGAGATAATGAGAAGAGAAAAATGGTTCCAACTTCCATACGAAATTACAGAGAGTGCTCTGATACTGCAGCTCAGCAGCCTCATATCACAAATAATGACCATGAATAAAATTCCTCCACACACATAATGATGTCTTTTCTCCCTACGTTTTGGGTACCATGATATTATACAGTTTATCGTCAACTAGGATTACACAGACCTTCTGGCTCGCAACCCCACCACACTCCCCTGTGATATAGGATACAGTGTCACTGAGGCTCTAATGGGCCCTTTAATCTGCACATCCTTTCAACAGTGCAGCCAGGTGCAGCAGACATGGGTGGGGACAGATTTGGAGGATGTTGAGGAAAATATTTTGACTGGTGATAAACAGTGGCTTGATGGTGTTTGGACATTTTTCTGCAACATTTCAATTTTGAAGGAGATTGTGTTGTGCAGGTCTGTGAGTTTGTTTGAGTTTATTTTTTGTCATGGACATCTGGAAGTGATTCAGTGAAGAATTGTTACTTTTTGTTGACTGAGATCAACTGGTTTTTAAGTTCACTTTGATGTTTGAATTTTTTTCAATAAAGTGTGCCATTTGTACGTACACACAAAACCCTACATCTCTCTTGTAAAAATTATACATTCCGTGCAAACAATATTAATATGCAGACTGATGTCACATAACATGTAGTGAGTAATTGCTCACTGAGGTTACATTGGGGAATTTCCTACAGGGAATTTCCCTGCCACTCAGAAGGATCCAAACTACCCTATGTCCGGTGGGAACTTTCTGATCCACGTCAGGTCAAAATTATAACTGTTGACCAAAAAAAATGTTCTAGTTGCGAGCTTCCAACAACGTGAAGCATCCCGTGTATTGTTTGCTCTACGGAGGCTTTACCCATGCACCTGCCACTGAACTTAAAGGGTCTTTCTTTCTTTCACGTAATCCATTGGTTTATGTAGGCGGTGACGTTCATGCGTGCTCCCCATAAATGGAGTCCGCTAACACCAGCACAACACAGACTCCAACACAAACTCCAACACAAACTCAACATAAGAACAAAAATCCCCCACATCCCCTCCGGCGAATCGCACCCTGATAGGCTTGCCACATTACTTTACCAGCAGCTAACACGTTCCATATTATTATCCTGTGTACCACCTGAATTATGTCAAAGTATTTATTGTAGCTTGCGAGAAATGATGTAATGATGTGGAAAAATTTGTTCCACCAGTCAATAGTGAAGCAGGACAGAGGCAGCCAATTACATTAGCAGGGGTCTGGCATCGTTTGCTTTCTAACGATCAATTTAGATTTATTGTTGTTTTACTGATACTCAGGTACAGAGCTTCTTTGCTGGTCTCAGTCTCTGTAACTTACGTGACCCACATAATAAACAATAATGCAACATAACGGTGCAGGACAACAACACAGTAATGTTGATTCAGTACAATAACGTTGCTGTTACACTAAAGTGCATGGATTAGTTCAAGGTCAAGCTGATAAAAAAAATTTATGTAATGTTGAAGTGTGAATTTAAGTTCCCAGCATATTGTGTGATGCCATCTCCAGTGTGTCGCTCATTACTTTGAGCATGCGCATGAGCACACGCATGAAAAGGAAGGGCTATAATCTGAAAACTCACCGCTAGAGGCCAGTAAAAACTACAAATGACCACTTTAAGAATGCAGAATGACATCTTTTATGACTTTATAGAATTCACACATTTCTCCTCAATGCTGGGAGCCTTGCGAACAGCTACGACAAGTCCTGCTGTGTAGATTTCAACACAGAAAAAAACCCAATTGACTTTAACACTGAATTATGGGATCCATTTTTATTGCAGACTTGTATCCTCCTGTTCTATGATGATGTGTGCCTCTCATAAAACAAAAACAGATCCATTGAAAATGACTCAACACGCATTAATTGGACTGCTGCCGTTAACACACTGCATTATTTTTCAATACATCTATGCTAATAATATTCTGTGCTATTTCACAAGTGTAGCTCATTACTCGGAGCACCACCCATCCTGTAAACTTTCATACAGCGGTATAATGTTTTTGATGTTGTAAAAGGAGCTTTCCAAAGATTGAAACTTTACTCTGATGAGGCCTAATGATAGAGACTATTGAGTTGCACTATGGGAATTGTGACTTCCAGTGTTTTTGGAGCTTGGTCCATACTAGAGACTGAAAGCAGGATATCTCGGGCTCTGCTGCTTCAATTTTGACCATTCCTTTTAAAATCTGTCTCTGTCCCAACTTTATGGAAGTGCAATACTAAATCACCGCAGTACCCCTTTAACATAAATGTCTTTTCTGAACCACAAGGTCTGACAGAGTTTCTGAGTTACAGGGACAAAGATCACAATGTTAAATAATAGATAATGCAACCTGAACCATTAAGCCAACACATATTGGTTCTCATTTAGTATATACTGTCCTTTACAGACAGATTACAAATGTTTTGTTTTTTTCAGTTGAAACTGGCAAGGTTTGGTTTGCTGTGCAGGAGAGAGTCACTAATTTATCACTGGGATTGTTGCTGTGAACACTGACGGCAAGCTGTGAATTCCCAACTTTTCATGCATAGACGCAATATAAGTATAATGATGATGATGATGATGATGATGATGACCAGTGGGTGGATTAGCCTTGAATTCTTCACTGATAATTGCACAACAAATCATCTAAGCAATTTTCTGTCCTTGCTGCCATCATTCAGTGCAGGTTAAGCAAAGTTCAGGTTAACAAATTGTTTTCATAATGGGAGGAATAATCTCAGATATCTTCTGATGAAGAAAACAGAACACTTTTACTTTTGCAAAGTCAAAATGATCATTAAATGCTGTACACTCTCCTTGAAAGACACATGCAGTATACAGCCAAAAGTATGTGGACATGCCTGTATTGCAGCTTATTTTAATGGTTTGGGCCAGGCCCCTTACCTCGAATTAAGATAACAAACTATTTGAATTAAATAATAAAAGTTTTTTAAAAATTAAAGAAATTAGGGCAATGATGTTAAAAAGCTACAGTAAATACAAGAAAACTACAGTAAACACAAGATCTAACATTTATGTATTAGACTATAAATGAGTTATGCAGATGTTTGTGTGAAAGAAATGCAGAAATCAGTGGTGCAGTTCTGACCACCATAGTAAAGTAGTAAAGTACAGTTATACAGGTAGAAGTATGAATAATATATACAATACTATACTGTACATAATAATATATTGAAGTACATAGAGGTATATACTGTATGGGTGCAGTATATATACATACACACAAGCATTATTCTAAATATATCACTATCAGTAGTGGTAACAAAAATCATTTATTGTGCTTGAACACACCAACAATTCAGCTACTATTCATACAGCCAATGAGGAGGCGTGACATTGCAGGGTCCCTGGATCTAGTCCCCGAAGTAATGTTTTTTTGTCAGCGTTATCATAACTACCGGCCACAGGTCTGCTTGAAGCTGCAGTGATTTTGACAGGTACACATCCTGCGTCCCTAAAATCCAAAAGTACACAGTAAAGTCACTATGGACGCACCTGTGATTGTGCTAACGTTAAATCATGGACAACAGATCCGTGTTGTTGAAATCATAACAATCCGCTCTCTGTGTTGTTGCTGAGCTAAAACACACACACACACACACACACACACACACATACACAGAGCAAAGTCAGCGAACATCAGAGCAGAGAGGCCATGGTGGAGACAGTCAACCAGGTCAAGTGAAGATAACAACTACCATCGTTACTGTAAGTAATTGCAATAAAATCTTTGCTGGAAAATAGCCAATACTTCATCAACACACCTGTTTATAAGCATTAGATGTAAACCTGTTGAAAGCAATATTTTAATCTATGTCCGTAGTCTCTCATCCACTGTCAGCCACAGCATGCTAGCTCGGCTAAGAGCAAATTGTTACAAACTAAAATGAAAGCTGTCTGTATGTAGTTTAACTGTTTAGCTTAGTTTGCTGTGAATCTTACAATTTGGCAAAATCTTGTAAACTTTGCTGCTGGCTGAGACAAACCAACTGCTCTTCTCTCTACTAGCATTAACATTACCTAAACACAAATTTAACACTACATTTATCAAAACACATGCATTTTTATTGGGGACCCACTCAATTTCCCTTGGACTCACTACAGTGAAAACATATTAACATCACTGAAGCTGTTGAGAAAGTCATCAAAACAATGGTACTTTGCTTTCTAATTTCCTCTAACATTGGTGGCATCTTTGACATCTCCAGTCTACTTAATGCAACGTTAATCTTGATTATTTGTTCATGTTGTTGATGTTGTTAGACAGGAGAGGTGAGGAGAGGAGAGGTGAGGAGAGGAGAGGAGAGGAAACAATGCAGTGAAGAGGAGAGAAGAGCAGGAGATGAGAGGAGACACCATGAGTGCAGCAGAGCAGTGAATAGTAGTAGAACATGTTTTTGGAAGCTGAATAAGCAGCGTCATCAAGTCTGTCATCAAGAAAATCAAGGGGAACTTTAGTAAGAACATTTATGTAGCTCTTACAATGATTATAAGTAAAATCAATAAGAATTGTTTATAAAAAACTCTGTCAATGTAAAACATCAGTGATCCTGTTTGCTTGTTTCAATCTGCAACATTGAAACCAAATACTGTGTGGACTTAAGATATCGTTGTTATTGTCCCTTTGGAAGGTATTCATGTAGGTGCATTAACCCTGTGCTTTCCCCTGGCATTCGTCTTATCACTTCCAGCTCTGTTGGCTGTGATTGTTTATCTGGGCTTTCCACTCACAGTCTGTGAGTGTGTGTGGCTGAGCCTCATGCCTCAAACACAAGTCATTTTTACTCTCAGTATGCAACAATGCCAAGAGGGCCAAGCACAAAGATGTCTAGTTGGTTTCCCTTTTTTTTAACTGGAATGAAGCGGGGGAATGAACTTTTGTACTGTGAAACCAAACGCATGCTATTTTAGAAATATTTGGCAGCTCAGAAATTAGGACACTAGGCCTTGCCTTAGGCTGTGTCAATATGTGTGCAGTGCGCTGCTTTGCGTGCCTAAAATTAACAAACCTAACCGCATTTGTTTTGGACAATAACTCGGTGCTTTGAAACCATGAATGAGTCAAATAAGTCAAAGTCCTGCCATGTAATAAAATGACACGGAAACTTTTATGCCTTTGGACCAGGTAACTAATGTGTTTAAGATGTTGAAGAAGTCCTCTGGCAGCCAGTGGGGCTAATTTTCCACTCTATTTGTGCAACACGTTCTCCACTTTCCACTTCCTATAAAGAATCTTCTTAGGTTCCATCAGAAGTTGTCAAGTGCATCTCTTCTATGACTGAACCTTGTGCATCTGGAGGCAGTGATGGAGTTTGTTTACTGCTGCCAGACAAACAAGGTTGTCATTTTATATCTGGGTGCTTTGCATGAGTTTCAGAGAGTGGGAGCACACACATCATTACAAACAACAGGATGTGACAATGTAATGCCCCGAGTGGCCCTCTCTTTCTCTCTCGGCTTTACACCAACATGTGAACATCTTGAAGCGCTTAATCTCATCAAGGCTTCTTTTTTTCCTTCTCCTCATGGAGCCGCTCGCCTTTAGAAGTGGCTGGACTGAACACACTCCACCCATATGCAGCATCCCAGAAAGTGTGGACCAAGGCCTGTGAGAAACCAATTAGCCTCTGGCTAAATGCTTTGATGATAAGGACCAGCGGTTTGTCCACACGGACAAAGCTGGAAAAACAGCACCTCCTGCAGGAGACAATGAGTAAGGAAGGAAAGGAAGACCGCATACAGGTGTGTTATTTTAGACTCAGGACTGCAGAGAGGAAGTGCTCAACAGTGACACAGTAAAATTCACACCCAAAAACTAAAGTAAGGCTGTAGAATAAAGGATTTATTTCTCACTGGAATCATAATCATTGCCAGAAGTGTTTCTTTTCCTGTTTCTAGGGTCCCAGGGAAGAGCTTAGCGACAAGCAATCAAAAGGAGTCCCAGGCAGAGCAAACCTGTTATATGTAGACACACTCAAAAGTGTGGAAGCAGCAGCGCTGAGCTCACACATCTCTCTCCCATCCCACATCTCACATTACAAAGCCACTGTTCATCCATAAATCTCCGCCATCCAGCCATCTGGAGCCCATCTTCACACTCTGACACATAAGCCCCCTCTCACAGGCATTGACCTCACTCGCACAAGTCCCATGTACAAGGTCCCAAGCATGATATCACACCAGTTTATCTCATCGTACAAACATAGGCTCATCCGTGCACACACATGGACTTTCTACATCATAGAATACAAAGCACACACACATGTGCTCACACAGTTGACAGCAAACCAGAGGGGAGGGGTAATGCAGTAAACAGTGAGATGACTTAGGAGTGGAAACTTCTGCAAAGCCAAGCATCGCATTACCATGCTTCAGAGATGAGTTTGACTCTGTAAGCTTGGTTCGACACTGGCTGTTGGGTTTGAGTAACTCACAGCTTTGTGTGTGTCAGGCAGGTATTCGTTTGCCTCAGTTTCAAAGTCCCCTGCTAGTGAGCTACATTTCACTCAGACAGTTCACAGTTCAGTGTTTCATATTTTCAAAAAAGCAAACAGGTGTATGTTCTGGCGATGCACCAAAACAGAACACATGCAGGAATAGACTGCTGCACAAAATAAAAGCCGCTGAACTGTCACATAAATAAAACAACGATCCAAGGCTGGGGCTTTTGTGAAAGCAGAGATGCATTCACATGTGAGCGTCAGAAGGTACCCACAGTGTAACAAATGAATGTGAGGATGCTGGAGCTGACAATAGAAAGCTGCTTCATGATGTTCGTGCAATTCTTAGTGATGGACAGAATTATCCACATTGACCTTCACGATAAGATATAATTAAACATGAATGATTTCCACGGTGCAATTGATAAACTGTAGGAACTGGGTAGCTTTTCTACCAAAATCAACAGATCAATTTGCAAACAAAATCAAGTGAAGTCAAGTCTATGTATTTATTTGTAAAATTATAAATATTATTTATAAAAACAACACATTTTCACCATGATGTTTTAATAGAGGTTAAGAGCACAATTAAAGAATTAGAGTGAATAATATAGGATTATATAGGAATCAAATAATTCAAAAACACTGCAAGCCCATTGTAGCAGTTTATCTGTCTTTTTAATAGCTCTATGTTGAATGATAACCAACATTTTAAATCGTGGTTTAATCTAATGCAGAAATAGAGACTAGATAAAGAGCTCAAACTACTTTGATGGATAGCCTATGACATTTTATCCCAGGCACTCTTGACGAGAGTCACAATGGAAATCAAGTGGTATAACAACCTTATGCACAGTAAAATATTATGAGTTTCCAGGAAGTGAAACAAAATTATAATTTGATCAACCAAGATAATTTCAGATACTTATAGTTAAGGGATTTGTATGCATACAGCATAAATCTAGCTACAAATGTAATAATTAGAACTATAATTGGAGTCTACAAATCAAAGCAATATGGAATAATATTTATATTATATCAACATCTATTTGAAGAAAAGGTGAAATACAACACATGTGAATTCAAAATGTGAAAAATGTGAAAATTTCAGACGAGTAGTCATAGTAGTAGTATTTACAGAACACAACAATCTACAACATCTTCACATACTGTATATGGAGAGAGCACTTTTGGAAGAATGTGATTAGATTTTTAATTTCACCTAAAATCAAGAGCAAATTTCTGCATATGGCACCATGTTGGCGACAGCGTGGTGTGATAAATGTAAATCATTCACATGTATTCTGGCTTTGTCCAAAATTTTTACCTTTTCGGGGAAATGTTCACAAGAGTGTTCTCAATATTCTAGGCTACGAAATGCGAAGTTCATCTATGGTGCTGTACTTTGTTGGTACTTGTTTAAAATCAGAAGGCCATTACAAAGACATGGCTTAACAGGACCTCTGACACATGATGAATGGCTGAAAATAGTGAATGTATGATATGGAACTGTTAGCTCACAGGACAAGAATTCAGTGTCTGGAAAAATGGGAGAAATTGTCTCTGTTTACAAGTCATTGACAAAACAAGGACTATCTGAACATGTCACAGGTATGAGTAGATTACAGGGCAACCCAGACCTGTCATGTGTTTTTCATATTCTTTGCCTTGCCCTTTTTTGTTATACACATGTATAACAAAAAAGTTCCTGCGTAATGGAAAATCGATTAAAGATAAAGTTTTAAAAAACAAAAACATCTAGTGAGATCTGGTCATGCAGATATAGTAGTATTCATTGTGAACTGCTTTCAATCTAACAAATAAGAGCTAGTTCCTGTCAAAAGCAAGGTCTTTGGATTTTCCAGGGTAACAAGGACACTTTTTGTAGATTGGATATAAAAAAGAAAAAACACACACGGTCAAAGTTACACAATGACAGCATGTTAATGTTGTGCATAAAATGCAAGCAACAGTCCATGTGAATAAAAGCTTAATGTATACAGTATTATTATCATTACAAAGCTATTGTCACGGCTGTCGCTGTCACCTTTGTGTTTCCCCTTTTCCCTTTCTCACCTCTACCAAGTAGGCTGTGTCCCTGGGGAATGAAGACCCGCCTACTTCCTGGTTTCTGGGGTGCTGATGTCTGTACCGCCCATTGGTTCCCTCTGTTTTCCACTCAACCAATGGCTCGTCACCACGTTAATTACCTCCGGCTCATAAGGAGAGTCCACCTGTTGCTCCAGGCAGCTTGTCACCGCCTGTTGACTTGTGTGCCGCTGGTATTGACTGCATAGCCTGTCTGTTAGTTGTACTTTGTGTTTAGTGGAACTATCCACCTTCCTTGCCTATTAGCTGTACATTGTGTTTAGGGAAACATTTGCATACCTTTGTATGTTAGCTCCACATTGGGTGCAGTGGAGAAATTCACTTGTTGGTTTGTTTACTATTGTGTTAGTTTTCACCAGGTGGAGTGGGTGCTGTGCTCTTTGTGTTCTTTTGTAGCAAAAATCAACTCTGCTTAAAACGATAGATAGGTACAGGCCTCCTTTTGAGGACCTTTTTATTTTAACTTGGTTTGTTATTTTCGCAGCACCCTCGTCCACCCTCGTCCACCCTCCTTTTGTTTTTTTTTTGTTACCTGTCTACATCTCTTCTGTTACCAATAAAAGTTACCTTGTTAAGATCTACCAGTTGTGCCTATATGTTTATGGCCCCCACACCTCTAGACCAACAGGGGGTCGTAACACTATTATCAATGGTACCCAGGTGTTGAGACTAAACACTGGCTTATTATGCTAAATGCATTCACTGACAGTTCAAAATTATGTCTTTGTACAAAACCATCAGGATTCAGCGGTTCAAGTATGAGGGTGTATCTCACAGACAGAACAGACATTTAAATGATATGCAAAGATGAATGTCTTCTCTGCAGTAATCAAGCCTTTACAATGGGTTCTATAATTACTGTAAATGTTATAGTGACAGATGTATTACCTCTCCATTATGTCTGTGTTACCGTATGTGTGTTAATGTATTCGGGTGGATCAACATTTCAAATGGCTGTTAGTATACACCTCGGTACCAGCTTAAAATCAGTTGAGTTCAACCAAGTTTGGTCAAGTTGAGTTCTGTTCCAAAGTATTTTATACCACTTGGGATGAGTGCCACATGAGCAATGGATAGATCCATGGATGGGTGGAAGAGACAGTCAAAGCCAAATTCCTTAAATTCATTTTGTTGAATTACCCGCGATGTCATGTGTCCTGAGATTTGACCGCATAATGCCTGCATTACAACAAAGGTGGGAGTTTCAGGACTACTTTCTTGAGAAGATGTAATCACTTTCTTGGTATTTTATTCACACTGATTTGTTGAGAAGTCAGAAGGTTGGAAACTTAATCTTTATCAACCACTTCTAGTTTGTCTGTTGGCTGGGCAGCGGGTCTTTTTCACTGAAAACAGCTGCCTGATGCATCTGAAAACGACGCTATGACAGCAGTGAGAGTGAACCAAAACAGTACAGCTGTGGGGCGGACAGATAAACGAGCTGAAACTCACTATAAAGCTCCATGTGGACGAGGGGAGCTGCAGATTTGGGTGATAATTTGTTTGTAGGTTCACCACTACAAGCAATTATCATTTGATACATTGTCATTATAAAACTATCAATTGCGGCTGCTTTTGTTCAAGCTAAATTTTTAAACAAATTTTTGTGTTACATTGCCTTATTTTTATTCATGCACCTCTTTGGCCATGTGTAAGGGCAGAAACCCATCAGCATGTCTGTATACAGTATATGTCCTATAGCTGTCTCTCATCAGAACAAGTCAGACAGTGGGGAGACTACTGTATTGTGGTGGAGACATTACTGCTGAAATTAGACACTACTAATGGAGCCACTACTACTGGTACCATTACACTTGTGCTCACAGGCCACCGTTTAATAGATATGTGGAAAATAAAGATAAAAAGAAACCACAAACACTGGAATCCAGCTACGTTTGCTGCAAAGAAGTTCCTTTCTGTCAGGCTTTGTTGCTGCTACACACAGATACATCTATAGTAGTGACCCCTCGTGGTATTGTAACATCTATCTAGAGAAAGCCTGTGCACACAAAAATCAATAACATCTCTGTTGTCATTTTTTTCATGAACCCATTCACACAATATTCAACCCTCACAGGGGCGAAGTCAACGTATTTCTAACTTTTCATTCAAAGCAACCTACTGTTCAAATCTTTGATATCCTAAGACCCAAATCCTTGAGCCATCCCCTCTCAATGGCATTGCACCTTGTCCAATACTCACCACTGCCACACAGCAATAGACTGTCTTTCTTAGAGAACATAATATCATGTATGTTATGATATGATACCTTCATAGATACATGAAGGTATCATAAGGGGCTGTTCAGCTTTTCTCCCAGCAGGTTTGGAAACACCAAGGCTCCAGGTGTGAGTGTTTACGAAGTAATTATGTGACAAAGAAAATTCCCTTTGTGTTGGAGGCACTGTTTCATCGTGTGGCCTCAACAGAAGTAAGCTTTAAACTGTAACGCATCAGTAGTGATGTTTGCTGTTCTCCTGAAATTTGGGCTATAGTCAAGAAAAGCAATTGGTTGTATAATGGATGCATAAAACTGGCAGATGGCTGAGATGAAATGGCAAAAACATGAACCATGAATATATGTGTCCAATATGAATATTTACTTACTTACTGAGTTATCAAAAGTCAAAACACAAAGTGATGAATTGTGATTTAACCTGAATATAAAATAAATATCACTTGTAACATGAAAAAAAATACCTATGAAAGTTTCAGCTGTAGAGTTGATTTGCTGTAGCTTAGCCATCTTTATTGCATTACAGGAAATTCCACACAATGAAATCCATGAGACCATCAGCCGTAAAAATGAAGGATAGATACATACTAAGAAACATCTGACTTGATGATCAGAGGTCCTGCAAAAATACAGTCTGGTCTGAATGTACTGTACCTAAATGAGAAACTATAGGCTATAATGGTTACATTGATCCACATGAAACTGGTTTAAATGGCGATAACATGAGCATCATTGTACTGATGATAAAGACATTGTGTGTCTCTGAGCCGTGGAATGTGGGTTTTTTTACCTGACAACTGACCAAAAACAAAAAAGACAGGCCAAATCACCTACACAGTGTTTTTAGAAGTGTTCCTGATGTCACTCACCCATCTAATGAAACAAACACACTTCCATTTCATCAAATGTCTCAATCTACACTGACTCCAAGACATGCCCGTGAGCAGCCAGTGTGCCTATGAGCCTGCTGCCTGCTATGGGCGGAGGGGAAACAATGCTACTTCCTCATTCAGCCTACTTGAAATCTTTTTTTCTCCAGTAAATTTCTAATAAGTCAGCCTGGAGAATACAGTTTAGTGGCCGCTGCCCGCTGATCCCATCAGGAGCTATGCTGACAGACAGACAGACAGACAGACAGCTGGTTCTGATGAGGTAGGATTTGGTGTTCATTGAACGGACCTAGCGCTTCAGTAGTGTTTGTGCACTGCACACAGCTTGCTTTTAATGTGCACTCCCAGAGTCTACAGCCACACTAGCAGCTCTGTGAGGCTGTATTTAGGCACAGCAGTCCTTTGAGCTAATTGCTAACATCAGCATGCTAACACACTCACAATGTTGATGCTAACATTCTGACTTTTGGTCTATTGTTCACCATGTTAAGCTCTATGTTTAGTGTGTTAGCATGCTACAATTTGCCAATCAACACCAAACACAAAGTATGGCTTAAGTTGATTAAAGTCATTTGTTTTGCAGGAGCATAATTTAAAATTTCAACAAGCATTGAGAAATTTCACTCAGTAGGTGAATCTAATGGTCATCGAAATGGGAAAGTGTAAAATTGCAACAACTTCTCATTCATTTTCTTCACCAGCAACAAAGTCTGTAAGTAACTAAAGAATCAAAATGCACATATGCATAGAGAAAGAAGTAATTCCAGTAATGAATCTGTCCCATCTGCTGACACATTGATGTTAATTGGGTATGTTAAATAACTCCAAGATGCATAAATGAAACCAAGTAGCTGTTCCTTTCCCTGGGCTACAATACCTCAGAACTATTGGTGCAAATAATCGTGTATTCTCTGTGGGAAACATAAATCTCATGACATAAATAATAACACAACCCAGATCCCCAGTTTCATTAGACACATTTTTGACAGCAGCAACCAAACCCTGGTGGGAAAGTATGTTTTAATAATCACTTCATGGAATCAAAGAGCAACATCTGGTAGAGTACTGCTGAAGCCCCACACCGTCCTCTGCTAAACAAGCTAAATTACACAAAATCATTTACACTATGGGACTCACATGTTTCTGATTTGATTTGCTTGGATGCACAGACAATTTGTCTCAAGCTCTCTAATCAGAATTTATCTTCCACAATGAAAAGAAAGCAGTGGTATCTGCTTAGATCATGAAAAAGGCCAGTTTATCAGTCACACCTCCTCCACTCTAGTGCTCAACACCGAAGCCCCCCTGGGCTGTGTGCTCAGCTCGCTCCTGTTCTGACTATACACCCACGACTGCAACCCCTGACGTGGAGAGAACTCTGTTGCAGCCAATCATCGGCCAGATTTCAAACAACAAAGAGACTTCATACCGGTAGGAAATCGACAGTCTTGCAGAGTGGTGCACAGAAAACACCTAATCTACCGCTCAATGTCAGCAAAAAAGGAGCTGATTGTTGATTTATGGAAGAAGGAGGCAAAGACACGCACACAGTTCTACATAGATGGGCTGAGGTGGAGTAGGTGAACAGTTTCAGGTTCCTGGGAACCAGCATCACAGAGAAAGTGTTGTGGTTATCTCACATCTCCACCATGGTACAGAAAGCTCAGAAACCGCTGTATTTCTTTAAGAAACTTAAGAAGGCAAAATTCCCATGCCAAGTTCTCTTTAACATTTACAGAAGGGCAATAGGAATCATCCTGACTGGAACATCACTGACAAACATGACTGCCTCAATACTACGAGCACCATATTCTCTCAGTACTCTCCTTCGCTGACTTGTTTGACAACTGGTTTATAGTGGTTTCCCAAAGTTTCATACTGTAGACACATCTCAACCAGGATACACTGGGTGTGGAGAAGAATCTGTAGGCGAGGTACAAAAATTTGGAATTAGAAGTGTTCTGGTTTCTGTTTGTAGTCCGTTTGTGGGCCGAGTAGGACTGATCAGTCATGTTTGAATGGGCTTTGAACAGGCTTTGGTTGCATGCAGGTAAACAGTTTGTGTGAAGAGCAAAAAAGGTGGATGATTTAGCTTTATATCAATCTCAGAACGCTAGAGATTGGCTTCCTTCTTCTTTTTAAAAATGTATCGTCATTGAAATTAGCCGGTCAGATGTAAACAATGACCAACGCACGAAATTGGGAGTCTTGACCTGGATATCTGTGATCAGCCCCTAGAGGATAAATCATAGTCAAACAATAGTAGAGGTGTTCAGACATTATTGTGTCTGTGTCTGGGTGTTTTGTAGCAAACAAATGTTAGCTTGTAAAATATAAGTAATTTAAATGTGAAGGCAGAAGTGTGGAGGCAACCCTTACAAAAAGGTCTTGTGGTACTAGAAAATGTTCCTGTGGTACGATGTTTCATAAATTGTAAATGCTGTGGTAATGTATTACAGACCCTATGGTGATGTACCAAAGATATGCCACAATCTGCCTGCTGTTAATAACAAATGATGTAGCCTAATGATCTACACACTGAAATTAAAAGAAAAGTAAGGCTGATCCACAGGATGGCAATTCAGGCCAATCCATTTTTTCCAGCAATAGCCAGCCATTCAGTGTATCTAGATTTTGTAATTACCTCTCTTTTCACAAGTTTTCGTTGTTAGTAATTCCTGTGCTCGATTAATTTGATTAAGATTAAAGTTCATATGTTCATATGTTATTAAAGGGGATCAGTGGAATCCTCTTAACTACTGGGATAGCGAGCTCCATCAAACAATAGAGCCTTTTCCACCAAATATAAATGTATATCCCTTTGCTATTAATTGTCAATTCCTTGACATAAGTATATCTGACTAAAATACGTAACAATAGATATTTTACAGCTCAAAATTTTCAAATGAGGAGTCTGATCGGAAAGGGAGAATCTGTCATCCAAATGTGAACAGAGCACAATCCTGCCACTGAAAATGAAAACAAAGGCTTGGAACCTGCTTTCACTTTTAAAATGATTGATACGTCTTTTAATGTTGTAAGTTTCACATACCGGAGTTATCCAAATATCTCACACCTGCCTCTTGGAACAGACACCTTTATACATCAGTAATGCTTGTAAGCACAGGAGTAAAACAGAAGGGTTTTTTTTCTCAAAGAAGGTTCAGAAAAGCAGGCCTTCTTTTGAAAAGTCTTGAATGAGCCCATAGAATATGGTCAACATATCTGGTCTGGCACTAATAAAAATGATATTTAATAATGATATGATAAAATGATATTTAATAATGACTTAAACTGGGAACATTTTAAAAGACAATTTTCAATGACATTTAACAACAACAACATTCCTCATGTTACAAAATGTTATGCCAATAATGTTAGACTACTGAATTCTAAATTCCATGAATTTACTTACTCTAAAAAGCTTATATTTCTCCAGGTAACCAGGGCTTTGGTTCAGCTGTACATGTTCCTGAACCAGCTTCGCAACGTGGACTGGAGCAAGAGTTTCAGAGTGGTAAGTTATTAATTAGTAACAAATTTATCTTTCATACGTAACATTTTAACTGTGCACTGTCTCTACATCAGAGTCACAACTTTATGTCCATTGACTTTAATATAGGCTATCCTTTGCTGTTCCCCTAAAAAGCTATGTACTAACTAGTGATGGTATAGCAAGCTTCCATAAAGTTTTTACTAATTTAGACATTTCTTAGGTTTTAATGGCGCAAACTTGATTAAGTAATTTATTTGCTTGAAGAGAGTTAATAATTGGACCCTTGGAAGGACTTTACAAACAAACTTAGTAATAGATTTCCAAATAGCTGGTGCACCTGCCAAGCTAGCCCCATCTTTGAAATAATTTCTTAAGATCTTCAAAACAACTACAATAATTCAAAAAAAAAGACAGGTTGATTGCATTTTTAACAGATCATAATACATTCATAGTAGCGTGATACTATCTGCAATAAATACACAGCATCCCTTTATCCACAGGATTGTTTTTCTCATGTCGAAACCCAGTATAAGAGCTGCTTTGTGCAGCGAATCACATAATATGTGGTATAATAATATAAATCTGGTAGTAGGTGGGGCGCCCTGACAAACAGATCAGAGCTCAGATGATTGCACATGCAGAAAGAAAGCAATGACTCATAATCAGTAGCCCCCTCACTCATTAGCTGCATGTGCAATACACACATTGAACTGTGTATATATTTAATCTAGCTCAAATGGTGTAATTTCCTGTGTTTAGGAGAATTTAATTTCACACTAAGCCTTTGCAAAATAATAGCCTTGAGGGTTTATATTGTTTCTATGTATGTTTCTTCTCTTTTACGTTTACCTATACAGCTCCTCTGTGGGAGTGGATGTGTAAACAAACAATGGTTAACTTTTAGTATAAAGCCTAGCTGAAGGCACACAAAGCTTCCAAACACACAAAAAATAAAATAAGCAAAAAAGAACCTGACACCATTTGTGTCTGTTTGTCTGAGAGTTCAGCAGATGAGCTACTTGTGAGCCAAGTTTTATTTTACTACAGACCCAGATGTAACACATCTCCGACACTCTCATCATTTATCTTGGTGTTTACACGTAACAGTCGTCTTATCATAAACATTGGCCATAAAACATAAAGAAACTGTTCACATGTGATACATTATTACACTGGACTTTGGCTTTGAGTTTTGAACAGATGGGTGATAAGGGAAACTTGAGAGAACCCATATTTCCATCTTTGCTTTGATACTGATGCATTCCACCCCCACCATTGTAGTGGGACATTTAAAAAAGAATAATTAAAAAGATGCAACTCACTTACATCGTAAAATGTTGCAGTCTGCTATAAAGTCTGCTTTTTGAAAATGTGGAAATTTTGGAAATGTGTTTTTTTTCTTTGACACGACCTCAAACAAAGCACTCATTGCAAAGCAACTGAAATATTAAATCCATGTGAGGGCACCTTGCAACCACAGCATTTTGTCAAAGTTAAATACACCTGAAGGATCTTGGTTTATCAGACAGTGTCTGATTACACTTGTCAAAATGCCTAAAGTGATGGCCGCATAGTCACAGAAAAAATCTAATCTTTTTTACGTCTACTTTCTGAGTGAACAAAAAAACCCGATAACATTTCTCCTAGAACCATGTTCAATTGAACAGAATATGAACAAGCTCTTTCTAATCTCCATGTCTGAAGTAAGGATCATTAAATACTAACGGTTTACAGTCTGTCATAACAACATTCAGACCTATAATGATCTACTCAGATGGTAATGACAGCCTCGAGTAAGACAACAATTGCTTGTCACATGTATGGTGAGCCCACACGAGCCAAAACATTCCCTTCTCCGGGGACTTCATCAAAAGCCATTTTAGTGTTACCATCTGAAACGCATTGGCTTCAAACTGACAGGGGTTTTGTATTCAGTGTCTGAGATCTTAAAAGCCCCCAAACGTTTGTTTTTAATGATCAACTCATGCATGATAGCTGCAACAAAATATCCCACTTTGCTAAGAAATGATTTACAAAATAAGAATGAATGGATTTATTAGGGCAGTGGAGAGTCTTTTTGAACATTTTTCTATATTTAAAGATCCCACTAACCAATGTAAAGCCTTTAATTATGTGTCTGTAAGGATGGTTGGCATGGAAAAAATCTATATCAATTCTGTAACGTTGAGCTAATGTCACTGTAAGAATCTCTGCTAAGAGAGCACAAGGGTTGTTCAATTGTGAGTGATGTCTGGCTTTCAAATAAACTTTCAATCTTCACTGGTTGGCAACATAAAACTCAGCATGCAAACCAAAACCAACTAAAAAACTGGCAGTGCTTATGCAATAAACAGACTTCAATAGCACATTTCAAATTGAATACTGGCTGTCCTAACAATGCAGCATCCTCATGGTAATAATTAGCTCACATGTTTCACTGTATGTTATTGTTCTTTAAGAACAGTGACCCAACGTTCACAACTCCTCACATCTTAGAAAAAAGCTATCCAGAGGACATCTTAGGCCTACAAAGCAACAGGGAGCCTGGATCAAATCACCAAACACTAATTTGTGTGCTGCAGAACAAAAGAGGAACTGCCCATTAAATAATTACGCAAGCATTAAAGAATGTCTTTTTCACTGTTGTTTGTATATTAGTGTAACAAATCTTATTCTACAGCCTCATCTAATTGACCCCTTTCAAGAAATAGGGATTGCAAGTAGAAAATAGCCAAGCCTTTTCATCCAGGTACAGTCCAAGAGAATTTATCGACCATGTGGTGTGCAGATTCAAACAATGCTTCATCTTACGCTGGAAAAAGAGGAGGTTTGATTCATGGTCTCTTGCTTAACTTGATGGTTCTTATCTTTTTTTCTGACAGCAGTCTTAGCTTTTCAAAACCAAAACAATAAAAACTGGAAACATATGGCGAGATGGAACACAACCAAAACAACCTGCTGTGCTCTCCATTTCTCAGACACGGAAGAGTGTTTGTATTCAAATGCCTTCTTAATGTATTCATTGAATCGGTGTGTTCAGCATGTGACTGAGATTAGGACAATGAGATAATCGATAGCTAAAGACAGATTATGTCCAACAACCCAGGAATGACACTGAAGTAGCGGTCTTAAAGTGATTGATGGAGGAATTTGTTAAAAAGGTTAAAAGATAGATCTCATTAGTGATTTATTTTGACCCAATTGGGGAATTAAGTTGTGCCAATTTAGAGAAAACAACTTGCAAGTGACCATGGCCCTGGTATCATCTGTTTACAGTACTTAGTTACTGTAGTAATGCCCCCACCTTTTTTACAACCACTACAACATGTTTCAATATTAGCTTTCAAAAGTCAGTGAGAAAGCTTAT
Source organism: Micropterus dolomieu (assembly GCF_021292245.1). NCBI lineage: Eukaryota > Metazoa > Chordata > Actinopteri > Centrarchiformes > Centrarchidae > Micropterus > Micropterus dolomieu. The sequence continues at coordinate 25,772,419 of NC_060171.1, read as the reverse complement.
ACTGTATTAAATCAATTTTCCAGGCCATTTAGCCTTATACTGTAGTTGCCATTGACATATTGAATAAAAAAGAAGAAATGGTAGTTAATTCTTTCAATCAATTCCACAAATAAGGAACATCTTTTTGCCGTGTTTTGGGGGCTTAGTATCATGACAAAAAAATTAATGAAAAAACACAGACCTGGAATCATCTCAAGGAGTTTCTTTTCATCTCTTCAAAAATATTATTTCCATAATAAACTATCAGCATTTCTTGGATGTTTTTTTAAATATCAGTTCTATATTGTATTTAATATTCTATATTAAAAAAAGCTTTCAGGAAACAGGAATGAGAAAATATCTGTTTAAAGAAGGAGATAGAAGTGGGTTAGCCAATAATTAGTCCATTATGCAAGGCAAGGCAAGACAAGGCAAGTTTATTTGTATAGCACATTTCAACAACAAGGTAATTCAAAATGCAAAAGAATGAAATAGTCCAGAGTGGACTAAAGGCAACATAGATCAAAAAAATTTCCATTAAACTAGAGACATCTGCAAATCTGGGTTTGCTGGTGGGGAATCATGGTGGATTCTCAGATTTTAGATATATTTCTCTTTGGTACAGCCAGATTCCAGTGAAATATAAGATTTCTGTTGATTAAAGCCAAAACAGACTCAGATTATCGTTCCTTGTAGTTTATTTCCTCATAGCGTTTGCCAGAAGTAGAACTCGTTTAAAGCTAGTTCCAAAGTGCTCCCTGAACTAGCAACACTCAAAAATGATTAATATGCTGAGAGGGGCCAGCACAACTCTGCCATTAACAAAACTTAAGAAGCAGAAACTGAAGTCAAGAACATGTCATCCATCATGGTTTAAAAATGACTTAATTTTAGGTGATTATTTGGAAGGGTGTCATGTGTATGTGCTCTGCATAGCTGGACGTATTTCTCCCCCACAGACATTTATTACATATTTCACTTGTTTTAATGTCAGTGTACATAATGTTTAGAATATGTAATTTGATATTATGGACCAGTGTGAGTAAAGGAATGTAGCAGATTTTAGAGGCTGAAACCTTAGCATGTAAAATCATGAACATCGAATTAGCAACAGGTGATTTCTGTTATACAGTTATACATCAACCTGAATCATTTAATGCAGTCTTGCAGAAAAATACGGTCCTATTGCCTACTGAAGCTACATCATCATGCCACATGGAATGGACTAATTAGTAGTAGCTGGACATCCATCATTTTGAGTCCAGAATGTTTCTTAATTATTTTACAAATTGAATCACGGTGTTGTCAGAAAAGCCATTAAATTAGAAATCCATTCTCTGTGCATAGTTTGGTACTATAACTTTTTAGAAAATATAATATCTATAATATACACATTTAATTGTGATGCAAAACACCTAAAAACATTCTATTCTCTGCAGGCCTCATTGCATTTAATTTAAAGGAAAAACAACCTCTACAATTTTTAAACTGAGAATGTCTAAAAGGCTCATTAATTGGAAAGTGGCTGCATTTCTCTTGATAATACATCATGGTCATGGGTGCTTTGTTATTGTTTTGAGAATGACCTCTTTGTCTAGTATTTCCTTCTAGAACAAATTTGTTCACCATTACTCACACAATACCGTTTTAAACTTTACATTCCCATGAGCAAACTGTAAGATGTGAGCAGAAACTCCTGTAAAATGTGCAGCTCTTTTAATCCATGCGTACGTCCACATGGTAATCTATTCAAATAATCCACAACAAGTACAACAGTACTTCACACGCAGTCTATTCACAGGAACATCTGCAGCAGCTTCAGGATGTGGGCTAGAAAAAGGCACTATAGTTCGATTTATTTCAAGGCAGACTGGAATTGCAGCTAAGTGGCTTGGGTTTGAGATAGAGAGTTGTGACAGCTCCCATTTCACTTCACACTTTGACAGGCATAAAACACATCAAACAGTCAGCTTTAGTTGGGCTCAAATTTACTGTAGCCTATAATGTTGACCAGGAACCATACTGTTGACAATAAATTCCTTTTTGCTTTGAATATAATACTCTGAGACAGTCCAGATCCCCTGAGGCTGAGAGGTCAAACCATATAAGTGTTATGTTTTGAAAATTGCTTTAACTGAAGTAAACAAGCCACTCACGGAGCACCAACTCCCTCAGTACTTCATGGCATGAATGTAGACATTTTTATTCGCAGAATATTTTGTCCTGCCAACCACCGACCTCCAAAGCCAACAGCAACTTTTCAACGCCTCCCCAAAGGATCCCTGTCAACCTAGCCAGCTAGCTAGCCAGCTGTAAAAGATAAAGATGTAAAAGACATTTACACTCTTCTAAAGATGTTGATGGAGCTGACCAGTGTTTGGCAGTAATGCAATACTTAGTAACGTGTTACAGTAAAGTAATTACTTCAGTAACGAGCTGTGGTTGCAATTTGAAATTTAGTAGGCTATTCGCATTACAGTAAGCTACAATTTGGAGGTCAGATTGTTTGCTGTCAACCAGTAGTTTGACTGATGATGACTGATATCACTTTGCCCTCTCTGCGTTCAGTGGAAAGACTGCTGTGATACACATGAGCTTGCAATGGGGGCTGGAGTTGCGGGGAAGCTGCCTCCCTATACAAAAAGATGAGAAATGAACTTCAAGGAACTACAAAATTGTCATAATCAAAGGCAGATATTTCATGTAATTTGGTGGGGATGATAAAATCATCTCCCAGTTGGAGATTTTTAGAAATAAAGTCGCCCGAAGTTCTGAAAAAGGTAGACAGCATACCAAACCACTGTGAGGCATACGGGAGGACGTAATCTTTCAAAACTTAAAAAACGCATTGGACTCGTAGTTAGAGAACAAGAGTGTTTGTTTTCCAAATACATTAACTAGAGGGACCGACAGTGGTTATATTTAATTGTTTTGATCAAAATTATCGCTAGGGGCCATTCAGTAGTTGCAGGATATTGGTAAGGACATGTCCCTACAGTCCTTACTAAATTCTATGCCCTTGGTCATAATTACATGCTGTGTCTTCTTAGCTAGTTTGCTAACGTTAGCCACTGATAAGCCTGCATTTCTGAGTCCCCCTGAGTTTTGTTGTAAGGTGTGTGAACCCACAGATTCATTGTGAGAACAGGACTTCTGGAGAGCTCCGTCCTATCAACCGCGATCTTATCTTTAAGCTAGCTATTACCAAACTGTGTCTCGAACAATGTCTTTGTAATGTGTGGTTGTTTAAAAAGCACCTTTGACAGAGCTGTGCTGACTAACAAAGAATAGAAATTAGTAATTTAAAACATTTATATTATGGATTATACCATATTATTACTTTCCATGATTGTAATAATCAATGACTTTAATGGATAGAACTATGCTGTCACAGCTCCTGCCAGTTCATAACATTCATTATGTTGTCTTGCTCTGCCTGATACTAACCTGTCCTGTCATTCCAGATCCGCAACTCCCCCTTGCACTGCAGTAGCCTGGTTTCCCACAATTCTCGTCACCTGTCCGCTTCTCATCTGCCTAATCAATCCAGCTGTATAGCGGTCAATCTCCACTAGCACTCTGGCAGATCCTCCAGTTTGCTTTTGCCCTAGCTATCCAGCCATTTTATTAACTGCCTGCCTAGCCTGTCTGTTTGTACATCTGCCTGATCTTTGGACCTTGTATTCCCTGCCTGCTCTTTGCAGGATAAGTTTACCTGTTCTGCCTGATTTACTGGGTTTTGACCAAGGACTTCAGTAAACTGAACTTTGATTTTACTTGCCTGTCTTTAGTTGCACGTTTGAGCCATTACAGACACGATGCGAAGGTTTGTCAGGTGGTTCTTAGCCCCTGCGTCATCCATTGCAATCATACATAGCTACAAATTGTTGGGTCTGATCTCTTAACTTAATTGATTTCTTTTGCTGTTGAGTAGTTAGTAAATGAGTGCAATCACCATTATTTACTTTTTTTCCAGTAAAGGCTCGTAACACATCCATTCTCTGATCTCAATCCAAGTAAAACCAGTGACCCACTTATGTGATGAATAAAAGTGCGCCGCCATCTGCCAACCCTAGGATTGGTAACATTGGTAACATTTTGTGGAGTTTGCAGGAGACTGGCTTACTAAATATTCAACTGGACAAGAACAATACCTCTTTCAGGGCTTCCAATAGCAACCAAAAAAGCAGAAACATTCACCAATATTAATAGCATTGCTTTCTCATCCATAAAATACTGTACATACCACTACTGCTAAGCCCATTTAGAAGAGATCTTTGAGTTATGGCTCACTGGTTATAGACATCATCCTAAGCCAAAAGATAATATATCCAATTGTTTTATATTATCTTTTAGGTTCTCAATTGGACCAAAGGACACTCTCCTAAATCATGACTCGCACGAGTAACTAAATGTTTCTTGTGTAAAAGAGCTTTCTGAAAATAGCCTGACTTCATAGAATGCCTTGCTCCTTGTATGATATAACGTCAATGAGATCCTGCTCTAGTTAGAATCATATACATCAATCATAATTTGGGAGAAACCATTTGATCAGATTTAAATCAACAGTTACAAAATTGTAGTGTGATTCTTGTGTTAATTCTTCTCTGACAGACCAGTGAAAGTCATCTTGAACCCAGAAATCCAAGTATTCAGCCCTCCCACAGTATGGTTAAAATAACAGCCTGCTGTACATCAGCCACTGGGTTCGGCCTTGGGTGAGGTTGTGCAACCTTTGTTCTGTGGCCTGCCCCTCAGTCTGACTGATGCCACGGCCTTCAGAGGGCTTGGCCAAACACGTGGCTGTTACTTCTGTGGTATTTGCCTTCTGGTCGGAACAGACGTCTACAAGACGTGCCACCCAGTGAGAAGGCAGTGCCCATTCATCACAGTGATTATCAGTGGGAGGTCCACTGTCTCCCTCTCTGTCTATTTCTCTTCTGTCTCATTGCATGTCTTATCTGACAGTGTCTAAAGATACAGTTCTTATGACTTCATATGAAAATGTACAAGATATAGTGATGGCATTGAGTCTAGCAGTCTTCAGATCAGATGTAACCACAATCCATAACCTATGCACTCAGTAACGCACCCTAAAACCAATCCCCCACCTTAAGAAGTCAGACCCCCTGCGGACAGCTGAAAGTCTTTGGGGCTGCTGAGCTGTGTGCTCTGCTTGCCAGTTTACAGACTCTCGCTATGTAAGAAAAGATTGCGTTTTTGCAGGAGTGCTGATGGAGGGCCAATATAGAAAAATTATCAGTAGGAGCCTGGCTGTGGAAAAGAAGCTGTAGCTCTAAACTGAAGCCCCCTGATCCCTTGAGGAGGATACAGTTCTCACCACACTCTTATTCTGAAGAGCTTCAGGGTGATATTAAACTTACTCAGGGAGCTTTGAAACCATTTACATTATTGGCGTTTCTCACAGGAGAAAGTAAATGTGAGGTTTTTCCGTAGCTATTACAAGAAATCTATAACTAGATTAAATGAAATTCACTTCCAGAAACTTATAAAATGAAATGACATTATATTTGTAAGTCAGCAATCCAATTGCAACTACTATGTTTCTTTAGTATTCTGTACAAGGTGGGTAGTATGTATTATGTGAAAATGGGCAACAGTATATTGAGGGATCTACACCTCTTGGAACATGGAATAGTTGAACAAACTAGCAGTCTCATTTTAGTGTTTGGAAACCAGAGTTGGCTTTGGCCACAATATTTACTGTTCCAGAAAAAAAGTAAGATTGATAAAGGTATCATTAATACACATTTTTTAAAAGCACTATTGGAGACTGGAAAAACCTTTTTTTTTTTTTTTAAATACAAAGTTTGCAGCTGTAGCAATTTTCCATGTGATTTTATAGTTAAATTTAAACACAAAACACAAATGCAAATGATCACATTTATTTTTTTGTGTGTAATGTTAAAATGCTTTTTAAAAATAGATGTAAACACTCAAAACATTGACTTTCGGAAAGGTAGACATGTTAGCAAACAGATGCCTGTTTACACATTCAGCAGATGAGGTGAAACATTAGCATTTGGAGTTGATTTTCTGGCTGCCTGTCAAATATAAGTCCAGTTCACTCTCTTTTAAGCTTTGGTTTTGGTCTACACTAACTCATAATGAAAGTGGCTTATTAGTGGCTAGTAATCAGCTAGCTGCTAACTTTGTATGTCGTTTTGGTGCCGTGCAGGTTTTTTGCCGGAAACAACTGCATTTTGCAGCAACAATGCTGATGAGAGTGTGGGCATTAAACCAAACGTTGACGGCAGAAAAAACAAACAGTGACTTAAAAGTCACTTTAGGGCGACCTTTTTATAAGTAGTCATGTGATCCATTGTTTTACTTGGGAGGTCAGTGAGGTCCATTGTCTCCCTCTCTGTCTATTTCTCTGTCTGTCTCATTGCATGTCTTATCTGACAGTGTCTAAAGATATAGGTCTTATGACTCCATGTGAAAATGTACAAGATATAGTGATGGCATTGAGTCTAGCAGTCTTCAGATCAGGTGTAACCACAATTCACAACCTATACACTCAGTAACTCACCCTAAAACCAATCCCCCACCTTAAGAAGTCAGACCCCTCTGCGGACAGCTGAAAGTCTTTGGGGCTGCTGTGTGATCCAAAAATATTACTTTAGCTTTAATGTCAGATTTTTTTTCAACAAAGAACCAAAAGGTATCGAATTTTCTATCATTTCACAGATTATTACAGTCACAATCGTGACATGTCGTGTCTCTGATGTTATGTCTTATTTGTCATCACTGATTCCTACAACTTCTTTTATACTCCTACAGCAACAGTGAAGTGAGGCCTGCTTGCTCAGTTTGTCCTATCACCCCCACTGCTGGAGGAGCTTATAAGCTATTTATTTTTGGCAAAAAGCTGCCAAGAAATGTATCCAAGAAAACACTGGCACATTGACTGAACTTTTCTGCAGAACACAGAAAAATGATTTTTAACACTGTACTCACAAACACCCTATTTTAAAAACAGGGTTGTCACATCCTGCGTTTGTTGAACAAATAATGTGCGCTGTTGCACACAGGCACATCTAACACACTGCTGACTATAGGGGAACTTCACAACCATTTCAAGATGTGCATTGCAGTCTGAGGTATATTGTGCATGCTTTATTGACATATACGTTACCTCATCTGATTCACCTCTTCAAGTTTTTCCTTTTAACACATACTTAAATACACATATCTTGCACCAATGTGATTGTCATCTGGTCATCCAGGTCCAATTCTTTAACGATTCGTCCTTGATAGACTATAAGATAGGTCCTTAGATAAGATCCTAATATACTATATGTGTGTGTGTGTATGAACAGAAGTGGATTATTTCAACTGGCTTGCTATCAGCTCCATAAATCAATCATGTATTTATGGACAGGCCTGTAAAAAATGTGATGGAGTTGGAAATGTAGTTTTACATTATGTACCACCTTGCATATTGCACTGATATAAGCTGGATTAGAAGAATTTAGGGGACACTGGGGAGGCTTGCTATTCTAATAGGTCAAAGGTTGAGGTTAAGTTGATAAAACGTAAGTGGTTGTTAAAATGGTGCAAGACAGAGAATTCTGTTTTATTACCGGATACACGTAAATTCAGTCATTCATTCAAAGTGACATTCAAGTCTCATTATACCTGGTAAAAGATATTTAATTGCTTTGCCATTGTATTTAGTTTATGTTATAAAATGTGGTGCATTGCCAGCTAGTTCTGCCAGAGTGTGTTTCATTTCACTAACTCACACTACTGCCTGTTTTATTTAATCAGTCACCAGAACTAATAGACAAGTGGAGGACCTGTCAGATTTCCATTTAACAAAGGAAAACCTGTGATGTCATCTTATTCTGTGGCCCAAAACCATCACCTTTCCATTCACAACTGGGCAATGCACCAGAGATGAGGGGGAAAAGTGATTATAGCAGATAAGTCAGTGAAGACTAGATAATTGATTTCATGAGGTGGGACCAGGTTGATCAGAGAGTTAGCAAACAATACCACCAATCTGTTTTTGTTTTTCTTCACTACATTTCTACCATACTGAAAAACTTACTATTCTATTCTGACAACTTGCAAAAAACGAGAAGCTTTGTAAAACTGCTGTGTGAACATACTTTTTAGGGACTCTTTCTTTTTAGGAAGTGTGAAATTCCTATTCATCATTGTTCAGGTGGCGCACTATGACCTTTTATTATATGACAAATGGAGATTATGATTTATTCTGGTCTCGTCTGTGGTTAGACAGCAAATAAAGACTTAGTTTGGTTCACCTTAACAACAATTTTAGACAATTGCATGATTGAAATAACACCCACTATTCATTTCTACAAGCAGCATTCATCTTGAAGTTCTGTAGGCCAGAAACTTGGTCTTTTTCTCTGAGCAAAGAATTTAACTCCTGTGGGTTGTAAAAAGGGACTTGTCAAAGCCTTAGCCAAATAAGATAATGTTTGCAATTGCACAGGATATGGAAGTGGATGAAAATGAAGCAGCTGGGAAACTTGTTTCAAACACAAAGTCAATGATTCTGCAAGGTTCAAAGGGATAGAAAGTAAAAACATAATGAGGTAAAAGGAATACCTTGAATTAATCAATATTTTTGAAAAGATGCTTTTTTTTTTGCTTTCTGGTCAAGAGTTAAATGAGACGATCAATGCCACTGGTCATTGGTGATCCTTGATCCGTATGGATCCCCCAGGGTTGGACTGCGGATTCATTGCAAAATTTTACCATGAGTTTTACAGCTGCTGTTACCTTTTAAAGTAATTAATTATTAATTATTAATTATTAATAAATTAATTATTCTGTAAATAGCAATGCAAAGTTGCAGTGAAAAAACAGAAAAGACAAATGCATGCTGTGTTTAACCCTGAAGCGCATACTGATCATAAGACTGTGATGTTTACTGCAGCTTGCAGTAATCTCTACTGCCTTCCCTTCGGCACATAGCTCCGCTCAGTCACCGGAGCAGCTCCAGTCTCTTTACCCATTTGTGGCACAGCGGCCTGCAGTGCTGATAGGTGTGAACAGTGACTACAGACAGAGAGAGGCGGCAACATCCCAGCCAGAGTAGCACATTTTAAATTAACTTTTTAAAAACCTTTTTTTGCTGATGTGGAAAATTATCCGATCTCTGACTCAAAACCAGGGTATGATCCGAACCGGGAGTTGTGTGATCCATTGCATCCCTACTACTCTCAGGCAACAGCCTAAATATGAAGCTAGTGCTAACAAGCAAATAGCTTAGCATAAAGACTAGAAACTGCTAGCCTGTTTTTTTCAAATAAATTTTAAATGTGCCTACCACTACCTCTAAATTTTTCCCAGTTAACATGTTACCATATATTTTGTTCGTTTAATCTTTACAAACAGCAAACAGCTCTTTCCCCCTGATTTTAGTCTTTGTTCTATGCAGCTGTGAATGATGCAGTTTATTTTCTAATATTGCTTTAACTATTATAAAGGATTTTTACAAGCATACCACTCTAGCTATACAGTTACTTTAACACATATAGTGTGTATTTCTTTGCTTTACTAGCTCCTTCAGGTGATATAATCTAAAGGCAAACTGCCAAGACAATGAGAGAGTGTGGAGGTACACTAGCGCGGTGAGATAATGGGAAAGTCAGTGTGGTCAGTGTGAACACATGAAGAAACCCATGTAACAATGGAAAACACATGTTCCCATATTCCCTTGGGGAGGGACCCATGGCAAGTGGTACTTACATGCAATCATGTCTAATGGCATGAATTCTGTTTCAAGAGGGAATGGAAATCCCTGATGCAAATGTACAGTAAGGCTGAGTGCAGATATACAACACTGGTGACTATAACAGCTTCTCTAATTGACGTAACAGGTTCATCATCTTATACTCCACACCGGCTGACTGAGATGGATTGGTGATGCAACAACTTTGGAACCTTTCCATTATGTCACACATCAGCCTAAATATTCTGGCCCTCACTGTTCCAGCAGCTGTCCTGTAAATGGAGTGCGTAATAGCTTGTCTTGCACAATAAGATGGTGATAAGAAGCGATGGTAGCAGCATGCTTGCTTTGAATGCACATTACCCCTTGCTTCCAACTTGGCAACAGTCAGGGGCCCGGTTGCCACATGAGTGCGCACCAGCCATCACCACATCCTTGGAAAATAAGTGGGATTGCTCAGATCTCTCATGACTATAATGCATAAATTCTTAAAAATAGCTGAATACAGAGGGACAACATGAAGGATGGAGTTGTTTGTGACCCAAGCATGCCACTATTTTGCTGTAAAAGCAAATTAACCATAGCTCCCAGTCATCTTAAAAAACAGATCAACATTTTCCATTTCTTATTTACTCTCCAAGTACAACAGGAAACATTTGCACTTCTGTCTAAAAATAATTCCTTTTCACACAAGATAAATGAACAGCACACTGGAGTCTTGTTCTTATCTTGCCGAAGTGTTCACATAACAGAATGGAAGATCTTAGATTATCCATTCATAAAATAATTTCTACTACTTAGCAGCGATAAATTAACCATGACATACTCTATCTCCATATCCAGAGCTCATTAGTGTGAGCGTTTTGGCTGCAATTTCAGTCCGCAGGTGCTGAGCTGGATTCTTTCACAGCATTTATCTACTTTAGAGTGCCACCTAGAGGTTCTAGTGAGAAAGTGAAACCCTAATGGGATCTTCCATTCAAGGAAATTATAAATTAGAGATGTAAACTCATAGATTACAGAAAAAGGTTCATTCATTAGGTACATTTTGATCCTATTTAAATAATTTCTGATGCAAAATGTAAGGGTGTTTGTTTTCACATTGAATTTGAAGTGAAGACCATTAGGTTAAAGTTGTCTTGAGGCTGCAACAGAACAATTGCCAGGGAACCTCACAAAAAGGGGCACTGAAGTAAATGAAGCCTGAGTCCCAGTTGGGAACCTCTAGGTGAAAATAACAGCAGACACACTGTATCCTAGCAGTCAGAAAGGGTCTAAATTTGGAGGCCTTGTAGGTGACAACAACCCTTCTGACCTAAATGAAAGTTTTCAGTTGTTTACCCAGACTGCAGAAGTGCAATGACAAAATATACTCTTCATAAAGTTTTATAGCCTTTCTGCTGCGGCACAAAAATGTGAATGAGTTCTTCAGTTTTCCCTGGCGCAAAACCAGAGACTGAAAGCACAAAAGAGCATGTATAGACTACCAAAACCCAAACCCATAGCCACAAAGATACACAATGATACAGCAAGGGCGATGGCTTTGAATGTAAGAACTGTCTACATGCGTAGCCACATCCCCAGCCACTGGCATATCTCTGATCACAGCCACATAGAGTGATCCTAGAGACACTGAAAGACCACAAAAGCAGTGCCACAGATGACTCCAAGCACCCAACCACACACCCTCCCATAGTCTGAGATGCAGAGCAGAAGTTCTCCAAGTGTGATGTCAGTCCTTCCTGGGTCTTAACCCAGAACAGTGTGGTGACACTGGCTGCATACCCTCGGTATGTCTCTCTTTCTGACCACTCTGGTTCTCCTCTTCCACAGGTTGGCATGGCTCCCAGAGGTCCTGTAGTAGTGGATTTCTGCTTGACTTCGGAGTGTGGCTGTTGTTTCCTATCAGATAATCAACAATAAAACCCAGTCTTCTATTGTAGTTTTCTATGCTGTGTAAGGTTAGTGTAAATATGTACTGTGTGTGTAAATATCACAATCATTGGATATAGAATTTTAAACTGTTTGATCAAATAAATTTTCTTGCTGTCGTCTGCATTCACTCGTGCAAGAAATGAGTGCTCCTCCAAAGATCATTACTCAGTGTCTAAAAGTGTAAACACATCTGGCTCTGAATTCTCAACTGGAGCATTGCCTCACATGCATCTGTTTGCTGCAAATCAACCTTTCAAAAACAACTTGAAGAGGAGACAGTCAAAGCTCAGGGGTCCTCATCACTGCCACACATGTGGAACATCCATGCAGTTCCAGAGCGTGAAGTGGGAAACTGCAACAGACATGGCCTGGAAGGGTTTTTACACCTGCTTGGCTGCTGTGCAATAGAGCAGACATATTTTTATGGGACATTATAAGACTGTTCCCTGTGTAGATTAGATCCCACTTGGTATAAGGCTGGATCCAAGCTCATCTGTCCCATTTATTATAAGGACTTTATCTTTCCAGATGGACATAATAAAACCTGCTTCAGTATGTAAGAAAGTCAAGTATAATAATAACTTTTAAAAAAAAGCTGATTTAACATGAGTTTCCTGGTTTATAGTGGAAAAACTGGTGTTGAAATACTCTTTTCATGTACATGTATCCATAAAAGGTCATATACTGCCCTCATCTGAGGGTCATTGGTATTACAACTGCACAACAATTTAATGTTCCTAATTGTCTTAGGGTATTTAAAGAAAAACTTTCTTAATTGATTATTTTAACACAAAGCAGCTTGAGCTAAAAATTCATTGTTTAAGCACCTTATTTTTTCCTTCTATGAATAAGGGACTACAAAAATTATTAAAGGTGAGAGGGGGAAGATAGGGAAGGTATTCTGACTTTTTTGGGATGGCACGGGGAGGGTGTTTTTTTCAATGCAGATTTGAATTTTTTATATTAATTTATTTTTATTATTTTTACTATTTGGAATCCAGAAAATGGGGCATTTGGTAATCGAGTCTTATCAGCAGCAACCACATAGCTGCTTGTTGGGTTAAACTATTTTATGATTATTAATACATTGTGTCATAGATATTGATAGTAAAATTAATTGCACCATTAATTGTATATCTGGTATTGTGGGCAGGATGTTAGTTGTTTTTTCCTAAGAAAATATGAATAAGACAGGGAAGGGTTTTGTTTAATAAAAAGTGGAACATAAGTTCAAGTGCCCCTCCCCACTCCAGTAATTTTGGTACAGTACCTAATTTCTTGTTGATTTTCACAAGTTTTATATGGACAACACTTCCTACACAATCTCATAATGACTGTACGGTTTGATCGCAAATTTTCCTCAAAGTATTGACATCCTGAACTGAAGAAAAAGTCAAATTTACCATAAACATAATTCTTAACATCATACTATCATTCCTTTCAATGTCTCTCTGATTATGAATCATTGAAGCTTTATCACCTAGGCATAGATTTCAGTGCTCTAATCACTTTTCATGTGGAGTTCAATATGAAACTGGTGGATAGACCACTTGTTAGGTATCAGTATATCAAAGCTATCAGTGACTTTGAAGTGGGAAACTGTTGCTACCACATGACACACAGAAAGACAGGCCAGGCACAGACACAATTAGCATAGATATTTAGATGGACAATGATTCCATTAGGTCACAATTATAATATTATTTATTTATAATTATTAAATATAGATTTTCTTTACTTAAGTAAAAGTAATACCACACTGTATAAAATATCCCTTTAAGTAAAAGTCCTGCTTTTAAAATGTTACTTCATTAGTTAGGTGTAATTAGTAGGTATTATCTGCAATATGTGCTTAAATCCGATGCTCCCAAACAGGGACAGATGCATTTTTTATTTTTTACCAGTCCTGTAAAGTCATCACCACCACTGGCAGTCACTAGCAAACTGGCTGAGCGAGCGGCAGGTGAATGTAGCAGAGCATTGTCATATCATAATTTCATGGGAGACATGTTAACATGTCATAGCAGAAAAAGCACAGGTGTATATAATTAATTTAATAAGGGCTGCGTCTCATTTAAGTATGTCAGAGACCTTATACAAGCTAAGCACACTGATATAGCTTGCTGTCACAACTAAAGGGAGCAGAGGCATTGTTGATGTTATTTGTTCCACCTGTGGTTTTCCTGCAATGACATGCCAAAATGTTTGCTGTGAAAAAACTTCCATTGTTATGTGGATATACTGTATAGTACAATACCACAGTACACATGTACATTATTTTAAGTGTATTCATTTATTTGAAATATCAACAAATATATAACATATATATACAAATATATATATACACATACATACATACACACACACACACACACACACACACACACACACATACATATATAAATATATATAATGTATAGGTCATACACTGCAACAAATACACTGAAATTGAAAATGTCAAGAATAACACATTTAAGGCTAATGTAACAGTACATGAGGTCTGTATGCAGATTATGATTTTCTGTAGATAACAGGAAAATTATGAGACAGGCAAAAGGTAGTGCGCTTCTCTTCCTCGCTACTGTCATACTTTAATACACATGTATGTTTTAACTACATTCTTCACATCACATTTCTCTTTTTCTCCAATTTCAAGGTCACATCATGACAAACCAATATAACAAAATTCCAGTTTCTGTTAGAATGATAATATTCCCCACAATCCACACCTAACTTGTCTTCATGTAGAAATAAAATAAAATACATTGTTCTCCAAATGTCTTTGGTCTGCTGCTCACAGCTATAATAACTGAATTAGTAGTTGCATAAAGACTTCCAGCTAACCTGGCTGATAGGAAATAATACATGTTTTAGCATAAAGCTAAAAAAATACAATGGCCTAAACCCACAGGTAAACGACACGAGTAGTAAGAGTAAGCATTTTACTATTAGATTTAAAAGAAAAGGTAAATATGCATTATAAACACCAAACATTATCCCAGAACACATTATTTACAAACTGCTTTTTGCAAGAGCCTAATCAACTGAATACAATCACGGAGCGTACTCGAGAAAATAAAGTTCAATACAAACGTTATACTCATGGTGAGCCAAGCTACATTAACATGCCAAGTAGCCATGCATATATGGACTACCCAAGATACACAAAGAAGGAGCCCCACTCACGCCACACGCCACACCACATCCAAAACTCCAATGACTTTGTAAACAAAGTTCGAGGACTGAAACTGGACCAGATGAAACCATGGTATCCTATGATGTGACTTCTTTGTTCACCTGCATCCCCACCATAGAAGCAGTAGAAACCGTAAGGAAACGGCTAACACAAGACCACACCCTGGACAACAGAACTAGCCTCAGCCCTGACCAGATCTGCAAATTACTCGACGTCTATCTAAACACCACCTATTTCCAGTACAATGGAGGATTCTACAGACAGAAGCATGGCTGTGCCGTGGGTTCACCAGTATCCCCGATTGTGGCAAACATCTACATGGAAGATGTGGAGAGCAAAGCCCTCAACTCCTTCAGTGGAAACATAACAACATTGTGATTCCATACGTGTCTGGAGTATCAGAGAAACTCTTTTTCAGCGATTTTCAGCAAACACCACATCCCTGTGTTTTTTAAACCCAAGAACACACTAAGACAGATACTGGTCCACCCTGAAGACCGCACCCCCAAGCACAAGAAAAGCAATCTAGTGTATACGGTCCATTACAGTGAGGAATGCACAGACCTGTATATTGGGGAGACTAAACAACCACTACACAAACGCATGGCTCACCACAGAAGGGCCAACTCCTCAGGTCAAGACTCTGCAGTCTACTTACATCTGAAGGACAGAGAACACTTGTTTGAGGACCACCAGGTCCATCTTAGATGGATGGTTTGAAAGAGGTGTCAAGGAAGCCATCTACACCCGGGTTGAGAAGCCATCGCTGAACAGAGGAGGGGGTCTACGCCACCACTTATCCCCCACTTACAATGCTGTCCTTTCATCACTTCCCAGGAAACTCAAC
>NC_060171.1:25751084-25756709 GCF_021292245.1 Micropterus dolomieu | reverse complement strand
CATGGTGAGCCAAGCTACATTAACATGCCAAGTAGCCATGCATATATGGACTACCCAAGATACACAAAGAAGGAGCCCCACTCACGCCACACGCCACACCACATCCAAAACTCCAATGACTTTGTAAACAAAGTTCGAGGACTGAAACTGGACCAGATGAAACCATGGTATCCTATGATGTGACTTCTTTGTTCATCTAGTGTATACGGTCCATTACAGTGAGGAATGCACAGACCTGTATATTGGGGAGACTAAACAACCACTACACAAACGCATGGCTCACCACAGAAGGGCCAACTCCTCAGGTCAAGACTCTGCAGTCTACTTACATCTGAAGGACAGAGAACATGGATGGTTAGAAGATGGATGGTTTGAAAGAGGTGTCAAGGAAGCCATCTACACCCGGGTTGAGAAGCCATCGCTGAACAGAGGAGGGGGTCTACGCCACCACTTATCCCCCACTTACAATGCTGTCCTTTCATCACTTCCCAGGAAACTCAACAAACGTAACCTATTGGCCTCAGGTGAGGATGCCAACGATGGTCGTTCAGTCTTGGCCTCAGGTAGTCCTAACGACCGTAACGACTGTCGTTACAACAGCCAGGAACACTAATGAACCAGCGGTATCCACGATCCTGGCAAACGACCCCACTGAGGTTAAATAGCTTAGTTTCCCTACCAGTCAGTCAGAACCTAATAAGTCCTTTGGTTGAGGGACGAAACATCTCCTAGTATCTTCAACCAAGTCCAGTTGCCCTTGACTTTAACCGTCTTTGGAAGGAGGTTAGCATCCCCGACTACGTTATATTCACGGCACTTATAAACAACAAAGTAGAGGCTCCGATAAACAGAGCACAACAAGGCAATAAAATGTACATTATACTTAAACATTTTTAACCCCCATGGATATTTCAACACTTACTAACCTGTAGATAACAGGAAAAGTATGAGACAGGCATCAGGTACTGGCTGCAAGCCACACCAGGCTGACTAGGGAGGTGAGGCCCCCCTATTGCAAGAATCGTTATTACGCTCCTTACATAAATGTACATCAAATTAGGCTCTGCTACAACAATAAACACATAGAAATTACACAGACTTTTGACAATAAATTCACATAATGTGACCACACCTTCCTGTGTGTCACACTAACTGTTTTTCCATTGTGGTCCTCTTTCCAGGAGGACAAAAATAGCAACACAAGTCACACATAACCCTGATGTAGGCCTACACATCAGCACACTTACTGTACATACAGTGAGGAAAATAAGTATTTGAACACCCTGCTATTTTGCAAGTTCTCCCACTTAGAAATCATGGAGGGGTCTGAAATTGTCATCGTAGGTGCATGTCCACTGTGAGAGACATAATCTAAAAAAAAAAATCCAGAAATCACAATGTATGATTTTTTAACTATTTATTTGTATGATACAGCTGCAAATAAGTATTTGAACACCTTTCTATCAGCTAGAATTCTGACTCTCAAATGTCCACCTCCACTCCATTTATTATCCTAAATTAGATGCACCTGTTTGAGGTTGTTAGCTGCATAAAGACACCTGTCCACCCCATACAATCAGTAAGAATCCAACTACTAACATGGCCTGAAAAATGACATGAAAAATAAAGATCAACAACTTTTACTCAACAAAGTCAAATAAAATAAATAAGATATCACCTGTGCTTTTAATTTAGAAAGTAATGAAACAATGTCACATTCAAGTCGTCACTCCCCTCACACAAACGAACTCCACAAATTAATTTTGAGCTCCGAGATTAATATCTTGCTCTTGCTTCATCTTCCAGCGTGAGGACTTCCTTGTTAGTGTTGCTATGGTTATCAGCGATGACTTTGCTGAAGTCCCTCCCTCCATGTTGCCCCGTCCGTCAGGGCTCAGTCACATTCCTGCACTCACACAGTTGACTTCACTTGTAAACTGTGAGGTTCACTAAAAGCGGATAAGGCTGGCTGACACAGACCAAGTCAATGAATTCCTCCAACCTGAATTTCCCTTCTCATTCACCGGTACGTACTGAACTTTTGCTCCCCAACAGTCCGCTAACGACATCAGTACGCACTTCAGCTTAATTGACCTGCCAGCCTGCTCTTTGCTGCTTCAGCGTAACTTCAACTAACGTCACCATCTAGCCACTTACTGGAGGCTGTAGGGAAGTCCTTTCTAGCTATCGTTAACTAATGCAAAGTGTATGTAAACGCTTAATTTACACAAACTACAGCGTGAAGGAGGATTTATCTATCACACGGGAAGTTTCACAAAATGAGAAAGTGTGCCTGTGGTGAAGGAATTGGACGTTTAATCTTGTCACACGTGTTTTGTGAAACTGGAACCTGCTATTTCCCCTTAGCTAACTAACTTATTGTGTTGCTTACTACATGCAACCCCTCGTGTATTGGCGTTGTGTTTACATATTGTAACGTTAAGCGTGTGTTGGCTCGTTTCTTATGACATGACGCATATATGTTATTTGGTATAACGTTAGGTAAATTGCAGTTCAGTAGGTGCAGATGCCTGATGAGTGATTGTTGTTATGTGACGATGCCGTGACCTCCCTCCAGGAAGTGGAGTAAATTTTAATTTGGCTTCATGTCTTGTTAAATCAGACGGATGTGGACGGACTAATATTTGGGTAATACGGAATACCTTTTGAACTCCGTCTCTTGCCGGATTTGTTGTGCTGTGTTTCTTCACACAATCCGTTATTTCTGCCCATAGCGCCATGAAAACCCTTTGCGATTTCACAGTAAATGGACGTGAGGATGACCCACAAAAGTTAGGGGGGGGAAAGGGGCTAAACAATGTGATTAAAATCTGCAACAGCATGAACACAAAACATGACATTTTCACTAAAGGTGGGTTCAAGAGATAGGTGCTACAGCTGCTCCATCTTTTATGCTAGGTAGGGTAAATATTACCTTTAGCAAGAACAAGCAGCATGCTTCAAAACCTTGAGTCATTTGTCTTCAACGACATTTCATTTCATCTGGGCACAGATGGTTATTAGCTAGATTTTAAACCAGACAACTTTATATTTAACTGCAGAAAATCTAATCGGGCCACAGAAAGTTGACATAGTTGTGACATTTTTAAAATATAATTGTTGTTGATAGTGTTTTCATTTGGTTGCCAAAGACAAAAGAAGCACCTTCTGTAGAAACCTGTTTTGGTCAATGACTATAGACCACAAACTAAATGTGGCTCCCTGTAGTCCTGACCACAACATCCGTGGCTGCTTAAAAGAGAAACTTGTATCAGTTGAACAAACCATATCTCATTTTCACACATCCTGTTGAATGTAGTGACTATGCAAGAACATCGGTGTGCAATCATCTGACAGCCTGATCAGGTCATTTAAACTGATGGACTGTTTCATCCGTTTTTATGCTATTTAGTTCATTTGTGTTGCTTTAAACTTTGTTGTAATTTCTGCTTGAACTTATGTTGCTTAGCCGCTAAGTGCTGTAGCTCTAACAGCTGTTACATGTCAGACAAACACTGAAACAGATAAGGTAACTGTATGCAAAGCAGTAAGCTCCAGCATTTCGTTAGATCCTGGGAAAATGACAAATAGTTTAGTTTCAATACGAATATTATTTTATTTCCTAACCTTTATAATTGACTGCAATATAGTGAAGTTAGACCGATACAATATTGTGTTAAATCATATGCCAGATGTGGAATCTGTAGAAGCAAGTATACTGGCAAAAGCCCTTTTAAGTATTTTTCTTGTTTTATATTATTTACCTCTACTCTATTCCTATTTCACTGGTTACCTATGTTAACACCCTTACCATGTTTTAATAAAGGAGCCATGAACCTTTCTGTGGCATCTGGCCAGTCTGTTAAGATTAGACAATATTATGTATTATCGTGTGCCCAAGGACAAAAACACTATATCACTCTTTCCAAACGGCAGTTCACCTTAGTTCCCTTTCTTATTTCCTCTCTCATGCTTCAGCTTTGTGTTTAGCTCATTGTTGGTTGGTGACTTTCCTCGTGAGGTTTGTCATGCTTGCAATATGTTGCATAATGTTTAGGCTCAAATTTCCAGGCATGACATATCCAGAAATAGCAAGTGTTTCATGAAGAACATGCCATTTTGTAGAAATGTTAAGATTAATAAAATGTTTACACTCCTTTTCAGGTATCCCTCTTTTTTAAAGAGGTGGTATTATGCTCATTTTCAGGTTCAAAATCCTATTGAGGGGTTGTACCAGAACAGGTTTACACAGTTTAATTTAAAAAAGTCTTGAAGGCTTCGTTTTAGCTGTGGAGTGATACATTTTGTCTCTAAATGATCTTTGTTGGGAGTTGCACATGCGCAGTTCCTAGTTAAGGACTACTAGCCAATCCGAAAAAGAGAAGGGCGGGTCAGTGAGAAGCCCGTAAACGGCTTCGATTCAGCTGTAAGCTACATGTTGCCAACCAGCTTGGCAACACGGACTGGAGGAAGAGTTTCAGAGTGGCGAGTAATTAATCTGTAACAAATGTATTTTTCATCCATAAAGTTTTAACAGAGCTCTGTCTCTACATCACAGTAACAACTTTATGTCAATTGACTGCCTGGAGGGTAGCTATTGTTTGGAAGAGAGAGGAGAGGTGTGCTGCAACTCAGTGTTTTTCCACCGGTGTTTTTGAGGGCGTGTCGGAGTAGTATGAGGCGCATTTAGCTTTTATCCCTGTGTCGTCACAAGGGTGAAAGGGAAGCGGCTTGACTACAAACGAGCTATTTTCAAGCAGTTCAGAGCAGAGTTTTCTGTGGGAGATGGGAACTCACTTTGGGCTGGACTTTGGGCTTTTTCACTTTTGCAAACCAATTACATGCACAAAAAAGATATATATCTCAATAAAAGAGAGGGAAAAAGCATAATACCACCTCTTTAATGTTTATTTTATTATTGGGGTCCAATGTAGCTTTGTATAAATAGGATATGCAGACAGTAAAATCAGTTTTAGATTAATTATTTTAATTAAAAATTCTATTGAATACTTTTAAAGCTCTTCATGGCCTCTGGCCTTGTTATATTTCTGAACTTTTAGTCCCATACACACCAGCACGTACCTTGAGATCCTCGGGCAGAGGTCTGCTTTCTGTTCCAGTGTCTCGACTGAAAACTAAAGGGGACAGAGCGTTTGCTGTCAGGGCCCCGAGGCTCTGGAACAGCCTGCCTGAGGAAATCAGGTCGGCTGAGTCAGTGAACTCTTTTAAGTCCCTTCTTAAAACATACTTTTATAGGAGAGCCTTTCCCGATTTTATTTTACTTTATTTTATCCCTTTTATTTTATTGTATTTTACTAATTTTATATTTATCTTAAACGTGTATTTTAGTCTTTTCAATGTTTTCATGCTTTTGTCTTGTATTGTTTTTGTATTATTGTCTCTTGGGTATTATTGTCTTTACACTTGTTAAAGCACTTTGTAACTTGTTTTTGAAAAGTGCTCTACAAATAAAAATTATTATTATTATTAAATGTATTAATTGAAAATGCATAAATGAATATAGATTATACCAGTACTAGAGTTAAAAAGGGGTGTGTGTGTGTGTGTGTGTGTGTGTGTGTGTGTGTGTGTATTATGTCTCTTCTCTTTTCTCCTTCTACTTGC
>NC_060171.1:25735762-25751064 GCF_021292245.1 Micropterus dolomieu | reverse complement strand
TTATTATTAAATGTATTAATTGAAAATGCATAAATGAATATAGATTATACCAGTACTAGAGTTAAAAAGGGGTGTGTGTGTGTGTGTGTGTGTATTATGTCTCTTCTCTTTTCTCCTTCTACTTGCCTACATGCATTTTCTTTCTGTCTGTTTTTCTTATACGAGTCCCGCATATCTACATTTGCATGGGTCAGCACACACACACACACACACACACACACACACACACACACACACACACACACACACACACACTACCTGATGCTCTTTTTCATGAATCGACTTAGCCAACTCATGGTGCACAGCAGCCTCCAGTCTTCCATACCAATGCACATAGAACTGCAGACTGCATGAAACCCACCACTAAGTGAGTCATGTCAGTCAATATTTTCAGGCAGACAAGATCCCTCCTCACCATACCACAACTTTCTTTTCACTTCTGGGTTTACTGTCAGATGTCGTTAGTCTCAGGGAGGGCTATCGTTCCTGAAGTAAAGGAGAAGAGCAGTTGTTGTTTTAGCTGCACACGCAGTGTTTAACCTTGCACAACTATATTTAAATCAGACTGATAATGTGTGCGTGAAAGAATTGAGGAAGAGCATTAATGAACATACAGGTTTGCATAACAACAATGACGCACTGTTTTTTTTTTGTTAGTTTTTTTGAACTGTGAATGTATAATCACCACTAAAGCTAACTAAAAATCAAGGTGCCCTTCTTAGTCTGTTCTTTTAATGTGTGGTATTGAGTTATTCATGTGCTTGTGACTATGGTGATATATCATTTTTTCAAGTATATTTCTGATTTATCAGGTTAAAACAGCACTCCTTTTTATAGACTTTTTATTTTGTACAATATGTACATGTTTTTGATGCAGTACATGTATTTAGAATAATATTTTTAACTCTTTTCATTGAGCAAGGGGCTGTACTTATTTTAACTGCAGACTCTCCTCTTGTCTCTCTCCCAGGTTTCATCGACTTATTAAAGAGGTGGTTGCTAAGGGATGACAATCGGTGACATTGGCGAGAGCCTCAGATGTAGAGCAGCCTGTAGAGCAGCCTGAAGCGCGACTTCTCCAGGATCACTTTCCTCCACACCTCTGTCTGTACTTGGCTCATGTGAAGGACACCTGCAAAGCTCGTATATCAACAGACTCACCGATACCATGGCTGCGTTTACTGCTCCTTGTGCCACCACCAATACCACCACCACCACGGTGGCCCGAGCTGCATGGCAAAGGCAAGGAAGCAGCGAAAAGGCGGGAAAAGGCGAGAATGGGGACTTGGGAGAAAACACTATCCTGGAGAAAACCCACGAGTTCTTCCAGATGTGTGACATCGAGAACAAGGGCTTCATCAGCCGACGTGACATGCAGGTGAGATTGCTGACACAAGGGTGACTGTTTTAAAGTAGTGTAAAGACCGACATTAAAAGAACTTCAGTGGTTTAATGCTAGCCCCATAAATGGGCCACAGAAAAAAATAGAAACGCATTGTTAGCAATTTTAATTACTTGTAGGGATACCTAATTGAGAAAATATCAGCGCAGTTTGAACCAATTTTTAACATCCACGGTAAATAAGAAGTCTCATTGACATTGTCATCATATTTAGAAATAACGACTCCTTTTTCATCCAGAATTAGCATAAAGTACAGGGACTGCGTGTGCACTCAGTAATGATGCTGAACAGGACATGGACGGGACACGTGAACCTTATTCATAGCAGCATAAAAGAGACTGAGACACAGCTTTGTCATGCAACTCCTCCACTCACATTATTGTGCAGATTCACTTGCCCCTCGGATATTCATCCCTGTCGTGGCTAATCCTTTGATGAAGCACTTGTAGGATCTCGCTCTGAGGTGCATAAATACATTGAGGGGATGCTTTGATCCGGTGTTTATAATAATGGAATAATGGAAATTGGAAATTAGATTGCGATGCGGACAGTGGTCCAGTCTCTCTCCCTTCTATTTATATGACCACCTGAGTACACGCTGTACTTAAATGCAGCACTTGATACCGGCAGATATTTTTGTTTTTACACTTTCAATACATCTGTCAAATGATCTATCAGCCTAAATGAGTGGAACTTTATTTGTGACACAATATTGTCAGTCACAGTGTTTTCTCTGGATCTTTGCAGCTTAAAAGTACGTTTCTCACCATGACCACCATCACGCTAGCTTTACAGTTCTACTGTTTGCTGACATAAGGGATATGTTCTGCCCAGATAACGCACTTTATAAGAACAGCTGATAATCTTAAACAGATAACCACCCTTTCCCTCTCACCTCTCCTAGATTGTATGGGTGGCCTCAGTCAACATTTGCAGCAGTGTAAACATGCATAAAAACCACGCTGATACAGAGTGTGGCTGTGTTGGCCGTTCTCGTAAATGGTCCAGCAGTTACTGTCATGGTCAGATGGTTTTTTGGGAGGATCTCACTTTGTCGTGTCCCTTTTGGATTACGCCTTTTGGTTAGGGTCCAGCTGTGACCCCTCCCTTCTCAAATAGTATCTCAGTCTACTTAAAATATTCTGTTAAAGGGCTCTTGACAGTCTCCCATGAGCCAACATCGGTTCCAGTAGAGCTGCCAGTGGTCAGTAATTGGAGACTGTATCTGCACTGGGACTATCCAGATAACAGTGTGAGGCATTGTGTTGCTGGAGATGATGCATGTCCATTAAACATTTTCTGGTTCAAATAAGAATGAGACTAAATTGGGCTAATTTAGTCAAATTCTGACATAAATAGCTGAGAAAGAACCACCAACTGTTGCATTGCACATCATAGACACTACGCAAATGACTGTTCTTATAAGTATCAAGTAGCAATTTTTTAGCTACAGCAGAGTTAATGTCCTTGAGTCTTTGTTCTTCCCAATAGCAGCTGTATTTTGTGTCTTGTTAACTAGAGACTAAATGGCGGGCTCCCTCTCAGTGCAGAAGAGTTGGAGAACGTATTTGATACCCTTGATTCCGATGGCAATGGATACCTTACCCTCGACGAGTTCTCCTCCGGCTTTAGTATGTTTTCAGCCTACTTCTCATAACAATGCTACTAGTATCATCAGTAGATTGGAGTCTGGTGTTTCGATCGTGCACTTAAGCTCTTGATTTTTCTAGGTAAGTTTTTGTTCGGTCGGAAGATTTCAGTAGAACAAGGCATGGGGGAGAAAAACCCCTGTGAAAGCCCGGCAGAGGTCCTATACCAGACCCACTGGGAGGAGAGTGTGGCACGAGGAGATGAGGATGAGGAGGAGAAACACTTTTGCATGCTTATGGAGAGCCTCGGAGCCAATAGTGTCTTTGAAGAGTGAGTACTGTATGTGTGTGTGTTGTTTGGTCTACCTGCACACTTTGTTATCACCTCCTTTAAGTTTACATTAGATTTTAAGTTACTTAGCCTGAGACTTTAATCAGCTGTGTAAACTATATAAGAGTTGGGAGTTTCCATTCTCAAGCACCGCTGTTCCCGTGCTCTGCCTCTTTGTATTAGAGTGTGACAGTTAAGTCTTTAAGTCTGTTGAACAGGATTGTGTTTGAAACATAGACATTTAGTATCAAACATTAGGATTTGAGAGGAGGCTTCAGTTCAAGGAAACAGTCACACTTTTCCTGGAACTGAAAGCCCTCACAAACTTATCTAAACCATTAGTATTAACTCTCTCTGCATTGGTATTTCATACCATGTTCACTGGTCATTAGTAACTCTAGTTGAGGTCTGTTTAGACATTTGCTTTGTTAGATTGGAAGACATGTAATGACAGGATCTTATAAAATGCATGACTAGACTCACCTTTAACAAACAACTCCAACTCAATAAAAGTAAACAGAAGTGGAGGTGGATGCCAGATATACACGTCCGGTTGGCTTCCGCCTACCTGGTTAGCTCGAGTTGACGTTTCAGGTCACTTTGTGCAGCACTAACTCATATTGATGTTGGCCAGAGTTTAAGGAGAAGTATTTGTAACTGTTGAAAAGTCTTGCAGGGATTTGTTTGACTTTCCCTACCGTATCATAGCTTACAGGCACATTACATTGTTTCTTGTGGAAACATAATTACATAATCAGTGGTGGACAGTAACTAAGTACATTTACTCAAGTGCTGTACTTAAGCACAAATTTGAGGTACCTGTACATGCCACTTTCTACTTGTACTTCACTACGTCTCAAAGCGAAATATGTACTTCACTACATTTATCTGACAGCTTTAGTTACTGATTACTTTTTACACGCAAAACATATGACGAGTTTATTTTGATTGTTTAGGTCATTTTTCATGGAAAAAACCTTTCATGGTACCAGCTTCACAAATGTGAAGATTTGCTGGTTTTACTTTTAAGTATGTAAATTATTTGAATGTTGAGGTAAGGACGGTTGGTTGGACAAAACAAATGATGTGAAGCTGTCCCTTTGGGCTCTGGGTAACTGCGACGGCAGAATCTTTACAAACCAAACAATCAATCAATTAATGGAGAAAACAATCAGCAGATGAATACATAATGAAAAGCTCAACAACTGCAGCAGTAAAATCCTGCTTTTATACGAATGCAGTAGGAATAATAATCTGATGATATACTTGTATAACAGGCACAGGGGACATGTTTCTGCATTGAGTACTTTTTCCTGACTATACTTCGTCCACCACTGTACATAATTATATCACATTTACATTTGCCACACCCTCACGATTGATTGTCTTCAAGGCTAAGAACATAATGATAACATTATTTAAGACATTATTTATATAGCATTTTGCTTAACAAGGTTACAAAGTGCTTCAACAGCACAGATAAAGAATTAAAACAACAAAATAAAAGAAAAACATCTTGTCGTTTTAAAAGCCACTATGATCTGGTACCTGAGCGGCTACGTCTATGAATGTGATTGTGTTGTTGCTGTGCTAAGAATTTCCACCCATGTCCTTGCCACATTATTTCTTTCTCTTCTTAAAAAGAATTGTGAATTTCTTGTGAAACCCCGTGACAAAGACTGCAAAAAAAGAGAAGTTGACACTGTTGTGTACATGGTTACACCTGCTCCTCCATTCTATCCCATCAGTCCTGCTGAGGTGCGCAGCTTGTGGGCCCAGCTACGCCGGGATGAACCACACCTTTTATCCAACTTTGAAGACTTCCTTGCCAGAGTGACCTCCCAGATCTTAGAGGCCAACCAGGACAAGAAGGAGATGGAGAGCGCTCTAAAAAGGTCAGGATGGGATATCTTTGTATATTTCAGTCAAAGAAGAAGTTCAGAGGTTATTAGGGGTTTTTTACATTGTAAGGTCTCCACTAAGGAGCATTTGACTGAGCTGTGAAATGGCTCCCCTAATTAGTGAGTGTGTGCCCATCACTTTTAGAAGCTGTCATAAATACTCCTTGTGCTCTTGAATAATGGCTTTCATAGACCTGTTGTTTCTTAAGGCAATCACACAGTGTCATTCAAGACTATACTATATGGGTTAAAGTGTGTTGATCTAGGCAGTTGTTTCACAAACATGTTGTGAGTTACATACTGTACTGTACATAGCACATGATCACATCTGAATTTTATCCATACAGGAAAGCAGCAACACACGATGATGAGATCCAGCGCCTTTATGAGGAAATGGAGCAGCAAATAAAAAATGAAAAAGACAGGATTGTGCTGCAGGTACAAACCTACTATATGTCATATGTTTTTTTCCTCTTTGTCATTAATTATATCAAATACTGTCCATCTTCTTCTTCCTTATCACCTTTGTCCTCGCTCCTCCCTCTCTTATCCCTGCACTGAAGGACTACGAGCGGTTTCTGTCTCGCAGTCAAGACATGGAGCTCCAGCTGTCCAGTAAGGAGAAAGAGCTGGAGCAGCTCTTTCAGAAACAGAGAAGGGTGAGTGAGAGGTGGCAAAATGATTTCCCCAGAGTGCACTGCAGCATCCACAGTCGATAAGAAAGACTAAACACACACACACTCTCTCACTGAAGTTATCCCAAAGGTAAATTCAGCTGTCAGAGCAGCAACACATGTTAGACAGATCAAACAAGATAACGGGTAACAGAATGCTATAAAAGGCTAATAAAGTGATTTACTACCACAGAAACAGCAACACACTATTAAAATATCACCATATAACACAGGCCGGTTCCCTACAAATACATTTTCTCACTTGTTCAAGCACCAAACAATATAAATTCTACTATATGTCCAGTACATAGCATTCAAGAGAATATATTCAGTGATACTAAATTTTACCAAGCGGATGAGAAGGATTTAATTCCCAGATTATGACCCTGTGTGTCACAGTCGGTTGTAGTCTCTACGTGATAGAAACAGAAAGGTATGGGTGTGAAAACCTTGCAGATTTGCATATAGCATTACCCTTCTTTTAACACTCAGTCATATGGAGATTTGTCAGATTTAATCAAATACAATATAATCTATTGATCATCTGTTGAAAGATGCTGTTAGATCTTAATAGGTCCTGTCACTCCTCCATTTACAGACTCAGGCTTTTAAGGCTAATGAGTGAACTGAAATTAATTCCGGTCATGTCAGCAAGGACTTTGCTTCTCTTCTCAGCTCATTAGCACCTCTGATTAATATGTCAGCTGTTTACCAAGTTTCCTGTTTGTGGAGACATGCAGCGGTATACAGGCAAGCACAGCTTTAAAAGCAGTTAGTATGGTATTGCTCACTATTATGTGTATTAATGGAATGCAGGTGAAACAAGCAGTTTGTTGGAAAATATTAACAGGCCCTCAGCTGTTAGAAGGTATTGTATTTTCACATCATGCTGTCCCCTCATATTACGTACACTCAGTACATTTAACATTCATTTTTAGAGCTGAGAGCACAACGGTTAGAATAGGTTGTGTGAAAGTGGACCACTAGGAGTCACCAGATTTAGATATTTTTATCTTCCTCCACAAAGGAACTTGAAATGAAAAAATCAAGAAATTAAGCGTTACAGATTGTATTTATTTGATGTGATCAGAGAGAGACTTCCAATATGTTACATGTGACTAACACGGGCTGGCGGATTACTGCATAATTTTTTTTTTGCCACCGGTCTGTCTCCAGTTGGAGAGCCAGTGCCAAGAGCTTCACAGTGAACAACATGTGACCATGGTGGAGAACGTGAAGCTAAAGCAGACGAATGACGAGTTAGCACGGGAGCTGGAGCACACCAGCCAAGAGCTGCTGTTGGCACAGGAGCAGCTTAGCGTGCTGCAGGAGCAGTCTGCACGGCTTCATGAGGAGAAGGAGATGTGAGTCTTATTTACTCAGGCTTCTTCATAACTACAGCCCTGATTATTTTGCCCTCTCAGATTCTTATTTCTTACTCATTGGTCAGGATGCAATCACATGTTTTTGCTAAAAACAATAATGGAGAGGCATAATGATACATACTTCATTTACAGTTTATACTGTATAAGCAAGAGCTGACTTTTAGACATGATTTTCATGTCTTTGTGATCAAGTTTACCGCTGATGGACATAGTAAAATGGTAGTCAAATTGCTGTAACCCATAATTATTTAAAAAAAATCTTTATAGCAGATGACATTTCTCTTATACTCTGCACGTCTACATTCTCATATGAGGACAAGTCTCATGTTTAAAAGGGTATGAAACCGTATCGTCATATACACACCACTCTAGTCTAACAACTCATTGCGCCTTTCTTTGCTCTGGGCCAGGTTTTCTCACTAGTTTTTAATAAAGTGTAACCACAGCACAAACTGGGTCTGTTTGGTCATAGAGTATTTTTAATAAAGAATGCGTTGTTGTTCAACACACAGGGAAATATACAGACTGACTGAGGGACTGCATCGAGAGCGAGCGGGCCTCCTCAAACAACTGGACCTTTTGAGGTAAAAAAACAAAATTCAAGACAGTAATGTCAGCTGGATTTTTGTCTTGGGATTTGAAGTCATTAGGCTTTAAATGATTAGGCCTAATGGTTTGAAATCATTGAAAGCAAAATACCTAGCCTTGTCTAACTGAAAATTAAAAAGGTAAGTGGTTTGTCTATTTTCTTGCCAGTTCTCTTTAGTGAAAGTAAAGTTTACCACTGCTGCTGTTTATTGTATTATTGTCACAAATAGTAGGATAGCCAAAACTAATGAGTAACATCTCAGTTAGTTATTCACCTCGTTAAAATTAATAGACTTTGGTCAGTTACAATGTTGACAATTGTGTAAAAGTATAATATCATGAAAAGTCTTTAATACCTTTTGTTTCTTTGTTGTATCCAGGGAAATGAACAAACATTTACGAGATGAAAAGGACATGCGTTATCAGGTATGTGCCGTTTATTATGGTGTAATTTATTGACTTTATTATTTAAGCGTGCCCTGTCTGCACTTCATGTCTTTTTAAAGATTAGAGGAGTAAAAAAAAATTAAGTGATCACCAGAGCTCTCAATACCCACCCTGAATGTCATGCTGCAATATGAATAAAAACCTTATGTTTTGTTTTTGCAGAAACCAAAGATTTCTCAGAAACCTTCAGGTTTGAAGCAGAGGCCTTTAATCAGTGTTGTGAAACACACAAACACAAATGTCTTCAAAAGGTAAACCATTAAATACAATTACATTAGTCTTTGTCAAATAGACAACAAGACAGTTTGTACAGTATGTGTATATGGTGGATCTGCATTTTCTCCATTAGCACTGTAGTCTGGGCTATAATGTTACTTTCTATCTGCAGTGAGGATGAGGAGGAGCTGACCACAGGCTATGTGAGGGAGAACCTAACCAATGGGTCATGCCAGTTCTCCCACACAGCAGAGACAAGAGGGCACCTCCAGAGGATCATCTCTATCGAGGAGGACCCCCTCCCACATCTGCTCCAGAATGACTGTCAGGCTCAAACCCTTCACGAGTGTAGTGAAGGAGAGGAAGCCTCAGACAATGAGGAGAATATTGACTTGGTGATGAGCGATATTTACCCGTGTGCGTCTTCTGCTCAGCAGCAAAAGTCGAAGGGAACTGAGGAGAAAAGGGAAACCCCGACATCTCCGAGGGGTCAGCCTGTTGGCAAGGAGACCAGCATAAATGTAAGCATGTGGACATCGAGTAATATACTGTAAAGTTTGCTTCTCATTTAAGCACTACAGGAATGCAATTACTGTGTCATGGCATCATGACCCTGGTGTATCCACTGAGATCCCATAACCTGCCTTTAATCTCTGCTACCATAATCTCTCTCTTTCTTCAGGAGGAAGGTGGCCCCTCGCTGCCTGACCGCCTCTTCAAGATCATCCTGGTGGGGAACTCAAGTGTTGGAAAGACCTCCCTCCTTCGACGTTTTTGTGACGACTGCTTCCGCCCTGGTACATCTGCCACTGTGGGTATGTACTGTATTGTATGTAATCGGTTCCTGTGAGCAAAGGCAACAAAACACTCTGTGGTTGACCTCAGGTTCCGTATGTGTTTGCTTACCAAGCACTTGAATGTAACACTTGGTTTTAACACTGGAGACTGAAATGTAATAAAGTCAAACTCAGAGTACAGCAGCATCTGCAGTGAAAGTACAGGCTATAAGACTGTGTATAGACAGCTGCTGTAACCAGATTTTACTGTACTGTGCAATATGTTTCACAATAATGGATATTAAGCAATGTCTTACACTTAGCAGCATAAAACTGTATGTTTAATGATAATTCTGGTGTGTGTATATATAGTGTACGATATGTTGTCCTGTGCAGATTCATAGGGAAGGGCTAAGCAGCTGACTTCAAATATATTGCCACCTGTCTAGAATCTAATAAAAAGAAGTGTGCTGCTCTCTAAGGCCAATGTTAAAAATTCATTTAAACATTTTGGTTCAACCAGTGTGAAATATAAACCTCCCGTCTTCATTCTTTAAAACATACAACTATTGTAGGATTTAATTTTCAAGTACGGCACAGCAATAAAAGAAAAGTGCTACTGTCAAGGTGCTTCAGTTAAGCCTTTTCTATTTTGTTTTAGTATTGTGTAATAAATGTTTGGAAGTAGCACAGAAGGTGCTCTGGGTTTTTCTCAAGTAAAAAAAAAAAAATGCAGTTTCAGTTTTTCGGTTTCTTCCATTGATCTTTGCATTATTTTTCAGATATAAATTTATTTACTTTTAAAATACATTGCAACTATGCAACAATCAAATTAATTCAGGTCAATGTATAGATTTGCATGTGTATACTTGCACATGTTTATACAGTTGTTTGTTCAGTGTTGTTGGTACAGTAAACAATAATAAAATGGAATGTGCTGACTAACATTTTCTTGTCTGCTTGCACAGGTGTAGATTACAGTGTAAAGACAATAACTGTGGACAACAACCATGTGGCACTGCAGATGTGGGATACAGCAGGACAGGAGAGGTGAGAGATCATCACACAATGACCAGAGTCTTTGATGTACTGTAACTATACTTACCATAACTATAGCTATGCTTTACTTCTGTCAGCTGTGGCACTTTGATAAAAGAGTGTGTTTGTTGTATTTGTGTACTTGTTTTATTAAATCAAATAGTTTCCTTGTATAAATTATAATTAATAATTTTTGTAAAAGTTTCTTTATTTGATCAGTTTTTTTAAAACTTAATTCACATCAGTAAGTTCTCATTTGAAAATATTATTGCTGTGTTTTTACAAGTTGTACAAATACACGTAAAGCCAAGAGGGAGTCTTCAGTACCAGTGAAAACACAACACCTCCTCTTTTTGCCTCCTCTTACCTGCAGGTATCGAAGCATAACCAAACAATTCTTTCGCAAGGCTGACGGTGTGGTTGTGATGTATGACATCACAGCTGTGCAGAGCTTCACCGCTGTCAGACAGTGGCTGACGAGTGTAAAGGTAAGACAGTCACAATAGCAACAGGGAAGCTGGTGGCCTGGTCCTTTCTGAAGATCAGTTTCTTTGATTCTGTATTCAGTGATTTTTTTTCTTTGACAGGAGGGCGCAGGCGAGGACATCCCTCTTATGCTCTTGGGAAACAAAACGGACAAGGAGATGGAGAGACAAGTTCAGAAAGGACTGGGCGAAAGACTAGCCAAGGTTTGTTTGATTAGTTTGTCTGCTAAGCTCAAGATTCTTAGTGTCAGGTTCTAACCTGTCAGACCACAGTAACAAAGTGGTGCCTTTTTCTTGTTTTAATAAATTAAAGAAACGATGAAAATGATCACAGAATAGAGATAATTTTTATGTGGATGCAACTCCAGTATGATTCTGAGTTAGCTTTTATGAGCTTTCTTTTCTTTTTTTCTGGCTGGTACTGTAGTTTCTATGGTGACCATGTGAGCTGATATTGTTACATGAGAAACATTTTTGTCTTACTACTTTTGCAAATAGTACAGAATTGACATTTGTTGATATCCTGATCAGTGTGCAAAAAGTAGTTTCATTCACATGAGCCTTTCTCTTACATGATAACAGCAGCCATCATCATCATCATCATTTGCTTCTTTTGCAGGACTGCCAAATGACTTTCTTTGAGTGCAGTGCATGCTCTGGGCACAATGTGGTGGAGTCCATGGTTCAGTTAGCCAGGTGAGCAAAAATAATGGCCTTTTTGTGTGAGTTTATGCAACAGGAAAACAAAGGAACAGTAATTGGGTTTAGACTTAATATGGAGCAACTGTCTGCTTGAACGGCTTTTAAAGTGGGATTATTTCTGTACTGAAACAAGGCATGTCATAGAGAGCCAAATGTTTAATTCGTCCTGTGTTGGAGGAACAAAGGGCTTTTTGTTATCTGCTGGCTCCGGACAACACAACAGAAAGCAGTCACTCTTAAGTGAAAATATCTGCCATTGTTTACCAAGTGCACAGCTGTTCATGTCATTGTTTAAACCATATTTTGTCTCCTCTGTCTGAGAATGACCGATTTTCTTCAATCCAATTAGGGGTATACCATAAAAATGTACAAATGAATTTGTTCATGCCTCTTAGAATTCTGAAAGAGCAAGAGGACAGAGAGAAGGAGAAGACAGTCCAGCTGGTCAGCAGCCCCTCTGAGAAGAAGAGATCCTGCTGCTAACAGTTAAGCAGTCAACATAAACACAGTAGCACTACCCTTTACTAAGATTCACAATGTGATAGTGTGACCACATGTGCCACAGAGGACACATTATTCTGAATATCAGCACAACTGTTTCCACTGTCTTCCACCATGTAGCACTCAGGGTAAACCCAACACCAGAATGAACACTGTACGTATGTTGTCACGGGTGTTATTGCACTATTATGAACAGTCTACTCTCTATGTTTACCCAAGTTATTTGCAGTTTGAAAGTGAGTAAATGGACATTTTATGAAATGTAGTAAAATAATTGTAATATTTGAAAAGTTCAAAGGCTACCTTAGTTTGACTTTTAGATATAAAAACAACGGAACAAAACTGAGACTTTAACTTTTTCATTTTATAAATGTAGGATATTCATCCAAAGTCTGACTGTAGCTCTCAAATATTTATTTACCTTTCAAAGGCCCTTTATCTGTCACATGTGGGCTTTTTACTGTATATATTAACATATTATTCAGTTGTGCGTAGCTTTTTAGCTGTTTTGCTTCGTCACCTTTGCTAAATTACACAGGTGTCTTAGTTTTTTCACCTGTGTGTTGTCCACTGAATAAACAAAAATAGCCGTGTAGTTAAATAAAATAAAAAAAACACTGAAAATGATTAGCTTCAAATGTAGTATTTGTAGCAGGGCTGTCACATTTTATAGTATTTTATTTGATAGACTTGTGTTATGTTTTGCACATGATTATTGATTTGTAATTCTGTGTTGTTTTTGTTGTAACAGTACTGAAGATTATTAGGCTACCTGAGCTGGGAGGTTGGCTCAGTTGTGTGTTTTGTATTTTAAGATAATAATGCAGATAATTATTTTTCTCCAATTGACCAAGTTAAGTTTACTGGAGTAAAATGTTTATTTCAAATAATCTAAACTCCTCTGTGCCAAGTATTTTTTGAAAATGGTGTCACTTTAACATGTTAATATGTTACAGAAAGGATAAAAGTTCAGATTTTACTGTTTGATATTGCACTAGAATCACTAATAGTGCTTCACTACTGCCAGTATCTTGAACATCACTTTAATGTATGTATACATGTAAATAGCATAAAACAAACAAAGAAATCAGTAAAGAATTGTTAATGTTAATATAACTTGTAATAAAACAAACAAACTGGTGACTGAGTCATTTCTTTCTGGTACAATGAAATTAAAATAAGTCATACAGCATCATCCAGTGGATGAGTTTAGACATTGCTGTTTATTCAGTTTTGAGGTTGACATGACAACATGTGAAACAACATTTATTTTTTAAATATAGTAATACATGTGGATCTAACATGCCAATTTATTAGATCTGTTTGGACTTATAAACTATATGGCAAACAAGGTTTGAACAATTTGAGAAGCAAGTATTCTAAATAAGTAGGATGTCTTAAGTATTATTTAATGTAAGCTTTAGTAAGCATCGTATTGCTTATTTGTCCCAGCCAGTGCCCTCTTAAATACGTAGGCTCAAATTAACTCTGCTCTGAGAAGGTAGCACTCAGTCTGATACTACACTTTGTGGTGTTTGATACTAGCATTAGTTGAATGCTTTATAACTTATCTAGTTTCCGTCATTGCTCCCAAGTGCTCGTATTTTACATTTTGGTTACAGCCCAGAAAAGATTCAGTTGGGCCTCTGCACAATAGATAACACAAGGGAATAGAGGCTTGGCTCCACACTATCATAAACACACAATTCCAATCTGGGAGAGATTATTTATCACCAAATGGTTTCAAAGATAAAACTTTTGTATTGTTTTCTTTAGTCGATATTTGAGGCTAATAGGAACATCGATGTGAGGTGTTAAATATTTTTAAGTTAATCTTTTGCCCTGATCCACATCTCAACTGAAGAAAACTCTTCAGTGGATAGCTTGGCGATGACCTAAGTAAGAGCACAGGGGAAGTCTGTCCTACTGAAATACAGTCTGTAAACTCTAGCATCGCATCATGTGATAGTACTCAAGAAACTCAAACTTAAGAAACATGATTCTCAGTCTCATTAGGTTGAAACCAAGATACAGTGACACTCGACGACCTGCAGTGTCACTGTATCTTGGTTATCATTTTCATAATTTCAGTGGGGAAACTTATTATCTGAGATCAGAGCTGGTTGCTAGGACTTAATAAGATATGTAAGGTTGGATTGTTTGAGATGGCTTGAGCATAAGTAATATCTAATCTCAATCTAATAAAAGGAAAGTGGCTATCACCTATATATGAAACTATAGAAAAGAGCTTAATGCAGCAGCGAGGAAAAGAACTAGGTACACTTCGGCACATGGTCAAGGCATTTAGAATGGGGAAGGTATGTTATTGGCATGTCAACATCACAGATCAAAGTGACAACAAAGAGCACATCTGGAGTCCAGGCTGTGCAACAGTGTGAGCTTTGACACATTCTATTGCACACTCACAGGAAGCTAGTAGTACACTGACTATGCAAACACGTGCTACCTTTCACGTTACACATATACGCACCTACGCAGGTTTGTCCTTTGCTGTTAGTTTTCCAACATTGCTAAATTAATTTGACGATAAAGTAAAGCGTTTCTCTGATTGAGAGATCTGACCATTCCCCACAGTACATATTATGACATAAGAATTACACCTTAAATGTATTGCCTACCTACAGCAGAATATGGACAATACAGTAATTCATTAGATGAGCTCTAGTGTAATTTAAAAACTATCCCTCCATAAGGTCCAGGTTTTTATGGAAAACAAGTACTGAATAAAACACACAGATACATCACTCCATCTCACATATACACACATCAATAATCAATAACATTCACCAAAAAATTCCTGGCCTCTTTTTTTAATCAGTGTTACATTCAGAATTGTTTAACAGTCAGCATCAGTAACATCCTGCCTTCATCATACGCTGCAATAAAAGTACTGATATTGTCAATGGGGCCACCTCTTCCTGTATTTTGACCTGGTGTTTTCTCTTATCCTATGCCCCTCTTTACGTCAGCCAATGTGTCTGTCTGTGGTCACGGGAGAGTTTCTGTCTGCCTCTGGTGCTCAGGCGCTGTAGTCAGTGGGGCACCGTCCCCCCAGTCAAACTTAACGCATCTTGTAGTCATGGGCTATGGCCGCTTCACACAGCTGTCCCTTGAAGTCCAACTCGAAGGTAAAGTCCAAGTCGCGCTGCAGGTCAAGAGAGGGAGAAAAGAAAGAGGGTTTTCAGAGAGAGGGGAGGTAATGATTAAGCGAATCCTTAGCTGAGGCTGGGGGGGGGGGGGGGGGGG
>NC_060171.1:25724101-25735742 GCF_021292245.1 Micropterus dolomieu | reverse complement strand
GGGGGGGGTGTTAAAAATGAGAGCACTATCAGATTTTCCATTTTGACCTGACAGCAGAACATGGTGTTAAATAAGCACAGACTGTGTCAGACAACAGGAGGAAGCTGGCACCACTTCTCCGTCCCAGCAGGGGAGGAGAGGACGCTGACAAGGTCAACAATAGAATCTGTTGTTGTTTGTCTGGAAGTCACTGCAGTGCTGCTGCCGATTTGACCGCTATCCAACACTGAGGAGAAAACAATCTGTTGTAGGCAGGCAGCGCAGGAAATGAGTCACTTCTTAGCTGGGATAGAACAATAACACTGTGAAAGATTATATTTGTATTCTATATTTTCGTACATGCTGTATGTAGTATATATATAGATATAGGCTATATATATACATATCTACTGCCACTAAACATAACTTCACATGCAATATTTCACTGAAAGGCAGATATTATTCTACATTCTAATTACACAATGTGAACATTGGCTTTTACAATACTCACAATGTTTTTCTCATTGGGCTTCATAGCAATGCTGCCAGTGATCTCCTCTCCTCTCCGCACCGTCAAATAGTCCTCCAGGTAAAACACTGTCTGTTTCCAGTGGGTGTATGGAGCATCTGGTGCTGGGACACATACACACATTCACAGAAACACACACACTTTAAAAATGAACATCTACCATTTTATTTTATAACAGAGTGCCACCACTTTCAAAAAAGGCAGTCTTTCTAAGGGGTTTCAAGTTCTTACTAATGACGAATAATAATAATGCTTAATAAATCATGTATGGATGCTTTATTGATCAATTAGCCATTAATAAGAGCTGTTGACCGGTTGCCAGGTTGTGAAAAATATAATAACCGACAATAACTTTCGCAACACACCAACCAAACGTCTCAGACAGAAAGCAACAGTAAATATCATCCCCTTGTCAACAATGCATTTGTTTGCTTCTCTGCTCCGTTTACCCTCTTCAGTATTACCAAGGATCTGATGTCTATGCCATCAAACACTGTGCAGAAGGCAGAGAGACACCCTGGACAGGTTGTCAGTCCATCATGGGGCTAACAGAGCACAGTCTCCTATCTACCTGGCTTGAATGTCAGATAGAGAATAAACACAAACTGTGCAGAGAAAGAGCAGAGACAGGGAACTGAGTCCTTGTTGTGAAGCAATGGTGCAAAAAAAGAGCAGGTAGCTCTGCTTGAGTTCAAGATGACAGCACTGAAGTGAAAGAAATGCATGTCTGCATTCTTGACCTCTCCTCTGCTCGAGTCATCTCCTTTCATCTCTGTTCCACTTTGGATCTATTGTGCTACGTAATGTGCATTCATCTGCATCCGCACGTTTGTGTGTGTATGGAAAGACAGGTAGAAACTGACACCCAAAGCCCTGAAATAAATGTGACCATTCCCCCAGCGCCCTGATCATCGCTGATCGCTTGGCTGAGATTCAAAAGGTCAGTAGAGCTTAAATCAAAAATTTCTGCCAGCTGTCCTGGGGCAGCTCGGAAGCTCTGCCTTTATAGACAAGCTCTTTGTGAATCCATAGATAAAAGGGCCTGCCAATCAGCACAGCTGCTGCACTGGCCTAGCTCTCAGCGTTTTAAAGACACCGACAAGCTAGCTGTGTTTCATATGCTAATTCAGTAGATGAGATGGCATTTCTACTGACCAGCATGAATTTTAATCTTTGACCCCGGCCTGAGTTTTTCTCATTGGCTGAGAGTCTGTGTGTGGGTGTGTGTGTGTGTGTGTGTCTGATACGACTGTCATTCAGGACTGTTTGGGGAATCAATAACAAGCTTGGGCTGTTAGTGCGTAAGTTTAGATCTGTATCTTAAAGTTTTGGCAGACAAGGCTTCAGTTCTGACACTGGAACCCTTGCTTATCAGAGAATCTTACAGAAAATCAATAGTAAGGAAGAGGGCAGGGCAGAAAAAGCTGATGTTAGGAAATAGTTTAAAAATATACGTTTTTCTGGAAAAGATACATGGTCCTGGTGATGCTGTGATGTGATCAATAAAATTATCAGTGGTTACACACTATTACCAGTACCAGAAGGCCAGTAGATTTGTTGTTCAAAGCACCCTTTACAATGATACATTCTGCTTTCAAGATCATTTCAATGTACCATATCATCCACTACCACTAGAGGTCAGTCACACACACAGAGTTCCTGACAAGAGCCTGGCGTTTTTTTCCCCCTTTACCTTTCCTGCAAGGCCAAACTACCAGCTACCAATTGTTACAGGGCATGAAACACAATGAGCTTGAGAAATGGACCATTGTATAACCTGGGATGTTTGAAGCCAGTTACTCCCATTTTACTTTAGTTACATTAATAGTGCAAGTGCCTTGTGAAGCTGTCCTCCAACTCATGGTCTTGATTCCAGGCCGCTGGGAGCTTTCAGTTCCACATAAAATGTTTGCTTGTGAATGCTTTCTGTCTACCCAAATAAAGTGAAATCCAGTTCCAGTTTATATGAAACAAATCCAGCAATATCCGCCCTTGTTCCCTAATTTTTTCTCCCTTACAGGAGTGTATGAAATGCTTGCTACCAGCACAAGTATTCCCCATGATTTACCAAAACATAATGTCAGACACTCATTGGTTAGTTAGTGATTACATTTACATTTAAAATGTACAGCTAAAGTTTGTGAATCTTCTACTCTCATTGTTTGACATGTAGGTAAAATTCGCTTTCACGCCAAGAGTAAGATGAGAAGATTGATACCACTCTCATATCTGTCTGTTAAATATGAAGCTGCAACCAGGCAGCGGTTGGCTTAGCTTAGCATAAAGACCTATGATAAAGCAGGGGGAAATAACTAACCTGGCTCTGTCTTAGGGTAACAGACCAACACCCTTAAAGCTAACTAATTCACTAATTATCTTGATTGTTAAATCTGTACCAAAAACAAAGGATATAAAACAATATGTTTTTGTACGGATTAAACAAACAAGACAAAACTGCAGGCTAACTGTGTCCCCCTGCTTTCAGTCTTTATGCTTAGCTAAGCTAAGTGTCTGCTGGCTGGAGCTTCATATTTAATGAGTCATAACAGACATAAGAGATCATCTTCTCATCTAACTCTCTGCACCAAAAACAAAATATCAAACTATTCTGTTGCCCTTTTTTGCTTACTTGTGCTTTATTTGGTCTGTGCTTTCATCCAATCAAATTTAGGTAGATTTGTGAGAAGTTCGTAAGGGATGTTCGATTTCAAGTTCAGGCCATCACTTTCCCTTGTTCCCTTGCTGAGAACCAGAAGGGCCTGCTTCTTCAGGATTGCAATGCAATGCAATTAATGAGTAACCGAACCCACCGCTTCAGTAAAGCATCCACCCTGCTGTAATGTAAAGTAGACTTGAGGGACATACTCAATTTGACTTCTAGGGATTGCTGAAGCTTTACTTGATTCTCTCACAGAGGAGATTAATAATTTTTTAGGTTATCATTACTGTCAATATAATACATATAGCTCTAATGATTACACATACACACCCACTCATACACCTAGATCCTTGCTGCCCTGTAAGTAAGAGACATGAGTCATCGTACCGGTGGAGAAACCAGTCTTCTTGTGACACTTAGTGAACTCGATGTGGAAGTAGGTGACCAGTGCATGGATGTAGTCGTTCCTCTGGATCTGCAGGCAGAACGCTGAGGTAAATGAGAGGTCCTCGGGCTTCACTGTGTAGATGTCCACCTCCTGTAGGAGCAAAGAGATGAACTGCTCTTAAATGTCTGGACCACAAAACTCTTGACACCAAAAGTCATTGGTTATATCAGAGATGTTATAAGGACCTTGGTTATATCAAGGGCTGTCTATTTGTTATTATTATATTATATATATCTACACACCATTTTCCCCTTTTAAAGGAATATTTTTGCTTTCTTGCCAAGAGTTAGATGAGAAATATGATGCTACAGCCAGCAGCTGGTTAGCTTAGCACAAAGACTGAAAATGGGTAAACAGCTAGGTGGTTTAAAAACCACACAAAAACTTGTTGAAGTGTTAAAACAATGTATTGTGAATTAAACAACGGGATATAACGGGAAATCAGCTAGCTTTAGATGTGCTGGAAGGTCAATTTTGCTACTTAGACAGTGCCAAGCCAACTGTTTCTTTCCCGTCTTACCACTAAATTAAGATAACTGGCTGCTGTCAGGAGCTTGATTCTTAGGGTACAGAGTGGTGTCGTTTTTCTCATTTAACTCTTGGCTAAAGAGGGAATAAACATATTTCCCCAAATGTCAAACTTTCTTTTAGGATGTAACTGATTTTATTCTGACATTTTTCCTACCTATTCAGACCACCAACAAAAAAATCTTGCTATCTAACAAAAATCTAATGTGTAATGTCACATGCAGTACATCAATTGGACCAAAAAAACAACACCACCAAGAGATACAGTACAGCTTCCACCTGCAAAAAAAGATATGGTCAGCATTAGACACCACTGGAGCTGTGCCAAGATCCTAATAACCATCAAGAATGAGGCCAGTGACCCTCGTTTAGAACAAGTATAGCAGGACCGGGGTCATCTCGGAGCTCTAACAGTTGTCAGGCTCCAGGTGTTATTCATACACAGTGCTAGCAACCCCAAATCTGTAAATGTCTGGGGTATCTGATATCGTTCCACAAGGACATGTTCAGAGAAGAACTTGATGTTCCTGGTTTACTGTGGAGTGTGAACGGCACTGCGCCAACATATCATGTTAGCTTTGCTTACTGAGTAACAGAGGGGAGTGCAGCTCACCTGAAACCTACAGTACTGCAGGGCCAACATGTAGGCAGAGATGTGATAATCTTGTTTCATGTACCATCGCTGCTAATAAATATTCACTGCGAGCTGGCTGGCTTTGATGTCTGATGCAACATTTGCTGTGGAAGAATAAGCCTTATGTTTGTTGGCAATAAAAACAATGCAATATTAATGTCAGATTCCCCCCGCTGTCTTTAGAAATAATCACTCCCAGAAACACGTTTGCCAGATGTTTGCTCTGTTCATCCAGTATGAACTTCTCTTTTTAAAATTTAAGACAACAATATAATGCAGTGCAATGTTTATCCTCTTGCAATTACTATAAAGGCAAAAAAAACAATGAGAGCACTATCATGCAGGTTGTTAATGTTAAATTATTTTCTGCAGGATTACACTTGATAATGATCCTCACTGAGTATTCCTACCAAAGTTTCAAGCAGCAGTTTAATAACATGTGGTCCTATGTGTACTACTCCTCGGCTATACAACTTTAATGAGGTCATTCAGTAATCCATTTAAAGACAATAAAGCTTGTCAGCAGGGTATCATTGTTGTAAGGCTTCTTTTTTTAAAATAAATTTCAAAGACAAGCAGCATTCCCACCAGCTTCATAGATCTTTTTATTAAACTTTCACGACTGATTTCTTTGCTGGTTGTATGTAATATCTCGCTGCATTTAAAAAGAAAGGCTGCCTAGTATCAAAGAAAACAAAAACCGGGTGCCTGGCGATCACCAACACTGAAGTCGAGATATGATCACACAGCAATATTCCTCCAGAATAGAGGTGAGACAGGACAGAGCTGTCTCATCACTGCCAGCGATAAGAAGGTCACTATGACAAGGAACACAATCAGGAGGGCTAGACGGGCTACTATTGACATGCATGGCACAGCAGCCTGATCGCTCTAATCCACACAGTGAGAGGCACAGACAGGGCAACAGCCGCACATCAAGGTCCTACTCATACTGTGCTAGCCACAGCATGTAGTACATTATGTTTACCAGTCAATCAACGCCACTAAGTATGTGTGTGTGTGTGTGTGTGTTTTACCACTGTAATCATGCTCGCATCTCTGCATTATAGTTTATTATAGCCACTTTACTTAGCATTCTCTATGGGAACTGCTAATGTATTGACATTATACAGTTTAATCACTCCTTGTAACATACTGTATGCTCAGCTCCTAACTTTTGGAAGTCAGCTGACAAGTGAACTGGCATTAGAAAATAGTGGTAATGGTGTGTTCCATGAATGGCTTTTTATCATATCACATGATCTTCACCAGAAGATGTAGTTTGTTCAGATATTTCTTTTTTTTTGAACACTTTAAGAGGCTTTGATGTCCATGTTAGCTGGAAAACTGTGGGAATAGGATTGAAAACTCCAGAAGAGCTACTAAATGAACCCTGTGGTAAGACTGCATTCCTAACTGCTGTTTCCAAGGTCAGGAATGAACTTTGAACCTTGATAAAGATGTTTTTTTTGATAGGCTGTTGGTGTTGCAGCCACTGGCCATCAATGGCATTACTATAACACAACACAAGTGTGCATGCAACCTTTATAATGCTCTCATACCACATATGGGGAAATAGGATGGTTAGGTTAGCTGGCCATTATTGTGTGAAGTGGTAAAGCCATGTCACACAATAATGCCATGCTAACAGCTCTGTGGGGCTGTACTCACAGACACAGTGTTGCTTTGAGCTAAATGATAACATCAGCATGCTAACGTGCTAACACTGACAATGCCACCATGCTAATGCTAAGCAGATGTATCTATGCATATGTCTATCATTATCTAAATAGCACTAAACATAAAGTTGATCTGAGGCTTATGGAAATGTCAATAGTTTTGCAGGTATTTAGTCAGAAACTGTAAGTAAATGATTGAATAAAATGATCAAAAGATGCCACTAAGTGAAAAGTTAAGGGATACCCAAAGTTATTCAAATGTTAATCCTCTAGGCACCATGGGTATCTATACCAAATTTTTATAGCAATCCATCCTAAAGTTGTTGAGATATTTCAGTTTGAACCAAAGTGGTGTACTAACCAACTGAGAGACAGAAAACAGACATTTAGTCAGGCTTTGTGATAAATTGAGCATCTGTATATTGTCAAATACAGTCCCCTCCAAAAGTATTGCAAATTCCTTTGGTTTTGTTTGTCATTTAGGTTTAAGATCAAAAGATGAGTATGAGTCAAGAGTTCAGAATTTCAGCTTTTATTTCCTGGTATTCACATCTAGATGTGTTAAACAACTTAGGACATATCACCGTTTGTATTAGATCACAGCATTAAGATCTGCTGTGATCTAACGAAAGTATGGGAACATGTGACTGACAGATGTTTTTTGTTGCTGAGATGTTGCCTTTTAGGTTGATTGTCCAAACATTAAAATAGCTCTGCATGACTAGTCTAAGTTTTCATCCTTGGTTCAAACCTATTAAGACTGCATTTGTTGCGGTGGCAGCCCGGCTGTTGGTGAGTGCGCTGTTTTTCTTTTCCTCCTTCGCATCCTGGTTTCTCCTGTGTCTCCTCTCTCTCTCTCTCGCCTGAACCCCTCCTGCTCCGCCAGCTCCTCGGTCCCCCGCGCCCATGTCTGCCGGTGCCCATCTTCCCCCCTTTCTCCAGCCCCTCTTCATCCCCTTTTTCCCTCAATAAACCTCTTTAGAAACCTGAAGCGTTGCGTTTGGGTCCGTTCTGTCCATAACCATCACAGCATTTCCTGTTAAAGAGGCTAAACCAACATGAAGACCAGAGAGCTGTCTATAGGAGAAAACCTCACTGTCAAGCTGAGAAAAGAAGGAAAATCGACCAGGGCCATTGGACAAACATTGGGCAGAGCAAGCACAATAATTTGGAATGTCCTGAAAAAGAAATACTACTGGTGTACTGAGCAACAGACGTCTAACAGGCTGGTTTGAACCAAGGATGAAAACTTAAATTAGTCATGCAGAGCTATTTAATGTTTTGACAATCAACCTAAAAGGCAACACCTGGGCAACAAGAAACAAGTCTGTCAAGTCACATGTTCCAATAGTTTTTCTCACTTGAAAAATGGGTGGGTTCAAACAAAGGCTGGTATGTCCTGAGTTTAACAAATCTAGATGTGAATACCATGAAACGAGAGCTGAAATTCTGAACTCTTGACTGATACTCATCTTTTGATCTTAAACCTAAATGTCTTCAGTGAACAACAAAAACAAAGGAATTTGCCTTACCGTTCCAATACTTTTGGAGGGGACTGTATAAAATATTGTATATAAATAAGATATG
Source organism: Micropterus dolomieu (assembly GCF_021292245.1). Taxonomy (NCBI): domain Eukaryota; kingdom Metazoa; phylum Chordata; class Actinopteri; order Centrarchiformes; family Centrarchidae; genus Micropterus; species Micropterus dolomieu. Next base: position 25,727,699 of record NC_060171.1, on the reverse strand, counting down.
TAAATAAAATATAGTCAGTGTCAGTGTTTTACTAACCTTGACGAGGCAGGAGTTGGTCACCACCTGTTTGGGGTCCACTACGTCCACTAGTGGTTCCTTCATGGCCACATTACGGATACAGGTCATGTCAAAGCCATACACATTCTCCCACCCTGATAAACACAGCATCATTGAGTTACTTTGACACCATGTTTTCTGTTAGTCTTTGTAAATTGCAAACACATGACAGGACTTCTTTCCAAGTTTCTATTCCATTTTCTAGGGTGGGAAAAGCCAAAGGACATGTAAACAGTTGGTGTGCAGCTGTAAAACAATACAAGTCGGGGTCTTACTCACAGAGTTTCTCAGAATGATAAATGACCTGGAGTTAGACCTCCTGTCAAATACAATACAATTTTCATTTTGACGGATGAAAGTCACATAGTAATCGGGGATGATTTGTAAACATGAGCCTCCTTGAATGCAGCCTCCACTCCTGCCTTGGAAATCCTTGCTGCTGTTACTAAATCCTTCCATACATTATTTATTAAGCTCCTTAAGATAGTGTGTTAGCAAACATCTCTATCATGACCCAAAAAGAGAGAGCTACTTGGGTGTGCGTCAGAGAGCTGGTGATAATGAACAGGTCACAAACCCCCAGGGACTTTGTAATGTAGTGTATTTGCATTTCTTGCTGGCTACTTGTAAAGTCAGTGTTCAGCATAGAGTAGCGCTAATGACTACAGGATGCTCTTAGAGTACTGAAGTGCTTCATAAGGTCACTTCTAACTTAGTCTAAAGGTCGTCTTGGGCCCTCTGCCTGGAGAGAAATATGTGGTGGTCAATATGTGCACTTGTCTCACCACTCGTCTCAGTCTGACTATATGGAAACTTTACAAATGCAGAATAATGGCAGACTGAATTTTAGTATCCAGATACCATAGGAAAGCTTTGCAATGCTGTCAGCCAGTGCGATATGACTTTCTTGGTGCAGTGTGGTTGTATTATTTCCCAGATGTATTGGGGAGTGTGAGTAGGAGGTCTGTTGGCTATTGTTCTGTTTGTTGTCATCTGGGGTGTGCACTGGCCTAACACTGAGTTTGGTGCTGCTTTGTGTCCAGCAGCAAAACATCGCCCACAGTCCTCCTGGCAGGTTTAGAGTGGGATGATACAGAGATGGAGAGGCTTGTTGACTTATAATATCAATTATCGCCCCCAGTGTTACGCCTGTGGAAAAGTTCAAAATCGTTTGCAGAGCTGGAAAAGGTTGTGTATGAGCCCACACTTTTGTGAGCACGACATCGAGGTGTGTGTTCATTTGCAATGTAGAGACATAATCCTGGTTATAGCCACCAGGGAGCTACACAGAATAGACCAGGTACAGTTCCATTTCACAGTCCAGGTTAGTAAGGGTGCGAATTATACCATGACAACCGCGGGGGTGGCGGGGTGGGGGGGGGGTCTAATTTTTTTCCAGGTCAAAAAGAAAACCTAGTACAGAGCAGGCGTCGGCTTTAGAAAACTAAAATCTTACAATGCTTAATATCCTTGCTTATATAACTAATGTGTGCAGTCTGTAGATGATGATAAATCTAATTCATTACACCAGTTAATGGTTGCCCCATACCACATGGCAACATTTGTAGTCAGAGCACTATTCTATTCAAAACTGTACACACAACAGCAGACCATCAGGACCGCTCAAAACAGGCCCACACAATGTTGACTCTATCATAAAATACTGTCTGCATTATCATATCTAATTCCTAATTCTTATCATTTCAAGTTTTAAGTTTCAAATTGTTTTTGCGAATATTTCCTTTGCTCTTGCTCATGTTGACTGTGAATGCAATCTAATCTGCGTTCATACAGTTTTGGGGAATTGGCAATTTTTGAGCCTCTGTAAATAATGTTAAACAGTACTGTACTGAGTCCTGTCTAGACCTGCTTTATATAAAAAGTGCAATGAGATGCCTTTTGTTATGAATTTGCGCTACTTAAATATAACTGAATATCTTTTAAATAACAAACATGGATTTTAACATTTACCTAGTCAGGTAAAACTCCTGAATTCCACAATGAAAAAAAATATCATGCATCTTGTAGAAAGACGCACAAAATACTACTTTATAAATGAAATAATGAACTCTATATTTATGTCAAGATGTGTAGGAATAACCAATCCTCATTTTCAAAGCTAATGCCAAGCACCAGTGTTGGCTAATAAAATAAAATATGAAATGATATAATGGTAATGAAATGAAAGGGTGGGCTATCAGCTAGCTAACACCACATAGCTCATTTTAAGTTAAATAAATGCTAATTACGAAACTCTGAAGGTAAGTTAATTGTATTAAAGAAGCTAGATAGCTAAAAGGTAACTACTGACATTATAACTTACAGAGTCTCCACTGGCATGTGGTGGACTAGACTGGATCAGCTGCTCTGCGAGTGATTTGGGCAAAGACGTTCAACGTCAAGGTTAGGTTAGGCATAATATCGGGAAAAATATTGTAATATTTAGAATGACAGGTAAGAAACACCCCCCTGAACTGCTGATGGGGTTCAAGCCTTAATTAGGGGGTCAAACCCCCTAATCCACCCCGTAATTCGAGCCATCCAGGTTCAGGTAATACACACATCCAGCCTGTATTTACATACAGTCTACGATCCAGCCCCACATACGTACACACTCTCACGCTGAACTTACAATGCACTTTGAAGTCTTTGTACTGCCTGTCCTCTATGGCCACCACATACAGAGAGGCCCGGTCAGGAAACATTAATCCACCGGGTTTCTGTTTGACAAACGAGGCAAGGAAATAACTCAGCAATTAATCCTGAACACATTATAAAAAGTCTACATTATAGAGTTGGTGACATTTCATTCCTCAGCCATTGTTCCAGTAGAGCTGCTCTTCAAGTATTTAACTACAGGACTATAACTATTATTTAGAAAAGATAATAATATGAGGTAGTAGTTAATAATGTAACAATCCTCTTAACATTATTGACTTCTTATGAATATAATAAAATTTCCAATAAAGTTACCTTATCCCTGGTTTTAGCTGTAGCATCATAGCTAAACTATTATTTTAAAGGAGTGGTTTCCAACCTGGGGTTTGGGACCCCCATTAGGGGTTGCAAGATAATTTTGAGGGGTCCTGAGATGGATGAAATGAAAACCAAAGTCTGCCACAAATCCACAAAAATCCCAAATCATTGTAAAATGGAAAATTCTGGTATAGCCTATTTGAACTTGATGTATTTCCCATAAATGTGGCCATTCCGACTCTAAGGGTCACACAAATGCACACGAATGTTTGAGTTAGAATCTCTTAATTAGGACTTAATACCTCAGAACTCAAAATCTATCTCAATAATGGCAAAACCACTTAATAATAATAAGAACAAAAATGTTTCTTTACGTGGCAGTAATGGGCTTCAATATATAATTACACAAATTAGAAAACAACATATTTATGCTACATAAGTTTTTTCAGACCTTGATACAGTTTCCTTTTTTTTTTTTTCATGGTTATTACAGTGATGGTTTATTTTGAATATTTGATACTGCTATTATTGCAGTATAAACCTACATACAATATCATCTCTATAT
>NC_060171.1:25704657-25724001 GCF_021292245.1 Micropterus dolomieu | reverse complement strand
TGTTGGCTAATAAAATAAAATATGAAATGATATAATGGTAATGAAATGAAAGGGTGGGCTATCAGCTAGCTAACACCACATAGCTCATTTTAAGTTAAATAAATGCTAATTACGAAACTCTGAAGGTAAGTTAATTGTATTAAAGAAGCTAGATAGCTAAAAGGTAACTACTGACATTATAACTTACAGAGTCTCCACTGGCATGTGGTGGACTAGACTGGATCAGCTGCTCTGCGAGTGATTTGGGCAAAGACGTTCAACGTCAAGGTTAGGTTAGGCATAATATCGGGAAAAATATTGTAATATTTAGAATGACAGGTAAGAAACACCCCCCTGAACTGCTGATGGGGTTCAAGCCTTAATTAGGGGGTCAAACCCCCTAATCCACCCCGTAATTCGAGCCATCCAGGTTCAGGTAATACACACATCCAGCCTGTATTTACATACAGTCTACGATCCAGCCCCACATACGTACACACTCTCACGCTGAACTTACAATGCACTTTGAAGTCTTTGTACTGCCTGTCCTCTATGGCCACCACATACAGAGAGGCCCGGTCAGGAAACATTAATCCACCGGGTTTCTGTTTGACAAACGAGGCAAGGAAATAACTCAGCAATTAATCCTGAACACATTATAAAAAGTCTACATTATAGAGTTGGTGACATTTCATTCCTCAGCCATTGTTCCAGTAGAGCTGCTCTTCAAGTATTTAACTACAGGACTATAACTATTATTTAGAAAAGATAATAATATGAGGTAGTAGTTAATAATGTAACAATCCTCTTAACATTATTGACTTCTTATGAATATAATAAAATTTCCAATAAAGTTACCTTATCCCTGGTTTTAGCTGTAGCATCATAGCTAAACTATTATTTTAAAGGAGTGGTTTCCAACCTGGGGTTTGGGACCCCCATTAGGGGTTGCAAGATAATTTTGAGGGGTCCTGAGATGGATGAAATGAAAACCAAAGTCTGCCACAAATCCACAAAAATCCCAAATCATTGTAAAATGGAAAATTCTGGTATAGCCTATTTGAACTTGATGTATTTCCCATAAATGTGGCCATTCCGACTCTAAGGGTCACACAAATGCACACGAATGTTTGAGTTAGAATCTCTTAATTAGGACTTAATACCTCAGAACTCAAAATCTATCTCAATAATGGCAAAACCACTTAATAATAATAAGAACAAAAATGTTTCTTTACGTGGCAGTAATGGGCTTCAATATATAATTACACAAATTAGAAAACAACATATTTATGCTACATAAGTTTTTTCAGACCTTGATACAGTTTCCTTTTTTTTTTTTCATGGTTATTACAGTGATGGTTTATTTTGAATATTTGATACTGCTATTATTGCAGTATAAACCTACATACAATATCATCTCTATATGCACATTAACGCGCGCACACACACACACACTCTCTCTCTCTCTCTACACACATCATACCAGCCACTTGTCCCTCGCAAAGATGACGGTGTTGAGCATGGATTCATAGAAGAGGCAGTAGCCCATCCACTCAGATATTATGATGTCAACCTTCTCAACAGGAAGCTCCACCTCCTCCACCTTGCCTTTGAAGATGGTGATCACTGCAACACACAACATATATATTTTAAGTCATAACCAATGCTCAAGAAAGTGTCTTTACTAACACAAAAATGTAGGAATGATAATGCCTAAAATGTGCATGACATGTTGAAAAGCAGATTTAATTTCACATCAATACAGCAAAGACACACATATAATATGTGACAAAAAGGACATGTCTTATAAGATATTATATAATATACAGTATTTTGATGGAATACATCCAAATCTTTCAACTGTAGAACTGTCTTTTACCATTTTATAAAGTAGCACAATACAATGGAAAAGAATAAAGACTTAACTATCTGATAAGGTCCTAAATAAGGTGATAAACCACTGGAAACAAAGAGGTACTGTATTACATCACCATGTGGAAGAAAGAAACTGGTGTGAACATTTGAAAGTAAGAAACTCTGAGTGGTGACACATCAGTTATGTGCTTCCATGGCAGCCATGGTGATCTTATAGAAATCAGCCCAGCTGGAGTGGATCTTTGCCCTGTTGGAGATTAGCTGACTTCAGCTTTGTTTGTTCTGCCTTGGCAAGACGTTATTGAAGAGTTTCCCTGGTGACACAAGTGTCTGTCAGAATGACATGTGAACTGTTACTCCAGCTGGTGATTGCTCCCTGTTTATTCACAGTCTAAAACTCAGAGTGAACACAGAGTTAACTCTCTTTTCAATTACTTGTGCATACTTGATATTCATAGGTTTATGGCTACGACATTGCCTGACAGGGTGGTTTATGGAGCTATTATTAGATGCACAGTCAGTAGTTTGCAGTAAATGTGTTTTCAAAGTTACAGATGATGAAAAGCATATGCTTTGAAGTTACATAAGTTGGAAGCATGTGCGCACAGGTGAATACAAATGAGCCAGTCGAGTGCAGAATGGAATGATAAACAGAATGGATGTGGATCAGAATTAGACCATTCTCACAGATGAACAATCATTCGAAATTTGAGCGGTGGCATACCCATGACCACTACACTTCTTCTTCTACTTACGCATACTTTCCAGCCTTCCCTCCCTCCTCTTCATTCTCTATGCCTATCGCAGCTATAACCTAGTTTTTAAGAAGTGCAGTGGCATAAGAATGGAGAGAGGAGAGGCAGCTGCAGCTCTTACCACTGTCGAGGTGGTTGGACTTGATGATCCTCTCCGAGTACTCTGATATACTGGAACATTCAATCTGGCAGAAAAAAAAGACAAAAAAATGCATACTGCAAATTCAACTGCAAAGATGAGACAAAAAATAACTGTCCATCTTTGAGCAAAAATAAACTCTCCGCGCATTGGAACAGAAGAGTTCTTCAACTTTACTGTATCGGGCCCAATCAGTATTTGTTGACCAAGGAGATTTCAAGAACATCCCTTTCTGACACAAATGACAAAAAAAACATTTTTGATAAAATGATGTTATTCCTTTTAGTGCCCCTTCTAAGGACACTCATTTATAACGATTAAATCTCAACATTTTAAGTCTATCCATGTGTTTTGTTACATTACGTGTCTCTAATTAAGAAGCATTCTGACACTTTATGTAAAAGTACTAATAGAGCAATGTTGAAATACTCCGTAACAAGTAAAAGTCTTGCATGAGAAATTGTACTGAAGTTAAAGTACAAAGGTACAGCAACATGTACTTAAAGTCTCACAGTAAAAGTACTTGTTTCCTCCCTGTAACACTATTCACATGTTAACACTGATGTATCAGTGTGTAATGTAAGTAGCGTAATTACTGTTGGTCAAGGTTTTGCAAGTTTTAACTTCTTTATGTACAGCTACGCAGTTTAGTGGTTAAGTGGTTCCTGACCTATGGGTCGAACCCCTTCCAAAGGGTCACAAGAGCAATCTAGTGGTGGACTGGACTGGATCAGCTGCTCTGCGAGTGATTTGGGCAGAGACGTTCAACGTCAAGGTTAGGAAATGGTATGGTCCATTTTAGGGGTGTCTGAAATCGTATTTCAAGATTCTTGAATATAAGGCATAATATTGGGAAAAATAGTGTAATATTTAGAATGACAGGTAAGAAAGACCCCCCTGAACTGTTGATGGGGATCAAGCCTTAATTAGGGGGGCTTGATGAGAAAAAGTAGTGTAGATAGTGTAAATAAGACCATGCAAGCAAGTGGAAATCACTCTTTGTGGACCGGCGTGCAACTCATAGACATCTGAAATGACTCACACTCTCACTACTTCGTTATGAGAAGTCAAAGGCCAAAGAGGATCGAGACCACTGGCTTAATCTTGAACAATGTGTTCTATTGCATAGGCTTATTCGTTTTTTTCTTTATTAATCTGAAAAGTCACTGAAGCTGTCTAATAAATGTAGTTGATTAAAAGATCCTACCGACATTTAGCATAAAATGGAAAAACTCAAAATTGTACTTAAGTTATGTACTTATTTACTTTCCACCACTGCTAAAAACAGAGGCATCCTGTTAGATGCTACCAGGATGCTTTCCTCCCCTAGAAGTTATGTGGAAGAGTGACAATCATGTACAGTATTTCCCATGTGTGGCCCAGTTCCTTGACTGATTTCGAAGTCCAGAATTCAATCTTTATTTTTGATTTCAGCAAGAATGTCTGTCCAATGCTGCAGACACTTTATTGGGCACTCTCTGTGGATGGTTTCCAATCCAGGCTTGAATAAAACACCATAGGTCCATACCCGGTTAGCAAACCTGAAAGAGTATTTTAGTTGCTTATGACTCAGTGATTTATTTCTTTATATAAAAGACTGCAAAATGGAAAACTGGACAGCTGGATCTTTTTTGTCATTAGCCTTTTTCCTGTCTGCAGCATTTGATAGCAATACGTAGGTTTTTATCACTTACAGTATGTTTGTGACTTTTGAGCCTGACAGCAGCATTTAAATAGCATGGGAAGGATTATCATCTGGCATTGTGCACTGACATTAATTTAGCATTGCACAAAGTGTCCTGGAGTCAAGCTGAAAATAGTGGCCAATAAAAGAATATTAAGGGATAGAATTTACAAGGTGACCAGCCTCTGTGCCAGTTTCTGAAATGCTGCCAGGGCATCTTACTTCAAGTAATTGACGTGAAGATTAGTCACTGCTCAACTGCAACCAGCCATTTAGCCCTGACAGGATCTTCAACTTTTAGTTTCATTACTCTTTTGGCATTTGAAATCATTTTAAATATCCTTACCCCACTGCTTTTGTCTTTATCCCATTTCTCTCCTCCTGAAATATCTGTCACATTTTACTCCATGCCCTCACTTTTCTTTTCTGTCCTCTATTTTTTGGATTCCTGAGCCGGTGATTCCGGGGACTCGTTTGTCAGAGGTGTGCAGACTTATTCGTGCCGCAAGAGTTCCATCTGGACGAAACAAAGAAGATGACTCTGGATCGTAAAAAGGCAATGCCAGGCTCAGACCTTTGTAGATAGCGCAAGCTGTGCCTCGAAACAGGGGCTTTTATTTTAGAGGCGGGAACTGATAACACTTGCTCTAAAAGCAACATGCCAACTGTGAAATAGACAAATTATGAGATATCATCTTAGATATTTCTCTTTTTTTCTATTTTTCTGCTTCTGAGGTCTTTAGTTTCCCCGCTGAGCATGTTTACAGGATGCAGCAACATGACATTAGCACTGCCTCCCTGGGGCAGCCCTAACCTCGGCTGCCCATTAGTGGAGGAGCGGTCAGGAAGCTCCTGGTGGTACATGTCACCACTAACAACAATGATGCACCTGCTCATTAAAGCCAGACGTAAACAAACAGTAATGCACCAGGTGTATGCGTGCGCGTGCACTTACAGGCGCATGTGTGCTGCTGTTAGTTCGTGATAATAGGTACTGCCAATGTTTCCTCATCTCTTTCTGAATCTCTGTGAGAAGAGACAGCCATTAGCCATGTGTCCATCAGAGTCATGCTTCAGGGGAAGTACTGGGGCCTCGAGGCATGTTTAGAGTCAACACACCTCACACCGTGCCTCTTGCACCTCTCACTAGTGTCAGGGATAGTCCCTGTCACTGTAGTCGGCCCTGTGGGCTCCCACTAGCGGAGACACAGCAAATACAAGTTTCTAACTTGCCCAGGCATCACGGAACTTCTTCCCTCTGTCTCAGCTCTCAACCTATGAGCCATACAGTAAATTGGAAATGAGACCAGAGCCAAACTGGTAAAAGCACTCAGTGTTATTTTTATTCCACTTCATCCTAAGCCTTTTTTATTGCTAGAGGGCAGAAATGCTACAATAAACCCAAGCTTTGATAAATTAGTACGAAACAACTAGCTAACATTTAGCAAATGCCTGCCCAATGTTACATCCAGGAGAAAAAGAGCAGTATGAGCAAGCATCTCCTTGGAGTCCTTCTGCTCCTGTGAATAGTGGGTGTTGCATTCAGTGTAACACCTTCTGGCTCATTTATGGTCTATCATCTACGTTTAATGGAAAGCTAAAACCTGCTCGGCACGTCACTAGACTATATCACACTACTTTGCATATCTATTTACATACTGTACAGTACACACACAATTAGTTTGATAAAACTAAACTGGCGTTATCATTAGTTATCATTAGTTATTATTATTATTATTACTATTATTATCAAGCTGCTATCATCTCACCTGCATCATCATCTCATCATCATCTTCATCAAAATCTTCCCAAATCTTCCTCTATTTTTAAACTGTTGACAGACTGTAGAAGTGAAGTGTCATGATTAGAGAGGATGCAGACACTATAATAAACTCACGGAAATTCTGTGTACTTTGAGAAAAAGTACATCTTCTATAGTCATGTTAAATAACAAAACAAAAAGGTTGGATTTGTTGCTACTGTAGGCTCTTTTTTGAGAAAAAAAATCTTAACGTCTTAAAAGTGTCAAAATCTAGTGAGAATATTGTTAAAGTTTGGCTTGCTACATGTACAGTTTTACACACCAACCACTCATTTACTTTGACTCTTTTGTCTTTAGCTTTTACGTGTAATGCAGAGAGCTGTATCTAAACTACAAGACCCTTCGACACCCGTGAATAAGACCTGAGCCTGCCCAACACACATGAAACCACCTGTTGATGCCCTTTCCCATGATGATTTGCTTTCGGAGTTGCTTTCGGTGTTTGGACATGATATACTTACACTGCCTCTCTGCGATTTCATGCAGGTAGCATACAATATGCATGTGGGAAGTGAAGTTGATGCTCATGGTTTTATATCAGGGGTTTTTGAGAGCTGGAATGATTTAACCACACCATACACACAATTGATTTACTGTAGCCTACTTGTTGGTGTTTATTTTAAATCCCACATACTGCTCTCCTGGCAACCATTACCCATATTGCTACATGTCAGCAAAGTTTAACGGACACTATCCCTGCAAATAACATTAGCTCTAGCAATCTTTTGCTTTGCTATGGAATTATTTTAAGTGCATATAAGTCTATGATATTTCGCCATCTGGTGGATTACTTCCATACTGTTGGACAAAACTATTCATAATAAATAAAAAAACAAAAGATGAACTTCTGGGGCGGCACGGTGGTGCGGTGGTTAGCACTGTCGCCTCACAGCAAGAAGGTCGTGGGTTCTGTGTGGAGTTTGGATGTTCTCCCCGTGTCTGTGTGGGCATTAAAACATGCAGGCTAGGTTGATTGGTTACCCTAAATTGTCCTTAGGTGTGAGTGTGAGCGTGAGTGGTTGTTTGTCTATGTGTGGCCCTGCGATGGACTGGTGACCTGTCCAGGGTGTGCCCTGCCTTGCGCCTGATGTCAGCTGGGATTGGCTCCAGCCCCCCCGCAACCCTGAACGCAGGATAAGCGGTTGACGATGGATGGATGATGAACTTCTGCTTTAATATACATGAGTTTTGTTTTAATTTTAATTATTTATTGATGGGGTAGAAATGTGGGATATTAAATGTGGGCTCATGATTATTTGGCTGTACAGACAGTATAGAAAGCATCGCCAAAGAGTCTGTTATGGGTACTCTGTGGATCTAGAATAGAGGTTATCACTTTCCCTTTTTATGTTATGAGGTCCGTATGACAGAGTGGTGTTCTTGTTGGCCCAGAGCCCGGTCCTTCCACCTCACGAGCCCATATTTTACGCAGAGCTTCATAAGCTTTAGGTATGATAAAGGTGTTGGTCTGTGGGGCACAGCTCAAACTAAAAGCATCTCAATCAAAGGTGAACCAAGTCCCTGAAATATTTTTCCCATTCCTATTTATGTGGATAAAGTCCCTGACAGCTGTAACACAAGTGTGAGGTAAAGCACATAGTGAAGTGATATTTCAGTTTTAAGTGCAATGACAGCGATAGTTAAACTGAGTGAGACGGCAGAAGATGGAAGGAAGTCCCATACACACATAAACACATAATGTCAACCAGTAGCTCAGAACAAGTCTCTTGGCAATTCCAAGTTAATCATTCCTACCCTCAAGCAAATATATGCTGTCTGGAGCCACCGTACAAAAATAAGTTCCACGTGGTTATCCCAAGCTAATGGTGTGTATCCAGCATGTATTCTCAGACATGCCCTGACTAGCAATTACTTCTGCTCCAGTAGACGATAACAGAAAGAGCTCTGAAATCTTTACGGCACAGCCTGTCAGCCTGCGTGAGAGTCCACGCACTTTCACCTGCCTGTCAGACGAGATATTCCTTGAAGATTATAGGGAGGCCTGGCGAACAAATGGTTAAAATGTATGTACAGATCCACAGAGAAACAATCATATTTATATAAATATGCACACAGTGTGAGCAGCTTGTTAGGCTAGGCTCCACAGTGATTAGACCCTGATGGTTCAGCATGATAACGCTCCACTGAAAGGAAACACGTCTTACCCCATACACGTGCTTTGCCCCTGCTTTGGCTGCGAACATGGACAGGATGCCAGTCCCACTTCCAACGTCCAACACTATTTTGTCCTTGAAGATGTGCTTGTTGTGGTACATGGAGTTCCTGTAGGTGAGTGTCCTCACTTCGTCCTTCAGCATCTCCTGGTTTAGCATATGATAAATAAAATCAGGAAAATGTTGACGCAGATAACGCCTGTGGAGAGTGATAATTTGTTTTGTTGAATTAAAAACATTGGCTGGACAATGGGGGTCTGGATTTGTTGTGATATCTGCAGTGCAGCAGTGACAAATAACAAAGAGCCTTCACCTAATCTTACACTATTACGTCTCAGCCGTATGGTACTACATTTAAATCCATAGTTTGTGTTTCTGAAAAAGCCCCAGGAGCCTGCAGGCACAGCTTGCACAGCTGCATCTAGTTTCTGACTCTGCCTCTCTTGCCGTGTGCATGCATGTTAAAGTGTGAAGATTATTCAGAAATGAAAAAATACACCTGACCTATATTCCAAAAATATTAAAAAAATTCATCTCACAGGTCACACAAGGATGTGCACTTTTTATACAGCCACTCTTTCCACTCTTTACATTGCAGCTGAACTGACAGAAAAAAATGCAGAAAGATTCAAATATCATCTTGAATAGTGGAAATATGAGATAAAAAAATAAAATATGTTTAGTAATGGACCAAGACTAAAAAAGTTTCATAGGTTTTGAAATTGAATATCTTAATCAAAATTGCACCAGCCCTCTGCCATTTCAAGTCCAGGCTGTGTGTAGCGCTTAAGAAGTGCATCTGCCCTGAGTTAAGCCTCCCGGCCAGACATTTCTCTCAGGCTGGGTTCAGATCTCATGTCCTTTGATGGGATTGGCTGACCGTAACCCCAACTGTGGTTCTAGCCATCTATGACATATAGCATTTCGTTGCTGTTGTTGGAGCAGTCCAGAGCAGTGGGGATGAGTTACCTGGTAGGCTCAGTTAAGGAAAAATGTCACACACAGTCATCATTAAAGTGCCTTACCAACACACAAAAGAGGAGTCTGAAACAATTATGTCTAAAAGAGAAAAAAGAAGAAAAGGAAAAACATCAGCAGACCAACGTCAGCAGAAAACAAATGTAACTATTAAAGCCAATTCGTTGTATCTGTGTGACCATGTGGGTCTGAGTCACGTAAATTTTGTCATCTGCTCACGCCTGTGAGAGTTCACACGCGGCCCAGAATTTGCCACCATGTGGACTGTCTGCACTACAAGCGGCCAACTGTGCATGCACTGGAAAATAATGGTAAAGAAAGAAAAAAACGGGAGATTTGTTTTGTGCACTATATTCCCCGGGCTTGCTCCTATTCATTTTAGCTGTTGCACAAAGTTGGAATTCCCTGCAGATTTTAGTTATTTTTGCCAGATTTTGTTTTTTTCAAACCATATTACAACTTGGGACTGAGCAAAGCAACTGTATTAGAGGTGAATGGAGAAACCACACCACACACCAAACAGGAAGTGTCTTAGATATCTATATCATCAATGCCACTTATAGGAAAGTGAAATGGCAAACAAAACTGTCCATTTAATCTGTTCAGTTTTCTATTGCATCTCCAAACACACTTGTTTACACCTAGTTTTGCAGAGAGATGGAGGGCATTTTACTCCAACATCAACAGCAACATCTTGTGCAATGTGAAAAATACATTGAGAGCATTATTATTTGTCATATCAGAATTCTATTTGTGAATTTACACTGTTGTAAAGATTTGCAGTTGGATGTGAAACTATATGATTATCATTATCAGATGAAAAATTTGTGTTTGAAGGAAGATGCAGGAGCCTATGCCTGTCCTGGAGCTTCTATAAAAGATGTGGTGGAAAACATAGTTCCTGAGATTCCTCATTTCCGACTACTTGGTCAAAAACACTCATCATGCATGATTCACATCTGTCTACTTATCCACAGACAAGAACAGACGTAGGAATAAGAAACCAGAAAAATTTATTTTTCAGTGATTCTCACTGTGATAGGTTATACAGATGTACCTCATGTATGCCAAAGTGGGCATAAGAGTCAAAGTAGTAGTCTCGCGAGGTCATTTCCTCCGGGCTAAGGAACTTGGCCATCTTGCCCCGCCCAGGACAGCTAGGGAGGCTGGCAGCATGGGGCGTGTGTGGCGGGAGAGCAGGCCGTGGGGCGTGCTGGATGGAAGGCACAGGCTTGGGTAACGCGGTGGGCTGTGCCGACTGGGATGGAATTATGCGGATTGGCCGTGGCTGTGACTGCGGTTGCTAGAAAGAGAGAGGTAAAGAAGAAAAACACTTCATTAAAGCAGAGGACTCTGGGCTTTCAAAGTCAAATGCCTTTTGGAGTAAAAAACAAAACAAGGACGTAAGAGCAGTTTGGCATTGACAGTATCACATGGTTTGCATTCATGGACAGGGATTGACTTAACAATTTCATCTGCTCTCATGCCTCTCCGCTCATCTGTCAGTCTGCTCCTCCATGAAGGAGGCTGGTGAGTTCAGAGAGTCCAGAGAGTTCACTGAGTCGAGAGGATACTCTGATTACTCACATGAAGTCAGCCTGTCTGTCTACAGAAGGCAGCGATGGCAAGAAAGCTCTGCTCTGCACGTACACCCGTAATGCCCTGATTATCACCTCTTAGGCCAGCTGGGAAGATCTAGCTATGGTGTGTGTGAGTGTGCGTGTTGGATTGTGAATGAGAAAGAGAGAGATAGAGAGAGATGGAGAAACAGACTCCCAGCACCTCGGTTTTAAGCCAATAAGCCATACTGGTGTTTATTCTCATTCCAACTTTTAGGCTTCTAAAAATAAATGATAAATAAATGGCAAGGTGGACAAAATAGATTGTGTTTGCTCTCTCATTGTAGGTATAAAGTATTTTCCACCACTGTTATAATCTGTTAAACATGCTGTTGCCAGACTTAAACCATTCCTTGCATGTTTTAATGTTGTTACTGTATCTTTCAGAACATCAACTGAGGCAATGCAGCTTTTCAAAAGGCAGTTTTCTATCTTCATGGCTGTGGCAACGGACAGCAGAGACTTGCCCACCATAAAATGAGATTACAATAACCAGCAGAAGTCCAACTCCACAACAATAATTGCAGGTAGTTTCATATAATTGGCCTAATTTAAGTCTTTCTGAAAAAAAGAAATCACTTTAAAGTTTTTTATTTATCCTTTAATCTAATGAGGCTGGCATATAACAGTCAATAAAGAGGATAACTTTGCGAATAGATGGCTTGAATTCTGTTGTGATTTATAGCGCCAGCACATAGATCTATTAGAATTTGTCTGTGGCATTGATTCTTCCTAGTTTGAGTGAGTAATTCTTCTCCTCCTCCGCTTCTTTATTGTCCTCCTACTTGTATCCATCCCTTTAAAGTGGCCATCATATTTATTTTTGTCCTCTCTCTCCCTGCTGGGCTTAAATGCCACAGACATAGGGACAGAGTGACCAAGAACATTATGTGGGAAAATAACTGGTCAGGTCACCACATGGTGCATTCACACTGAAGCTGACCTGGGGTCAGTCACATATCAGGTGTTCACTAATAAGGTCCTGTAGAAGCATTTTAGCCATGCTGCATGGCAATGTCTGTTGGATAGTCATGATATTTTGTACAGACAGCCTACTCTAGCGCCATCATGAAAACACTAAAATGCTCTGGAATTACCTAGCATAGCAATTGCTAAGTGATAATAATTGGAGAGATGCCTGGTCTTCAGTGGGTTTGACATTGATTGGTACAAATTATATTAATGATAAAGCATCTCAACAATTGTATTTGAAAAAGAAATAAAAATGCTGAGTTAATGTTTGATTTTTAGAATCCAACTCAAATAACATACAATTGATGTACCAGTATTTCATTAAACATTACAGGAACATTGCAGGCATTGATGTCCCTACTTGGTAAAGTTTACAGAGATTTTGTGAGTGTTTGTTATATAAAAGATCACATGCATTGCGAGGGACTTGTAATTAAAATGGAAAGACCAACTGTTGAACTTCTCTTAATCCCTTAAACCATGATGTTGATGTGAGGAGGAAGCACTTCAGTACAGTGCAGCATATTAACCCACTATTTCTGTTAAAGATATTCTCACAACCTGTTAATCATTTGGACCATCAAGGAGACTTTAGTGTAACTGCCTGAAGATGTGTTTTAATTGATGTATTACCTTACTTTTAGAATGTGCAGTTATGCTAGAAAGCCTAGATATGACAAACAAATGTTTCCACTTAGAAACTGACCTAAAGTAACACTAAGCTCAGTTATCAAATATGTACACTCCCTGGTGTAAAGACAGCAGATGAAATCTTGGCATCCTTAAATTAATGGATATATAAAAGTAGACTTGGGGTGTGTTACGGTCAGAGGGGAGCAGCTGCAGTGAGGGTAAGTGAGATGCCCTGACACAGGAAAGAGAGGGTGGCACACGTCCTTGCCTCTGACCCTCCAGACAGATAAACACATTTGGGGTTCTATTTCAGATGGGATCCTCATCTCCCCATGGAAGTGAGAACTGTTATATGAGAAGGACGTTCAATTGGTGCTTATGTTACACAGCCTGCATGAGGGAGCACACAGTCATATTGTACCTGTTTGACTGTTAGAGGTGTTTACAGGCTTACTGTTGCTCCTGGAGTCATAATGTTAGTAGGTGGATTTGTAGAGTAAACTCTGAAGGGAAATGAGTGTTTCAATGCATATCTGGGGAAAAAAAGTACCAGATAGATGACTTAAAGGCCATGATGGTCTCCTGTAGAGAGGTTTTCTAAATCATAATTTTATGGGGAAAATAGTCAGGAAAGAGAATCACTTTGGTCTTCTGCCATTAGGGCACTTAGGCGCCTCTGAGAATACAAATGTTCCAAAACAGCAGAGCAGCGGAAGGCAAAGATTCATCCATCCAGTCAGTGTCTTCTTATCATAATGTATCAGGCGCATGCTGCCCTCAGACGTGAGCGCATTGATAAAATGTTGAGAATTTGAGGAGGGGCTTCTCCCACGAATAAAGTTGCTTTGTGGGAACTTTATTTGATGAATAATGTTTAACGAAGCATCACGAGGCATTCTCCAACTCCACAGGGTGTTTAGATCTTATGAACATCACTTGCAGATAAATCACCGCTGCTCCTCCAGTATTCAGTCGCACTGTGAATACAGATGTGGCACAGCCACTCAATAAATCATTGGGCCCGTGTTGTTGTTCTGAATTTATAGCTAAAAAACAAGCCATAGCAGATTAATTCTGCGATGAAATATGCTGAGCCAAAAATACAGACGCATCACGTCTTCTGCTCAAAACTGCTCCGCAAGTCTCAGCGTTCTCCGTTGGTGCGTTTCTGCGAGGTGCTGCAGTACCTTGGACAGCGCAAGTCATTTCGATCTCAGCGCAGCGGGAAGCAGCAGCACATTCTGCCCCGTTTAACTTCACCGTGCTCACAGTATTAAACGTGGTTGTTTTGATAAAAATAAGATATTCAAATGCATTTAGACTTTTAAGACATTGTCTGAGGGATCCCTGTCCGGGAACGGGTGGGCAACTGTTTATGGTGTTAGTGGGAGGGAGACAACAGAGGCTTCTTGAAACATTCTGGCACTGTCTTGTCCTCTTGTAAAATAAAAGTGAAATCATACTGATAACACCCTGGAGAACATCCTCACCTTGGGATCTACCGGTTAAAAAATGAAACCAGGAAGACGATGCATTCTTTTTTTCAAGTGTAGCCTACTCGATGGAATTACTAAATTGCCTGGCTGCCTGCTCTGCACAAAACGCCTGTTTTGTCGGGGGGGTGGGGGGGACATCCCTGTGCACAGATGGAGCCCATCAATCAGACTGCTGTTTCACTATCAGGACAGCCAGCATCCTGCCCTTTCTCTTCTGCAACTTCTACTAAAGGTAGGGCACATGCTTTCAGGACGCATTGAGGACTAGGACAGAGTAGGAAAAAACATGAACACTCTCACTGTAGTTTGGAAAATCAAAGGTGTCTCTCACACTTACCTCACTGCTCTCAGACTCCGCCATTTTTCTCCTGAGGAGCATGCAGCGGGACGAGTGCTTAATTCCCATAAGAGCCAGCAAAAAAAACGTGCTCACAATTGATAGAAGTAAAGAAGGTGAGGAAACAGCGTCCGCCTCCCGGGGTTTAAGGCTCCTTAGCTCTTTGTCATTGAGTAATTCTCATTCACATCCCAAACTGCAGTGTTCTTTAGACATTCTAAGGCTCTGAAAAGACACAAAAGTACACGAGGTCCCAAAAGCATTGCAGCCACTATTGCCAAAAAGTGTGCTGGATTCCATGGTGCAAAAGTTTGCAGTCCACCGGTGTGCTTTCCTGGAGAGCATGAGAGGAAAAGGCATCATTTGGCATCAGCTGAGACAAGATAGAAAAAAAATGCTACGTCCTATCCCATGACCTGGCAAATAGCGCAAGAAGTAATCTCAGAGGATTGCAGCACTAAAAGCAGCAGATTGTCATGAATGCACTATTTTAGCCCCACTTTGACTGATTCCCCTACAGCAACGTTGTTTCTAAAAATAGCATCGCGCTTCTGTGCTGCCTCGTCGAGTGGAAAGACTTGCAGCTGAGTACATGCACAGAAATCTGATGACTCTTGAAACGTGCCCAGACACTTTATTATTAACACACGCCACCACCATTAATGCCTCCCTCCCCTGCTCATCATCTTCTCTGGAATCAAGCTCTTTGCTCATGTAGGACTATTCGCTCTCCATCCTCGTCAAAGTGCTGAACGCCGGCTGCCCAGAGAAAGTTGGAGTTGGTTCACTCCCTGTTGAAAAGCGAGGACGCTGTGTGCCCGGGTTGCAAACACACACATACACACATACAGAGAGAGAGAGAGAGAGAGAGAGAGAGAGAGAGAGAGAGAGAGAGTGCTAGGAAGTGACCACTGCTGCCTCACTGGCCAGAGGGGCAATGTCAGAGCTGGCTGCTGTTTGCACGCCTGTTATATGCTTCACCTGCTCTGCTCACTCCAGGGATGAAGCAGGACAACCTCAACACACACATATACACCTTACCTTGATGTCTCTTTGTCCACTCAGTTATATACCTCTCTAATAAAAATCACACTCTCCTTGAAGTCTACTGTAAAATGCTGTTAGTGCTGTCACAGCATCATTTTGTTATTTTTACAATTACATTTTTTAAATTTGATCTTTAACCTGGATGATCTCTTGAGAATATCTTATTACAATTATAACACTTACGATTCTGCCCAAACTGCAGGGGATTTGGCTTTGTAACTTCAGAATGCTATTGCTGTCATAACTGTTTCATAACCAAGCGTGCGCTACTTGTGTCTGAGGTCTTCTGCTTTAGCACTGGAGTCTATTTTGAGGAGAGGCCGTTCCTCATACCACCCACACCACTCACCACTTGTTACATTATTCAACAGAGAGGGTAGGCAGACACTCACCACGCAGTAAGCAGGCATCGGAATAGAAGCCTGCCCAAATTCTCTTTCTGTTGCCCACACCTCGTGCTTTTATACACATACCAGCCTAAATACACCTGTTATACACGGATTCTACAGATTTGCATGGAAACTGCATGCAAGCAAACAAGACTAAGAGTCTACAGCCATGCTATAATGGTTGCAATGTTCACCATCTTACTTTGGCATGTTAACATGCTTACATTTGCTAATTAGCACCAAACACAAAGTAAAGCTGATTGATTGGCATGTCATTAGTTTTGCAGGATTTTAGTCATAAACCTGAATACTGGACAAATTAACATATTGACCTGACAGGTCAGGGGATCAAAGTTATGTCAATTCATCTTCTGGGCAACATGACTATTTCAAATTTCACAAAAAAACATTCAATTGCTGTGGAGATTTTAATAACAACCAAAAATGTCAACCTGCTGGTGGTGCTAGAGGAAAAGGGAATGGCCAAAGTCATTATGATTAATCTTCTGAGGACCATAAACTTGTTTGCACAATTCTGTGCCAATTTATCAAATGGGTGTTGAGATATTTCCAAAGTTTTGGGCTGTCCCTGATTTACATAGTCAAATCAGAATTGCCAAGTCATACCTATAGTCGAGTGATAGCTTCGCTTTAATCTTGACAATCTGCAGAGCTGCAGTCTCTAACGTTATTCATTAGCCAGTGTAACTTACACTGTACATTGCCAGCTAAACTGAGGCTTGCCAGTTTTGTGTAGAGTTTTGCGTGCACGCCGTGCGGCTGAAAATATGTCGCGGTTCCTAGCCAGTTTAAAAATGATATTTTTTATTGAGTCGATTTATCGAGTCAAACGTCCCGGACTACTCTGCATAACACCAGCACAGCTGGGGCTCCGTCTCCTCAACAAGAGTTCCTCTTCTGCCACTACACACATATACACATGCGCACTGACCCACCTTCCTTGAGAGTTAGGGTTACGATTTTGGATTTATTCAAGCACTTTAAAAACCTTTATTAATAGGCAGCATATTAACCTACTTGGAGAAAACTTGTATTTCTATGTAAAATCAGATGTTGAGCACCCCCATATCCCAAAATGGCATGATCTTTGTTTCACTGCGTATCTTTGACTGTGAGATTGACAGTCGAATCAGACTCAGCCCATTGTAGCATCGAATCTTCCACTATACGGGGTCAGCCCTACCAAAGTGATTAGAATTCATCTTCTTGGGGCCTGATTTCATGACAATCTATCCACTAGTTGTGAAGATACTTCTCTCTGAACTATAAATGTTACCCTCATGGTGGCACTAGAGGAAAAGTTAGGGATCACCAAAGCCCGTAGGGTTCATTCTCAGGGGACTATGAGCGTCTGTACAAACTATCATGGCAGTCCTTCCAATAGTTGTTGAGATATTTCAGTCTGGACAAAAGTGGTGGGCTGACAGACATTGCCATCCCCTGAGCCATGTTTTAGCATGAAAAGCCCACAAATTCAGGGTCTTGCCAGAGCATGAGGATCAATATTTCACCACACAGACAATTGATCATGCAGTCAAGCAGATTACCATTATGATGTTCTTTGATCTGAGTCAAATTAGTGACCTGTAATGAGTGGTATCATTTCTGACAATGGCAGTGGATGACTTGGCTTTCTCATTGGGTCGTCACTGCTCTTCAGTCTCACAGTGAGAGGATCAGAATCTGAGATGCACTGAAATCACATCAATTACCTCACTTTGCCTCCCTCTGATGTGTATCTTCTGGTCTTTTATCACTACACGGCTGATTGCTGCCGAAAATACCTCATCCCTTTTTTTTCCTAATAAAAGAGCAATGCTCAGATCATTGGTAATAGTACATTGTCCAGAGTTACAATAATTTCTCCTCTCTGATGAAGTGAGGGGATATTCTTTGACTACCTGTCCTGCCACTAAGACCCACTAAGTCCCTGTCAGTTAAAAGAATAGCTGTGTATATGTGGTATCTCCAACAGATCATCTGCGTGTGTGTGTGTGTGTGTGTGTGTGTGTGTGTGTGTGTGTGTGTGTGTGTGTGTGTGTGTGTGTGTGTGTGTGTGTGTGTGTGTGTGTGTGTGGTCAGGTGTTAATTATGTACTTACAGTTTATTATTCAGCTTGGGCAGCTGTAAAAAAGATTAGCTCTCTGGTATTTGCTGATATACTTCTTCATTCAGTTCACAGGAAGTTAAATTTAATGAATATTTAATTTGCCCACACCCCCTTTCTCCTATGCCCTTGTGTGATTATGGTGTAGCTTCTGTTCTTTCCATGTCTGTTTACACAGACTTCACCGTGGGTTCATCTCTAGCAGCTGAGTCATGTAAGTTTCTTGTTAGTTCATTGAGAGTAAAGGAGACTTTTCATACATGAATTGTGGCGATGACTAAACGTAGAGCAGATGTTCTGCATAAGCTTACATTTCTAGCGGAACCAAGGAGGTTTGATAAAGAGAAAGAGAAGAGTACTAACTTTTATATACATACCAAATATGCAAAGTTTGACTGGGTGGGTTTTGTTTTGGTTTTCATTCAACCCTAACATCTATTTCCGAGTGCTATTTCTCAGATTCAAAAATAATAAGCACAAGATTATCCATCTAGTGATTAGAGTCCTTACAATGCATAAGCACTACATACATTAACAGAAAGCAAAGTACGTTTCATGCCAGGTTGCATGGAAAGATCTCTGACTTTTTATAAAAGACCAAAATACAATACAATAGAATACAGTATAATTCAAGAGGAATAAACTCAAAGTAATACTGCGTTCATGTCATATCAGAATAACTGTAAATACTATTTTCCGACTTATTATCCATGTCGTAATTATGATTGTAAAACGGAAGTTCACAAAAAAGTCCATCATTCAAACCAATTAAACACAAATTGTGTATTTTAAAACTCACATGACCAACTCTGCAATCGTATAAATGTCTTGAGATGTCTCAAGCTGTAAACATGGAAAATGGGTCGGACTGTTCATTTTCTATGAAAATCATGGTCATTGAACTGCTGTAACCACAGCCTCTCTCACGGTTTATTTTAGAGGAACATGATCATTCACTGCTGGTTTGAATTATTCAGTAACCATTTCCAAATGTGTCTTTATGACAAATCTGAGGTTTTAGAATAGAAATTAGTTGATTTAATAAGGTATCATTGGTGGAGATGCATGACTTTGCTGATGTATTTCTGTCAGCTTATCTGCCAACGGCATTTCTATGTGACAGTGTCAGGTTTGTGGCCACACTTCAGGCTCACCTGAATTAGTAATGCCAACATCAAAGGGTAGAGCAACAGAAGAATAGCTGTGCCCTTTATTAGCCACTGTTGACCATGACTGTTGTTCATTTATCACTGTCCGTGCAGTGTCATGTGTCTGTGTGGGTCTACTAAGCTGTCAGAATATTTCTTCAGCAGTTGC
>NC_060171.1:25675944-25704557 GCF_021292245.1 Micropterus dolomieu | reverse complement strand
GTGCAAACACACACATACACACATACAGAGAGAGAGAGAGAGAGAGAGAGAGAGAGAGAGAGAGAGAGAGAGAGAGAGAGAGCTAGGAAGTGACCACTGCTGCCTCACTGGCCAGAGGGGCAATGTCAGAGCTGGCTGCTGTTTGCACGCCTGTTATATGCTTCACCTGCTCTGCTCACTCCAGGGATGAAGCAGGACAACCTCAACACACACATATACACCTTACCTTGATGTCTCTTTGTCCACTCAGTTATATACCTCTCTAATAAAAATCACACTCTCCTTGAAGTCTACTGTAAAATGCTGTTAGTGCTGTCACAGCATCATTTTGTTATTTTTACAATTACATTTTTTAAATTTGATCTTTAACCTGGATGATCTCTTGAGAATATCTTATTACAATTATAACACTTACGATTCTGCCCAAACTGCAGGGGATTTGGCTTTGTAACTTCAGAATGCTATTGCTGTCATAACTGTTTCATAACCAAGCGTGCGCTACTTGTGTCTGAGGTCTTCTGCTTTAGCACTGGAGTCTATTTTGAGGAGAGGCCGTTCCTCATACCACCCACACCACTCACCACTTGTTACATTATTCAACAGAGAGGGTAGGCAGACACTCACCACGCAGTAAGCAGGCATCGGAATAGAAGCCTGCCCAAATTCTCTTTCTGTTGCCCACACCTCGTGCTTTTATACACATACCAGCCTAAATACACCTGTTATACACGGATTCTACAGATTTGCATGGAAACTGCATGCAAGCAAACAAGACTAAGAGTCTACAGCCATGCTATAATGGTTGCAATGTTCACCATCTTACTTTGGCATGTTAACATGCTTACATTTGCTAATTAGCACCAAACACAAAGTAAAGCTGATTGATTGGCATGTCATTAGTTTTGCAGGATTTTAGTCATAAACCTGAATACTGGACAAATTAACATATTGACCTGACAGGTCAGGGGATCAAAGTTATGTCAATTCATCTTCTGGGCAACATGACTATTTCAAATTTCACAAAAAAACATTCAATTGCTGTGGAGATTTTAATAACAACCAAAAATGTCAACCTGCTGGTGGTGCTAGAGGAAAAGGGAATGGCCAAAGTCATTATGATTAATCTTCTGAGGACCATAAACTTGTTTGCACAATTCTGTGCCAATTTATCAAATGGGTGTTGAGATATTTCCAAAGTTTTGGGCTGTCCCTGATTTACATAGTCAAATCAGAATTGCCAAGTCATACCTATAGTCGAGTGATAGCTTCGCTTTAATCTTGACAATCTGCAGAGCTGCAGTCTCTAACGTTATTCATTAGCCAGTGTAACTTACACTGTACATTGCCAGCTAAACTGAGGCTTGCCAGTTTTGTGTAGAGTTTTGCGTGCACGCCGTGCGGCTGAAAATATGTCGCGGTTCCTAGCCAGTTTAAAAATGATATTTTTTATTGAGTCGATTTATCGAGTCAAACGTCCCGGACTACTCTGCATAACACCAGCACAGCTGGGGCTCCGTCTCCTCAACAAGAGTTCCTCTTCTGCCACTACACACATATACACATGCGCACTGACCCACCTTCCTTGAGAGTTAGGGTTACGATTTTGGATTTATTCAAGCACTTTAAAAACCTTTATTAATAGGCAGCATATTAACCTACTTGGAGAAAACTTGTATTTCTATGTAAAATCAGATGTTGAGCACCCCCATATCCCAAAATGGCATGATCTTTGTTTCACTGCGTATCTTTGACTGTGAGATTGACAGTCGAATCAGACTCAGCCCATTGTAGCATCGAATCTTCCACTATACGGGGTCAGCCCTACCAAAGTGATTAGAATTCATCTTCTTGGGGCCTGATTTCATGACAATCTATCCACTAGTTGTGAAGATACTTCTCTCTGAACTATAAATGTTACCCTCATGGTGGCACTAGAGGAAAAGTTAGGGATCACCAAAGCCCGTAGGGTTCATTCTCAGGGGACTATGAGCGTCTGTACAAACTATCATGGCAGTCCTTCCAATAGTTGTTGAGATATTTCAGTCTGGACAAAAGTGGTGGGCTGACAGACATTGCCATCCCCTGAGCCATGTTTTAGCATGAAAAGCCCACAAATTCAGGGTCTTGCCAGAGCATGAGGATCAATATTTCACCACACAGACAATTGATCATGCAGTCAAGCAGATTACCATTATGATGTTCTTTGATCTGAGTCAAATTAGTGACCTGTAATGAGTGGTATCATTTCTGACAATGGCAGTGGATGACTTGGCTTTCTCATTGGGTCGTCACTGCTCTTCAGTCTCACAGTGAGAGGATCAGAATCTGAGATGCACTGAAATCACATCAATTACCTCACTTTGCCTCCCTCTGATGTGTATCTTCTGGTCTTTTATCACTACACGGCTGATTGCTGCCGAAAATACCTCATCCCTTTTTTTTCCTAATAAAAGAGCAATGCTCAGATCATTGGTAATAGTACATTGTCCAGAGTTACAATAATTTCTCCTCTCTGATGAAGTGAGGGGATATTCTTTGACTACCTGTCCTGCCACTAAGACCCACTAAGTCCCTGTCAGTTAAAAGAATAGCTGTGTATATGTGGTATCTCCAACAGATCATCTGCGTGTGTGTGTGTGTGTGTGTGTGTGTGTGTGTGTGTGTGTGGTCAGGTGTTAATTATGTACTTACAGTTTATTATTCAGCTTGGGCAGCTGTAAAAAAGATTAGCTCTCTGGTATTTGCTGATATACTTCTTCATTCAGTTCACAGGAAGTTAAATTTAATGAATATTTAATTTGCCCACACCCCCTTTCTCCTATGCCCTTGTGTGATTATGGTGTAGCTTCTGTTCTTTCCATGTCTGTTTACACAGACTTCACCGTGGGTTCATCTCTAGCAGCTGAGTCATGTAAGTTTCTTGTTAGTTCATTGAGAGTAAAGGAGACTTTTCATACATGAATTGTGGCGATGACTAAACGTAGAGCAGATGTTCTGCATAAGCTTACATTTCTAGCGGAACCAAGGAGGTTTGATAAAGAGAAAGAGAAGAGTACTAACTTTTATATACATACCAAATATGCAAAGTTTGACTGGGTGGGTTTTGTTTTGGTTTTCATTCAACCCTAACATCTATTTCCGAGTGCTATTTCTCAGATTCAAAAATAATAAGCACAAGATTATCCATCTAGTGATTAGAGTCCTTACAATGCATAAGCACTACATACATTAACAGAAAGCAAAGTACGTTTCATGCCAGGTTGCATGGAAAGATCTCTGACTTTTTATAAAAGACCAAAATACAATACAATAGAATACAGTATAATTCAAGAGGAATAAACTCAAAGTAATACTGCGTTCATGTCATATCAGAATAACTGTAAATACTATTTTCCGACTTATTATCCATGTCGTAATTATGATTGTAAAACGGAAGTTCACAAAAAAGTCCATCATTCAAACCAATTAAACACAAATTGTGTATTTTAAAACTCACATGACCAACTCTGCAATCGTATAAATGTCTTGAGATGTCTCAAGCTGTAAACATGGAAAATGGGTCGGACTGTTCATTTTCTATGAAAATCATGGTCATTGAACTGCTGTAACCACAGCCTCTCTCACGGTTTATTTTAGAGGAACATGATCATTCACTGCTGGTTTGAATTATTCAGTAACCATTTCCAAATGTGTCTTTATGACAAATCTGAGGTTTTAGAATAGAAATTAGTTGATTTAATAAGGTATCATTGGTGGAGATGCATGACTTTGCTGATGTATTTCTGTCAGCTTATCTGCCAACGGCATTTCTATGTGACAGTGTCAGGTTTGTGGCCACACTTCAGGCTCACCTGAATTAGTAATGCCAACATCAAAGGGTAGAGCAACAGAAGAATAGCTGTGCCCTTTATTAGCCACTGTTGACCATGACTGTTGTTCATTTATCACTGTCCGTGCAGTGTCATGTGTCTGTGTGGGTCTACTAAGCTGTCAGAATATTTCTTCAGCAGTTGCGGTGGTTTTACGTCTCCATCTACAGCATGTCACAGCACATTTCTCCTTTCCCACTTCTCATTCACCTCAAAATAATTACATAGTCACTGTTACATACAGACACCTTACCCAACCCCAGACAAAACATCTCTCTTTTCTCTGTGAAGTTCTCTGTATTCTGCAATATTTTACTTATTTTTCCAACCTTTATCAGCTGACATACGGCAGTACCTGATATGTCATCCAATTGTGTTTTATGATACAGTATGTTGTTTCTCATGTAAAACACTTACATAGCCTTCATCCAAATTGATGAAATATTTTGTTTATATTATTTTGAACAGTCTGCTTATAAATAAAGTTGAAACTGCAGAGTGTGAAGTTGTATAGATTTTAAAATTGCTTTCTAACAGAGTCCCAGTAGCTCATAAAGGAAATGCTGTTTTGAAGTTGAAGTTGAAGTGAACTTTTGTTCTATTTTAAGACCTTATGGGGTTATGATGCTGTAAAAAAGTACAAAAAACCTCAGTTGATATTTAGGTTGAGGATGGGAGGTGGTTGTGACATGGGAGTCATAAGCTTAAAGAAATTGTTTGACATTTAAGGATATATGCACATTCATATTTTTGCCAAGTTACATGAGAAGACTGATACCACTCTCATGTCTGTCAGAGCGTTCTCATCTCAGGGCGTCCAATACCGACGCTTTCAGAAAAAGTTTAACTACGCGTTCGCGTACGCAAGATGGCTGCCACGCATATCCTGCGTTCATTTGGAGCATAGGTTGTGCACGTCCCCAAGAATTAACGCTATGCGCCGCGAGATGCAGTTCAGCACATGAACGTGGGGACAGTATGTCGATCTGACCAGCAGGTCAGCAGCAATCTACTGATCCACACACCAGCCCAGGTGGTTGCAGTATGCAGTTGGTTTGCCAACACAAAAGAAGAAGTTCAGCAGCAAACTTAAAAATGGAGATTTATGGCGGGATGTTTACAATAAAACTCCTGGAGCTAGTCCTCAATTATCGGGATTATTATGATGTCTCATTAAAATCATAACCTCCTCGAGTGACGCTATGTTTGGTTTGTTTACAATGTGCAAATTCGGAGGTTGTCAGATGATCCGGTGTCAGCGAGGGATGATCCTGTTTAATCCTCCTGTTTACGCCTACGCAATCTTGAAAAGCAAGTATTTTGTTGGCTTAAAGGTACCCTTTAGCGTCTGTGGGAGATGTATCCGGGAGTGTCACATGAGAAGCTCTAGGGCGTCTCGTATAGACCAGAAGTGCAAGCTAGCTACGTTCGTGTTAAAAGTGTTGACAGCCCCCCAAAGCCCCCTACCCTTACCATAACCATCAGAAATTGTAGTGCCTAAAGCTAAGTCACTGACTTTATACATGTCGACCGGCTAACCCTATAGCTGTGCAGGTAGGGTTGTATTGCTGCGACGTAGTAAACGGTGCTGAAGGGGTACTATTAGCATAAAATAATTCTGCTTTGACACGCTGTCTGAAAGCGTCGGTAATGATGCATTGAGATGAGAACCCGTTGTGCCTGTATGGTAAATATGAAGCTACAGCAAAGAGATGGTTAACATAGCTTAGCATAAAAACTGGATGCAGGGGGAAACAGCTAGCCTGGCTCTGTCCAAAAGTAACAAAATCTGCCCATCAGAACATCTAAATTTCAATAATTATGCCTTATATTATATTGTTCTATATTGTATATTATATTGTTTCATGCATACATGACCAGGAGCAATAACTTTCTTAAGTCAGGTTACCAAGCAACCAGTGGATACTTCAATCAATTCCCTTGACCTTTAGGCAGTTTTGAAGTGGAACAAAACAATAATTCACACACAGAGAATCACATAACAGCCATACACTATCCACAAGTGTTTGTATCCAGTCAAAGTCAGACCTGGGCTCACAGTCTGACAGGTACCCAGGTGAATCATTGGCCTTAGTGAGCATCATTACTGCTAGTCATCAGTGTTTTCCCACCATGAGATCTAAAAACTGATAGGCTCTGTTGCTGATGGCTTTCTTTCTTTCACAATTCATCAATCTCTCCCTTACAGTGCAATTTTCCCCCTCGCTTTCTTTCAAGCACACCAATAAGACACAAAGCACCAGCAGACCTGATTGCTTCTTATTAGTAAAATCTGCCAGCTACAGCAGTGTTAGAGCAAATACTGAATAATTTTAAATCTGCGGTGAGCCTACAAGACACGAAAATGCAACTCACACAGAGTTAAATGCTGTTGCTGTTTTTAGCAGTGGTTGTGTTGTTTGGCTCTTTCTAGTTCCGTGTTGATTAGACCGCAGTGTTGTGAAATGAGGCTAAGGATAAGAACGGATGTAGCCGTCATTCACGCCAACTGCAACACAGCGTACAATGAGATGACTGACAGATCAAAGGTTGACTGGGAACCTTATTAAGCTCTTTCTGTGTATTATGGGTAAATGTTGCCTGATTGTGTGAGGTTGTTTTTAGCTGTTTTGTTAGATACCCTGCAGAGAGGCGGCAATTGCGGTCTGATGATGATCTGTGTTTACGCTGCCATTTAAAAGAGTCATGGTTTGTGCTTTTGCAGCAGCTGTTGTAGACTTTGGAGGAATCGATGTGTGTAGTCAGAATACATACATTAGAAATGGAAATGAATGAAGCTGTGTTATTATATTGGAAACCATTATAGAAGTTCTCTCACACATCTACCCAACTAGACAGGGATCAAATGAGTGTCAGGGAACAATAAGAAAGTGATAACCATGTCAGTCATTCTAATCACAATTCAGTGATCATTGTTGGAGCCATTGTAAGTTCGAGCTGCATGCTTGTGTATTTTTACATTCCAGAGACAGAAAACTTGGCAAACTACGTGTATCATACTCTCACAAATATTGCACACATTATTAAGTGTTGTTTCAAAGACAAAGCCTTGTGTTTCCAATTCATTATCAGCTGCTCCGCAGAACGCTCTGTGGGATAGGTCCCTGCACTGGAAATGGATCAAATGGAGCCAGCTGAATTAACTGACTGCTGCGTGTGTTTTGGCTTTGGTAAGACAAGGTGGTACTCCGAGTAAACTCACATGGGAGAAATGCTCCTGCAGTAGTGCCTCACATACATATACACACAAACATACAAATGGTCATTCTGGTATCTTTTTGAAATCCTTTGTTGTTGCCTTTTTGCAAATTGACAGGTGCTTTGTTCCAAGAGGCTCTGATTATTAAACAAACAAACCTGCTGCTGTCACATCCAATTGACTGACAATATGTGAAAGCATGATCATAATGCAGAAACCGTGAAGCAGGTGTTCATCTGACAAAGATTACTGTATAACAATACAGGTTTTCTCTAATACTGTATTGTTTCTCTTTTGATGCTTTAACTTTGTAACTGACAGGTTATTTACCTAAAAGTAAAGATGAAGGCAGGACGTACAATAGGCAGGTGGAAACACACACACACACACACAGGCAATCATACAATATATAAAGTAAAAAAACATGCAGAAATTTGGGTTCATGCCATAGTTGTCAAGATTGAGAACCTACAATGACTACTGAATATCAGACTAAAGTTTAGGCTCTACCCGCTTTCTGTCTTTGTGCTAATGTTAGGCCCCACCATAGTCTCATGGATATTGGATGTTTCGGAGATATTTACTGACCATCAAGCTAGCTTAACTATGGCCCTGTCGACTACAGGCAGCAACACTTCAGAAGTCCTCGCAACGACGGCAAAGAAGACACAACTCCTAAATAATGCAACTGTTTGTCTGAAGTTGCATTCCTCCTTTTTTGTAGCGGCTAGCTGCCTCCCCACACTGAGCCCATGTGGTAAACTAACACATACCACATGAGTATGTCAGCTGAAGGCAGAGTCCAACTTTCTATCAACTCTCTATAAAACTCCTGGCAAGACTCGGGAACAAGCCAAACCTTGCTGGGATTAATTATAATGTAAATACAGAATTTCACATTGTATTGTGACTCATAGTGAATTGTGCTAATTCCTTTCTGTCACTATCTGATGTAGGGTGACCAGACATCCCCGGAAATGGATACAGGTGTCGTGCCAAAAAGTGCTTGCCTTCCCGGGAGGGCGCGCAGCATGTAAAAGCTCTATCGCCCAATCTCTTTACGACTACAGCTGCTTTTATCTGGACCAAGACATAACGTGCAAATAATCATCACTCTCTGTCTGTGGTAACAGCAAAGGTATGTCTTCGTGATACTTTGTTTCTTTTAACAGAAAAATCACAATTGTGGCCAAATAAGTGTTTGCAGTTTATAGCGTAACCAGATTATGTGTTTGGTAGGCCTATGTCTAATATCCTTGTTTATATTTGGAAAACGGAATGTAGCCTATAATTAACACAACTTACTGCTGAGTTATATATAAAATAAAGACATGATATCTTTTGCAATTATTCTTATGACTCTACATTATTTAACTTGCTTTGTACAAACCAATCCAGTCCTTTTTTCTGTTGAAATACCTTTAATGGCCAATACAACCCATGTAATGCAGTATTCCACTTGCCAGAAAGTGATTGAAGCCTCTGCTTATAGAGTGAAAGGTTATCTCAAAATGACTTGATGTCATTCAGAAGAGTAACATTTGATAGATTATAAAAATGAAATTGTCCCCCTTTTTTAATTTTATATAATAACACAATATATTTTTTAATGACATACTGACCACCAAACCAAAAATGTCCCCGGTTTTCATTTCAGCAATCTGGTCACCTTAATCTGATGATTAATTATAACAACTTAATTCTTTATGAGATTTAGTCTGTGTACTCCCACCGCAGAAGAAACGCAACAACCCTATGATATGATGCTTTTTAAAATAAAAAACAAGAAATGAAGACAAATCCTCCCAGAAATAGATGTTCAAAAGGCTGAGTCACTCCGAGCAAAACTGCAGCAGTTATTGTTTCTGTCTTTCCCACAATCACAGTCACACTGTGAGAAATTGAGGTCATGCTGTGTGATGAGGTGAGTGATGTTACACGTAGGAGGACATTAGGGGCATAACCTACATCACTTTGTCTTACAACTTCAGGGACTGAACAGTTTTGAGGGAGGGAGGATCTTCAAGTGTTGCATGCCATTTTTAATCACTACTGACTGAAACACTCAACTGCTGCTTTTCTTAGTGCTTTATCATTTAGGTATCAGTCATTTTAGGTCAATAGCGTCCATTAAGACTCTACAGCTGATCCAGAATGCTGCAGCACGTGTTCTGACAGGAACCAGGAAAAGAGATCACATTTCTCCTGTCTTAGCTTCTCTGCATTGGCTTCCAGTAAAATCCAGAATAGATTTTAAAATCATTCTTCTTACCTACAAAGCTCTTAATGGTCAGGCACCGTCTTATCTTAAAGAGCTCATATCTCCTTACTACCCCACCAGAGCGCTGCGCTCCCAGAATGCAGGGTTACTAGTGGTTCCTAGAGTCTCCAAAAGTAGACTAGGAGCCAGAGCGTTCAGCTATCAAGCTCCTCTCCTGTGGAACCAGGTTCCAGTTTGGGTTCTGGAGGCAGACACCATCTCCACATTTAAGAGTAGGCTTAAGACTTTCCTCTTTGTTAAAGCTTATAGTTAGGGCTGGCTCAGGTAGTCCTGAACCATCCCTTAGTTATGCTGCTATAGGCCTAGACTGCCTGAGGATTTCCCATGTTCCTGCTCGACACCCTCTGGTACAACTATTGTTACTAGTCCTATTGTTATTATTGTTATTATAATCATTAACATTACGATTATTATCATTAACACTAACACAGGCATTAGGCGATCTTGTGGCAAATTTGCCATCCTCTGTTCTCCAGGTTTTGCTGAAATCTTTTTACATGTTACACACTTTGACAATATTTTACAGCAGAGTCTGCTTGCGGGATCCAGAATCTCTCTTTCAGCCGGGATAGCATGTAATTTCTCCCACAATGTCCTGTTTCTTTGTGGATATGTCTGAGGATCAACGTGGAGACATAATGATCTTTAGGAAGTATCACAGGATGTTTAACATCTGCTGGCAGTGCAGACTGATGCAATCTTCCACCAACCCGTAAAATCCCATCTTGCACAACAGGATCAAGCTTAACAATGTGACTGCTTCCTTTAAGTTTGTCACCTTTCTGAAGAGCTTTAAGTTCATCGCTAAAGCATTGATTTTGACAAAACTTGATAATCTCAACTTCTGCTGTAACAAAATCTTCAGTGATGAGCAAAGACCCCTTGACAGTTGACTTGAACTATTGCATTTGTCAGTAACCATTTCCGTTTTCTTTTCATGACTTAAATGATGACTTAATTGTGACGTGATGAGCTTGCGGTGTGCGCTCAGTCTTTGAAGCAGTTTTTTAACCTTTATTATCCATGAAACTGTCCTTTTTAAACAGTGCCCCTCTGAATAATAACAAACGAGCTTGTTAAGTGGATTCTCATGTAAGTTTGTGGCAGTCACACACACTGCTTCTTTCACTTCAGCATCATCTTTCTGTATGTTTTTCACATCTGGTGAAATTGGCCAGTGTTTCCTTTGTCAAAAACTCTGGCCCACCAATCCAGTTTTGACACATTTTGAATGTTTCTGCAGGCATTCCTCATGACGCATGGTCAGCGGGATTCAACTCTGAATTAACATACATCCACTTTCTTGGCTCTTTGTTGTCTCTAATGAGTGACACTTGGTTTGCAACAAATGTTTTAAATCTCGATGTACTTCAACACTGTAAATCACACCAAAACACAGATTCTTTGTGCAGCTCCTTTCTCATGAGTCGATCCATTTTTACAGCAACAGCAGCCGCTGATAGCTCCAGCCTCGGAATTGTGGAATTGTTTGTTTCAACGGTGAACTTCTCCATCTTTATTTATCATGCGATGGTAGGAAACAACTCCGTAACCTTTCTCACTTGCGTCTGCGAAATGATGCAACTGCGCAGATGTCATAGTTCCAAAGCCAGTCGGTTTCATCAACATCTATTCACGGTAAAACCATGAAGCCTTGTCAGGTCAGAAAGCCACAACAATATCCTTCAAGCCAGTTCTGCAGGGATGGCTTCATCCCAGGTGACTTTCATGCCACACAGCTCCTGCAAGATCATCTTTGCTGGAAAAATGACACGTGACAGAAACCCTAAAGGATCATATGTCGCACTTACAAATGAGACGATACCCTGTCTTGTCTGTGGTGTTGGTTTTGCATTTATCCTGACCTTAAATATGTCTGACTCACTGCACCAGGTCACTCCTAGTACCCGCTCCTCAGGTAATGCGTCATGACTGAGATCCAGGTCTTTGACCTCTTTAGCCCTTTCTGTTTCAGGAATGGAGGCAAGAACAACTCTGCGGTTGCTCATCCACTTCGTAAAGTGTAATCCTCCACTCTCACACAGTGTTGTCAAGTCCCTGACCATAGCACATGCCTGGATTTCATCTGACACTGACAGCAGACAATCGTCTACATAAAAATTGTTCAACACTGCTGCAACTACAGCAGGAGCCATGTTTTCCTTAGCGTTTTCAGCCGTCTTCTTCAGCGCGAAGTTTGCACAGCTGGGGGAGGATGTGGCCACAAACAAGTGGACCACCATTTTGTATTCTTGCAGAAGTTTCTTCAAGTTTCCCTCCATCCACCAGAGGAAGCGCAGCAGGTCACTATCCTCAGGTGGTACACATACTTGGTGGTACATAGCTTCTATGTCTGACATTAAAGCTATATGGTCTTGTCTGATCCCTGATTAGTGAGTTAGTGAAATCTGGACCCTGAAGAAGCTCTCCATTTAGTGACTTGCCTTGATATGATGCTGCACAGTCAAAAACTACACGGAGCTTTCCTTTTTGGGGGTGGTAAACCCCGTGATGAGGTATATACCAGACCCTCTCATTGTCAGACTGGGTCTCTTCATCTGGTACCGGAACAGCATAGCCTTTGCTCAACAGGTCAGACATGAAGCTTTGGTATTCACTGTGAAACTCTTTGTTTTTGACAAGTTTTCTTTTCTCTCTGCACAACTACACTGCGGTTGTTAGGCATCTTGACATATCTGTTTTTCAGGGGAAGTCCTATGGTATGGTGACCTTCAACCCTCTTTGCTGTTTCACTAACACAGTCCATAAACTGAACGTCTTCTCTTGACATTTCCTGTTTTTCTTCACTGGCCTTTTCAGGGAAATCATGATTAAACTGCTGTACCAACAGGTTCTCCACACTAGCAATAGAAATGTGATTCACAGAAACACTGGGAATACTTTCAGATGGAGTGTTGCAACTGTCTCTCCTGAGAGGACCATTGATGACCCAACCCAGGATTGTTCGAACTGCATATGGACCATTTTCCTCACTGTGAATTATTTCCCATGGTTCCATAGCCTTGTGTACATCACATCCTATTAAAAGTCCAATGTCTGCATCTATGTGTGGAAGCTGGATTCCTTGCAAATGTGGCCAGTTTTCCCAAATCTTCAGGCACTGGAATGTTCTCTTTGGACACAGGAATATCTTTGTGGGTGTACATCTCAGGTATGTCAATGTAAATGTTCTCTTTCAAACCACACACCTCTAGTCCTTTGATATGGTAGCCTGACTCCAACTTTTCCTGTCCCATTGTGTGAAGCAGGATTTGAGTTTTCTTGCCTTCCATGTTGAGCAGTCTCATTAAGCTCTCTGTGCAGAAAGTGGCTTGACTTCCATTATCCATGAATGCATAAGTCTGAATGATCTTATTGCTCTTCTTTGATTTGACACACACAGGTACAATCGACAGCACACGACTGTCCGCCCCAGTAGCTCCACAAATTCCACCTGAAATGTGTGCTATAGCACCAGTCTCTGTGTTTTCAGCAGTGTCCTTCTGCCCGCTTTCTGCACCTTCATCATCCTTTTCTTTTGAGAAGTGGGGCATGCTTGGATGTTTCTTAGAACAATATTCACATGAAGCTCTTTTCTTACAGTCTTTGCTCAGATGTCCTTGTGTCAAGCATGCAAAACACAAACCCTTTCCTTTAAGAAACTCTAACCTTTCTTTGTATGGCTGGTTTCTGATTTTGTGACATTTTGCTAGTACGTGTTGTTTTTCACAATATACACAAGGCTTCTGGAAGGCATTACTATTGCAACGAAATGATTTTCTACCATTTTCTGGTGGCCTTTTAAATGCTGTAGGTGCAACACTTGTGGCAAATGAACTCCCCTTTGGCCTGGATGATTTTGTCGCTTTCACATTTCCATAATATTTTCCCTTTTCTTCAGCATCCTTTATGTCACCGAAAACAGGATCCACAGCTATTTTAGCTTGTCTGTTTATGAACGTGACCAAATCTGAAAACTTCGTTCTTGTACCACATTTTTCTTGAATGTCAAATGCAGAAACTCTCCACATTTCTCTCATTTTGTATGGTAACTTGGAGACAATGTTTCTGAGGTTTTACATTTCTGTAAGTTGGGTAATGTCTTGCATGGCATTGTTACAACCAGTGAGGAACAAAGAGTAACTCTGAAGGGCCTTGCCGTCATCTGGTTTTATTTTTGGCCAGCTGAATGCTCTATTCATATAGGCAGTTGCGATTTTTAGCTCATTGCCATAGTGATAAGTTAGCAACTTCCTCGCCTCACTATAACCTTGATAGGGACTCATATGCTGGCAACTTCTGACTAAGTCCCTGGGTTCCCCTCTGGTAAACTGCTCTAGGTAATATAACCTGTCATTGTCACTATCAGCTTTGTGATGAATGGTATGATCAAATGCTCTTATGAAAGCTTTGAACTCAAGTGGATCACCACTGAGAAGAGGCACATCTCTCTGGGGCATATGTGACAGTCTTTGCTTTTTGTCTAACATCTCTGTGATATCATTTTGTTTCAACATTACTTCACACAGATTTACTGGACTTCTGTTAACATAAGATTGTGTGTCAGTTTCATGTTTCACTTGAAGATCATCTGCCTTTAATTGGCCAATGTGCTCATAATTTACGATAGGCTGTTGGTTATGTAGCTGTGGCATTCCTGGTAAGACAGTCTCAGGATGAATACCTACATCACCTTTGCAGTTGTCATACTCACTGTTTTCCAACACTTGTATTTTTGCTGTAGAAGCAGCAATAGCTATCTCAAGCTCAAGTTGTTCCGTCTTTGCCTTTAATTTGCATTCTTCGATGTCTGCCTCTGTTTTAGTGATGCTGCACGTGCAAGTAAGGCAGCACGTTCTGCTTGTTCCTTCTGTCGCACCAATGATATGGATGAGACTCTGGATGATCTTGAAGAGCGGCAACTAGCTGAAGCTCGTTGTGCTTTTGACTGCAGACTTCCTCTCCGCTGGTGTGGCAGCCACAGACACGCTGTCATCCGGACTCACATCCTCCTGATGTTGTTGCCTTGATGTAGCTATCCAGTTATGAAACTGCTGAACTGTTCCATTTTTGGCTTGAACCCAATACATCTGATCAGCATCGCGTTCATCATCAGGTAACAGCAACAGTACATCATCATTTGAATGAGCAAACTCTTCTAGCAGTTTTGAGGATTCATTTAAATGTTCATCAACAATGTCCGGATTTTCATTATCTTTCATTAGTCTTTCAATCTTGTTCCTTTTTGATGTTAACTGTGACAACTTGGATCGTCTTGCACCTATAAGCCTGCTCACTTGTTCTTCCAGACCCTTTTCAGTGTACTTTGGCGCCCTCTTCTGGCTAATCAGGCTGCAGCAGCTCTGAGCTCTTGACTTTGCATCGTGTGAATCGTCCGCCATTATGGCCGTAAACACAACTTCTAGGTCGACCAATGTTCACAAATGATGGTCTATGACATGAAGCTTGCCAGGCTTTCGTAATGAATGTCATCTTCTGAAGACCAAAACATTCTAGTCGTCTTATTCTCACAAGAAGTTGGGCAGCACCCTCATTTTGGCATGCTTCTGCGGCATAACAGCATTCTTTACTTTTTCACAACTCTTGTCCTCATGTTTCCTTTTGACTTCTTTCCTGCAGTTCTTTGGGCACTTATCTGAAGCTTTACTCTTGTCCAGGTCTGTTCTGTTCTTGGGAAGTCGGTGGTGGCTCTCGCAACTCGTTGTCATCGCCATCGTCGTCTTTTTGCTGTAGGGCAGGTTGTTTTACTTAATGTAGCGGCTATCCTAATTGTTCGTAATTAACTTCAACTAAACTTACTTCTGTCATCATAACCACATTGTATGAACGACATAAGACACTTTTACGCGTTGAGTTGGCCCCGAGAGAACCAACGACGATAAAACAACCGTGTTGCTCCGCCGTCCACACCCGTTTATTTTTTTTACCTTCTTTTTCAGCTTCCTTCAAAACTTCAAAATAAGAGTTCCAATACAGAAGTTGCACTGAAATACCAAAATAAACAAGAATGAAAGAGTAACAAATGTTATAACATAAACAAACTTGCTACGAATAAATGGTGCTTACAACTACTATAAATATCTGTACCATTTTTCATTCAGTCTATAGCAACCCCCCACCCCCCCACACACACACTGAGCCATGGTTCTGCTCGAGGTTTCTGCCTCTTAGAAGGAAGTTTTTCCTCGCCTCTGTCACCTAGTGCTTGCTCTTGGTGGGAATTGTTGGGCTTCTGTAAATAACATCACAGAGTATGGTCTAGACCGGCTCTTTTATGAAAAGCGCTGTGAGATAACTGTTGTTGTGATTTGGCGCTATATAAATAAAATTGAACTGAATAGATGATTAGGGAGACTATGTTGGTATCAAAACGTTGCCAGGGAACAGAGGGTTAACCGTTTGTGCCTTGTTGCAGTTTTCTTACATTCAGCCCTTGCTCTCATTCTTCCTCCCTCCTGTTTTCCTCTCTCTCACAAGTTGCTGCAGTTGTGACACTCTCTGGGGAGAGGATCCATATTTAATGACCCAGCAGTAGCTGCATGGAAATGGGCCACAGTAGAACCCAGCAACAGGCCCACTGGCTTAATTTAATGCTGCACATATGATACAGACAGCAAACTTGTACTGATGAGAAAACATCCATTCCCCAATGGGACAAACATGGCAAGGTGCTAGATAATCTTGTCAATGTGTCATCAGCATAGAATGCTAAATAACTATGGAGTAAACAAGATGGGAATTCTTTTGACAATATATTATAAGTGGACTTTTCCTCAAAGGACCATCTATTAGAGGTCAACTTCACTTATTTTCAACTTGATTCCTATGATTCTAGCATGGGAAGTTTATGTATGCCAAAATTTGTGTCTACAACCTAGAAGCAGACTGAAGTTAAGCAGTTAAGTTTAAACAATTTATTAACAGTTTGGGCTGGTGAAGGGCAAGGTTATAATCGTAAAAGTGTTTAGTGTATAGCAGGTGAAGACCGCTGAAGGAGAGCCCCATGTAACGTTAGGGGGAGGCTAACTTTGCCGGGGAGACCCAGGTAGGGATCAGCTGGTAGTTGGTGGGATTTGAACATGTTTTCGATTATCTTTTATTCAAACACGTGCACAAAATAATATGAATGCAAAAACTGTACAGAGTTCTGTTTAGTTTGGGTTGCAGGACGTAAGTCACTGTCTTGGTGGTTTTTCTTTCTGATGGTCTGGCTTAGAGCTCATCCTGCATGTGAGATGAACTTGTCCCTAATAGTAGCCTACACTGATAGTGTGCTCCCCTTGCGCTGGGTTAACGTGTCTGCTGCTCATTATATTTACTGCATGTCAGCTAGTGTGTGTTTTATGGGCTCATTCATATCTCAGCCAACCTGTCTCTTTGTGCTTTTAACATAGAATCTATTTTTTGATTAATATAGGTTTACATTTTAACATAGCCTAACTGCTTTCCAGTCAGACTTGCCTTCAGGGTGCTAGGGACCTGTTGTTTGTGGCTTCAAAGGAGGGCCTACACTTCTTCCAGTTTCTTAGCTTCCATCACCTCCATTAATTGTATTTCATCTATTTAACCAAGAATGAGACAGATGTAATTAATTTCTTAAGACCCGGGGTAGTGGGTTTACAGTAGTTTAGCTCTTAGGGTTTTCTCTATGTAACTTATACTTATACTAACTTATACCGTAGGTGTAGCATGTGCTACATATATTTGTAGTATATGTAGACAATGTGTTAGTACTTAAAATTTTTAAATAGTTTGGGCCCTTACAAGCTTCAGATAACTTAAAAAAGGTGTCCCTTTTGACAAATCTGCATTATTTCTAATGATTGTACTTGTATTTTAATGTTTTGTGAATAAACTAAACTGAACTAAACTGAGCTTAAACTTGCTTTGCACTACAAGCTGTAAAGAGGAGTCTGCAAAAAGTGTCAAAACAATCTGTCTTCCATATTGTTTTGTTGCTAGTGATGGTAAAAGCTGACACTAGAGTATTTAGAAGAAAACTAGTTTCATGATATAATGTTGCAAACACATATTTGGTGCTACTCTAACAAGGTATAGAGTGTGTGAAATTCGCAGGGATCTTTCAAATACTAAAGACAAAAATGTCTCCAACAGAGATAAATTGTCGGCTGTTCAAGTAATGGGATGGGTGATGCGAAAAATTGCCTGTTCATCAGTGTTTATATCTGAAACACTGCAGAAACAGGAAGTTCAATACTTATTTATCTATTCAGGTAGAATAACTGCCTCTCTACTCTGACCTGTTATTTATTATGAGTGTTCATAATGAAGCTCTTCAATCACTCTTTTTAATAAGAGCTGTGTGTGTGTGTGTGTGTGTGTGTGTGTGTGTGCGCGCGGCTCGATCACAGCTGTTTGTTTTGCTACCCCTCACTGATCTCCATGTCATTATAAAGAGACTGAAGCCCAGATTGATGTACAATGTGTCTTTTAAGCTCATTTATTAAAGCAAAAGCATGGTGGCTTAGATCACACTGCCAGGCATAACATTATTGCCAAATATGAATCATCAAAGTACCACCCTGCCAACATGTAGACACTGAACAGGTGTCAATACCATAGCCTGCACCAATGTTTAAGACCTAAAAAACACTGCTAGAATGAAAGTTCAGCTTGCTTTGTTCAGAGCTAAATATTTTACCTTATGTTAGGAATAATTAATAACTTTAAAAATAATGTTTTAATTTGTATACAATGTATAAAAGTTACACTGACTAGTACTTAATGAGTATTTAGGCATCAAGCTTAATGAATGATGGAGCAACTTGATCTGTGTTGGAACGTATTGCATGTTTGCATTACCATATGTTTTCAGACTTCTTTGATTCTTCACTTTTTTCCATAAGTGGCCCTAATAAACCATTTTGGAAATATTGAGGGGTTTCAGGCTTTAGGTTAGATGTGGTGTTTATTTAGCATGTGTGTAAGTTTATCTGTGTGCATAAATCCCTCCAAACCCCAAAGCCAGGCTATGAAACCCATTTCATGTGTTCATCAGAGCTTGACAGAGCTGCTGGTACTCGCCATGTTTGTTATGACTCCTAGTGGAGTCATTTAGCATCAGGCTACAGTGATTTAAACCTTAGTGTTGAGTCCTCAGGCCCTCTAAGATTAAATGACTGAACATTTAGAAAGGCAGAAGTCATTACAACCATCTCAGTGGAAACATTTAATCTTGTCATTTCAAGTATCTTATATCCGGATACAATGCAGATGAGATTTAAGACACTTGAATTTACACTTATCTGTCTTTGTTTCCCCAGTTTACATACAAATCAAGCCTCTGGCCTTCGTAATGCACCTGAAGCTATTTGGAAACTGACTAAAAAAAAACAAAAAAAAAACAGAACATTGATGTATTAAAGTGGCCATGTTATGCTCATTTTCAGGTTCATAATTTTAGGGGTTGTACCAGAAAAGGTTCACATGAAAAAAAAAAAGACACGTTTTTGTCATACTGCACATGCACAGTAGCTAGTTAACTAGTAAAGGACTACTAGCCAATCCGAGGCAGAGTAGGGTGGGTCCTGACAAGCCAGTAACCACAGTTTTGGTTCAGCTTGGTCCCGAACCAGCTTAGCAACCTACCTTGACTGGAACAAGATATTTCAGAGTGGTGTTAATTTGTAACAAATGTATCTCTCATAGGTAACGTTTTAACTGTGCACTGGTATCTAACGTAAGCAGTAAAAGCTACCTATGCATCATGGAGAGTAGGAAGCATTTTCACCGTTTCAACATCTGGCTAGAATGCATCAAATTCCACCTCCGGAGGTGATTTGAGCAATCAGATTTCAGTCGGTCTTGAATGCTGTTTAGGTCCATTTACACTCAGCTTTTTTGATATTGGACTGGGAGGTTTGTAGGTAACTTCACACACACGTCAGCCTTTGAGTTTTAACGTTTGATGCCGTAGCTGGTGTAAAAGAGCTAGGTTAATCACCTTTAATTTGGACTGCAATTATCACCCTGTCACTATAGTGTAAAACCTCCGATAATGTATTCAGACATCCATCAAACTCTAACAGCCAATTGGCCCTGCTTGGTATGCAGGAGCGAGGAGGGCTATAAAACGGCTCATTGCAGGTGACGTCCCCCTGAGGGCATTCTGCCAATATAAAGGCTGAAAACTCATTCATTCCCGAGCACCAATTCATTTTCATTACTCTCTCACATCTGCGGAACATGACAGATTGAATGAGACTGCCTGAGAATGCAGACCCAAACTGTTTCTCCGTTAGCCAACTTTCCATCTGCAATAACCGCATTCCTGTGTGACTTGATTAATTATCGCTGGTGTCTTGGGAGCACACCACCAACTAGAGAGGGCCTAGGTGAAGACAGAACGAGAATGACGAGCCTGAACATCAGAGAGCGTAGGTCACTCTCAAAGGGGGTAATAGCAGCGAGTACAGGACTGGAAAAGGGATTCCTTGAAGGTGAAAGAAAATAATACATCAACTAGTTCACACCACAATAAGTTTCTAAAGGCTATGATAGAGGTTCTTCATTAGGTATACCTGTATAGTCTAATGCAATTTAAAAAAATCGCACCGCCTTAATGTTTACTTTCATTATGCCTATGGTGTTCAGGGTTCAGAAAACCAAAGCAATGAGCATAAATATGCTAAAATCTTCTACAGAGCTCAGAGGAGCTTTAGAGTCAGGTGTGTGTTTTTAGTCGATGTAATTGGCTCCAATCCACCACTGTCCTGGGGAAAGGAAATAAGATGATTTATTAGCAGACTGTGCATCTGAACATCGGAAGAAGGAAAACTCTATTACCTATTCTACTTCATTTCCTGAAGAAAACTGTTTCAAATTCTGAATGATATGTTTTCTTTGTGTTTTATGAATGAAATAAATCCAGACATGACTTAATGCAACAATTCATGATTTAACTGAAACTGTCCAAACTTTGAATCCATGTTTTGACAGTAGAGGTTGCAAATCCCGGCCAGCGGCAGTACCACAGTCTCTATATGCCTGTGGAGGAAGCAAAGATGGTGGATGGCCGTCTATCTGGGCCGAGCTGAGGCTCAGCAAGATAAGAGATACCTGGCTGCTATGTTCCTGACATTGATGACTACAGATAGCAGAGGATGATGGACACCAAACCTTTTCATGGATTTGACATTCAGATCAGGGGGATCAGAAGTACAGACGTGGGGCCCCAGAGGGCATTGACGAGGGCTGTCTGCAGTCCTGAATGTCTGCTAGAGCGCTGCGTTAGGATAACAAGGCTTGAGGGCTTTGCTTCTGTCATTTTGAGGCTTCATTGATTCAGATTTCCGTGACAAAGTCCGTTAACTTGGGTATTGACTGGAAATGAGGAATCAAAGTTTATCTATTTTGAGCATAATAGTTTTTTTTCTCTGGATGTTCATATCAATATTGTCGGCATAGTGTTGTTCGGGATAACATCCATGTGTTGCTTTTTGTTTTTTCTCTGGTGGAAAGCACAGGCTCTCATACACATAAAGAGTTTACATGAAAGCCGATCATTTATCTTGAGGCATCAAGATGCCACTCCAAGGCTCTTAAATCTGATCTTAGCATTGCGAGCTTCAATGATAAAGGCCACAACCCTACCTGATAAGTGTTCTCATAAAGGATGAGCACAGTCTGTGAATCGGTGGTGGTAGCTCCAAGGACACCTGACCTCAACTGGCTAAAAATATGTTTATAGATCCTCCTCTGGTGACAGTTTCTTGGTTCCTCACAGTGAGACTCAGTTGATGGGGAA
Source organism: Micropterus dolomieu (assembly GCF_021292245.1). Taxonomy (NCBI): domain Eukaryota; kingdom Metazoa; phylum Chordata; class Actinopteri; order Centrarchiformes; family Centrarchidae; genus Micropterus; species Micropterus dolomieu. The sequence goes on along the minus strand of NC_060171.1, from coordinate 25,683,399 downwards.
TTGGGAAGCTAAAATGATAAGGATGTTGAGGATGTTCACTCTCCCTGACTTAAAAATGGAGGCCAGGAACACCAAGCTGTTTCTAACTTTGCTGTCTCTGATGCACTTAACAGCAGTTTGTCATCGAACATGTAGAGGAAGCAATGACAGAAAAGATACAAATTCTTATCTGATGACTTCAATAATTCAAAATTTTTTTTCCACCAATACTGAATTTTAAATCTTTCAAAATGCAGCAGAAACCAACTACAAAATTACGGCATCATATTATCACATTAGTAACCTTATATCAATTACTGTGTCATATAGTAATGTATTCAAACTCCACAGTCAGTAAAAGCGCAATTTCTTCTGACTGGACAATCACGATGGAGAGAAATTGATATTGACTAAGCATCCAACAAGTTCATTAAATTTAGCTAGAGTCACATATCACAGTATTTTTATTGACAGATCTGTTGCTGAGATGCGATTATCTTGATAAAATTCACTAAACACCTCCCACAAACAGCGATTGTCCAATCTCACTAGTACATTATTTTATTTGGTTTCAAGTTGTATTAGGAAAAGCACAGTCCTGGAAGCTAAACATCCAAACAAGATACTATTTTGTTCTAAAATGATTTCTTGTTTTTATGCTAACTTTTCCATATCAGACTGTACTAATAGCCTACTAAGGCTAACCTGTTCTACCTTCTTCCTGGAACATGTAATTTAAGCCTCAGTCTTTTAGGATAATATCATAACACTCAACCATAGTGTTATGATATGTTAGTGCATTTGCTGAATCTTCATTTGACTTCCCGACAACCCCTTCAACCTCAGACATTCATTGTTCTCTAAATTCCTCCTGCAACACAAAACACACACTCCCACACACTCACTATTGAAAAAGAGACATTCATATCAAAACTGTGAAATGGCTTGTTCTGATTCATGCACGATTCATTTCTTGTGTGTGTCACTGGGCCTATTTGCTCTTGTTTATAAAAAGGGACAGGTAAAGTACTTGTACTTCTTACTGATTTGTTTAATCCAAGTCTTTCATGTGGCAGCCATATAGATCAGAGTATTAGATCACATATGTCTGTGTATTTGAGATGGGGAAAAGTTAAACCATGGAAGCGGTATGTTATTTTCTATGGCTTTACATCTGTGCATTAAAACACCCACAGTTATTGCTATCTGGAGTAGCCCGCATGTTGACACACACACGAGCACGGGTCTTCCTTGGATTGGGCATGAAACACGCATGCCAACAAAAACAGATAAAACCCCAATTTGTGATTTCACCCTCCCATAGTTCAGTAAAGTCTAGACTGACTAATAATCCTCAAATCAGCCTCAAACCCAACCCTTCTGGTCTTTGACACACACACACACACACACACACACACAGGTTCAAGTTAATTAGCAAGTGGTGCTGACTGGGAAGAGAAGAGCTTCGAGGGCTCTTTCTCCATCAGTGGCTCCTAACCAATCTGACCAATCTTCTCTAATCAGGTTTAACTCTATCTGACTTTGAGGGGGAAAAAAGAGACGATTCAGAGTGAGCTTGTGATTTCTCAGTCAAAGCGCTCAGACTGAGTGCTTCCACTTCCCCTTCTACCTGCTGAGGATAATGCACTTTGTTTGTAACATGATTAAAGCTCAGGGAAAGGCTTTGAAGCTGTATCCGAATTCATTCTGTGGTTTGAGGAAATGGATTGTAACTCACACCAGGTGTGGAGTGGACCTTTCTATTGGTAAAAATGGGCATTGAATTTTTCACAAATTGGTAACATTGTTTGAGCTCATAGCACAAAGTTGAGCCAATACTGTAAACTCCTGAAAATGTACATGATTTTTTTGTATTCCCAGGACACAACAATAATTTAAGAATTATTATAAATAATTAGTTAAAATGTGATCCGGATAAGCTGCATAAAATGGATACATTGTTAAACCATTTAAACAAATAATACGTTGCTGAGGAAATTGAATTTCAAGCATTTTAAATACCTGCAGATACCCTGATGAAGCTGGGAGACGGTTTAGTTAAGATTAAAGATTGGAAGAACAGCTAGCTTGACTTAGACGCCCCATTGAAACTACAACTTGTCCTTATATACTTAGGCTTTTGTACCAATTAAACAAACCAGATATAATTTAATTACTGAGCTAAGAGGTGCGCGTAAATTGATCTTTGGACAGAGCCAAGTTAGCTGTCTCCACCCATTTCCAGTCTTTATGCTAAGTTGAGCTTCATATTTAGGATAGCATCATGAGAGTAGTGTCACTCATCTCACCTAACTGTCAGCAAGAATACTTATTTTCCATGTAGAACCATTCCTTTAAATACTTTGTATTGAAAAATCCTCAGAATGGTTCAGCCTGTGAATAGCTTTCATTTCTTTTCATTATATCTGCTTATTGTGGTACTTGCTCTGCAGCTTTTTGGCCACTGCAGCATCTGCCAGGTGGCACCGGATAAGAAGGAGGCAGGTGGCTAGGAAGGCCCGGTGGTGGTGAACGTAATGTTCGTTGATGTTGATGCATCGTTTCACAGGACGCAGCCGCCGTCTGCCGAGAGGAACGCTGCAGATGCTATCTCATCTCCTCGAATATTGAAGACTGCATGCACAAACACACACAAACAAATAGATTTCCTACTGCTTTGATGGCTGCTGTTTCGATTACTCTTGCTAAGTTGAACAAATCCATCAGAAGTAAGTGACGGAATGACAGTGGCTCATTTGCTGTGACGCTTTGTCATTTATGTTTACAGGCTGATTTCACCATAAAGTCAGCAGGAGACGATCAGTGATGCAGTTAGTTCATTTAAAAAAAAACAGGACGCCGTCCGCGACACTGTCTGAATAGATAATGAAGATGTTTTATAGCTCAGTCCTCAAATAAAAAATTGTTAATGTTCAAATAATTTCCAATAAAAAAGCAAGATGTTTATTATTTAAAGGGGTCATGTGTAGTTTTCAGTGGGCTCTATCAGTGAGGCTTCAGACTGCAACCACCTACCTTTTCAAGCATGTGCATGTGCTTCGGCCAAAACAGAGATGCGGCATACAGGAGAAAACATTACACGAAATGTTACTCTGGTAAACTCCCACTGCAATGTTACAGTAATATTTTTATCAGCTTCAACGATGCATGGCCATGTTACAATTGACTGCATTTAGCCGAATCGACGGAAGGCTTTTAAATAACTTTCACAGAAAGGCTCAGCACTGTCAGTATAGCTAAATTAATTGGACAATAAAGAACACGGTTAGCGATCTAGGCTGAATAATATAGATAAAATTGTTGCCACACTTGCTGAACTGAATGGGTCTGCAAATGTGTTGAGACGATGATAATCCTAATCTAAACCGATTCTGAGCTGGTTCAGTTTTGAAGGAGGACTAACTCCTGGTTGCTCTGCTGACTGCAGCCAGGACAGCAGAGATGCAGGTTGGTCAGTCACAGATCTTTGGTAAACAAAAATATACAAAAAAAACCCACTTGAAATGTGAATCTAGCCATCCTAAACATGTGTTCTTACTTGCTCAAGTTCCAAACTCACATGCAAGGGGTTATTCTGGACATTATGGATTATGGGCAAGGGACACCTCTAGCTGAGGGATGCAGCTATAGTCTTTGGCAACCTTTACAATGGGGACATTTGAACTTTTTGCTTTTCCATTCAGTGAGCTGGGCACCCCATCTCAGTCGTGGTATCATTTTCCATTGAACCATAATTCCAGAGGCAACCAAATGGTAAAATATCTTTTAAAAGTATGACTTACAAAACTTTACCTTTTTGGTTGATGTGCACTGGCCAGTGGTTGTGATGACTGTAGTCTAGTGCAGTGAGGAGGGTCCTTGCCTTGTTGACATTCATAGTAGGAGCGAAGGCAAACCGCTTACTAACATACATTAGCAGATGGTTATGAAAGGACTCAAGATCAGAAGTTGACCTGTACTACGAAAAACTCAGTTTCAAGAATCACAAAACAATATTACTTTATTTGAAATATGATTTATACAACCAAGTCACATAGAATCATCATATTGATTATTTACTATAATTATTATTTATAGTATTGTAAATATAAATAGCAAGGAAGTTATTTTAGGATACAAGAGAATGGTTTTAGGTTTTCCCTAGATGTCAGAAACCTCTCAACATCCTTCAGCCATCATCTGTTGTACATGATTTGTGAGAGTGCCTCACCTGCTGTGGAATGAAAAAGCATGCACTCTTTGGCACTGCTCACCGCATCCAGTGGCTGATGTTGACATTTCCTAAGGGCCCATTCATGCACGCCACAGACATGATGAAGCACCCCTCGTCACATACCATAAAATTAAATGGAAATTTTTTGTAGAATTACAAATGATTTGATGGACATGAACATCCTCCCACCAACAGCAGCTAGCTTAGTTAGCAATCACTGTAGAAGAACATAAATGTCTGTGGAGACTTTATCAGTGGTAATTTCACATAACCACTGCAAAGACTATTGACTATTGAGACCAAAGATTTTTGAGGCACATGCTATGCAGTAATGTTAGCTTCAGCACAACTTTTTTGTTGTTTATGTTGGAGTCTGTGTTGTGCATCGAGCCAGTCGATTTTTGGTCTATTTCATTTGTTGGGTTGTTGTAGCAAGTAGGGTATAAAATCACTAGGCAGTCTGGAGCACGCATGAACGTCACAACCAAAATCTGACCTGATTCATTCACATAGGAAGAATTAAACAGGCTATTATAAGCAGGGGTGTCTCACAAAAATCTGGGCCCTGTACATAAGCATTCTCTACGGGCCCCTACCCGCATCCACCGCTATTCATTGTAGTATCTCTGTATGCCCGCCTCACATGGAACGTTTCACACTTTCCTGCAGCTTTGCAATGACTGAGCATGTCACATTACTGACAATAATGATCAACTCTTATGTTATTGTTAAAGAATTTCCCCTCGGGGATCAATAAAGTATTTCTGATTCTGATTTCTGATTCTGATGTTATGAGGGAGTGCTTTTTAATGTTCACCATCAAGAGGAGGAGGAGAAGTGGAAAGAATCCAATTCCATCTTCTGCATTAAGCTATTTCCACAAGTTCTCAATCCTTTACTCCTCTAATTAATCTGAATTTATTGCGTTGTAAAAATAGAAAGTGTGTGTGTGTGTGTCATTGTACTACTCACATGAACAGATTTGTTTAACCACATCTTATTGCCATGAGCCGTTACATGCCGTCATTGTAACATATTGGATTTGTTTGTTTCTGCTGTGCTGTCAGGAGGTATTTGTTGCACTGTGGTCACAGCCACCAGTGATTTATACAATAAAACTCTTTCTGCCACTGACCCAATACAGAAGTTAATGTGCTGGACTGTCCTGGAGTATTGCTACACCAGAAAAACGTTCTTTGGTATTTGGGGTTTGTTTCTGTGCCTCTGAGTGTTTGTGTACTGGTATGTTATTTGTGTGTGCATCCATTTCTGTTGACACTGTGTGAGGATATGAAGGGTGTAAGACAGTCGCAGCATCATTAGAGACAATGGGATGACAGTTGTAATGAATCAGCCATCACTCAGCGATTAGCATCATTAACCTCTGCTTCTGTTGCTTCTCCAGGCAGTGGAAAGAAGCAGGGTTTTTACATGAGTAAGCCTGGAGAGGGATCATGCGTTTGGTTGTGTATGTATCTGTCCGCTGCTAATCTCACACACTACTAAACTGATCAGCCTAATATCATTTATGCACATTTATGAATGTATGCTGAAGGATCTCTCGGGGTTGCAGTTATAATTATAATAATAATAATAATAATAATAATAATCTTTATTTGTAGAGCACTTTTCAAAAACAAGTTACAAAGTGCTTTAACAAGTGTAAAGAAAATAATACCCAAGAGACAATAATACAAAAACAATACAAGATAAAAGCATGAAAACATTGAAAAGACTAAAATACAGATAAATATAAAATTAGTAAAATACAATAAAATAAAAGGGATAAAATAAAATCAAATAAGATCGGGAAAGGCTCTCCTATAAAAGTATGTTTTAAAAAGGGACTTAAAAGAGTTCACTGACTCAGCCGACCTGATTTCCTCGGGCAGGCTGTTCCAGAGCCTCGGGGCCCTGACAGCAAACGCTCTGTCCCGTTTAGTTTTCAGTCGAGACTCTGGAACAGACAACAGACCTCTGCCCGATGATCTCAAGGTACGTGCTGGTGTGTATGGGACTAAAAGTTCAGAAATATAACAAGGCGAGAGGCCATGAAGAGCTTTAAAAGTAATCAATAGAATTTTAAAGTCAATTCTAAAACATACTGGGAGCCAGTGTAGTGAAGCTAAAATAGGAGTAATGTGGTCATATTTCTTTGTTTTGGTTAAAAGCCTGACAGCTGAGTTCTGGACAGTCTGGAGTCGATCAATAGATTTTTGGGTTAAACAGGTGAAAAGGCTGTTGCAATAATCCAGGCGTGATGAGATGAAGGCGTGTAAAATGGTCTCGGTGTCCTTAAAAGTTAACATAGATCGAATTTTTGCTATATTTCTAAGTTGATAAAAACATGATTGAACAAGCTTTGTGGTGTGCTGCTCGAAATTTAAATTACTATCAAACCAAACACCAAGGTTCTTTGCCACAGGCTTATTGTGATTTACTAGGGAACCAGCAGATGGCAGTATTTGATTTGCCATCTGCTGAGACCCGATGACCAGGATTTCTGTTTTGTCTGAGTTCAGCTGGATTTGACATCCATTTTTTAACTTCACAAAGGCAGTTGTTAAGTGAACTCAGCATTCCAGGGTCTGTGGATCTGACGGGCAAGTATATTTGTGTGTCATCAGCATAAATATGAAAAGAAATGCCATGTTTATGGATAATATGTCCAAGGGGAAGCAGATACAAGGAAAACAAAATGCGTCCTAAGACCGACCCCTGAGGCACACCATATTTAACTGGACAGAATGAGGAGACATAGTTGTTTACAGACACGCAAAACTTCCTATTTGACAGGTAGGATGAAAACCATTCTAGGGCAGTACCAGAGATCCCCACCCAGTGCCTCAGTCTGTCTAACATGATGTTGTGATCAATGGTGTCAAAAGCAGCGCTAAGGTCCAGGAGTACAAGGACTGAGCACATACCTTCATCAGCAGACATTAAAAGGTCATTGGTGACTTTAAGCAAGGCAGTCTCAGTGCTGTGGCACTTCCTAAAACCAGACTGAAACTTTTCAAATAATTTGTTATTTTCCAGCACAGTGAGCAGCTGTTTGGACACAATTCTTTCTAGAATCTTTGCAATAAAAGGCAGTTTTGAAATTGGTCTAAAATTATGTGGGAGGGAGGGATCTAAACCAGGTTTCTTTAAAAGTGGGTTCACGCAAGCCGTTTTAAAATAATCAGGGACACAACCAGTAGATAGGGAGCTGTTGAAAACAGAGATCAAATGGGGCCCAA
>NC_060171.1:25659278-25675844 GCF_021292245.1 Micropterus dolomieu | reverse complement strand
CAGCACAAATTTGAAGTCGGTCGGACTAAATCCCTAGGAGGAGTTCGTTAAAGTACGAAGTGTGTAAATCATCCAAAATTTGACGTAAAATTCAAAATGGCCGACTTCCTGTTGATTTTAGGGCATCGCTCCAAGAGGCTTTTTTGTGCGTCTGGACAAGATACACGTACCACAGAAAATTCGTGCACGTAGGTGAAACGTGTGGCGGGGGCTGCTTCGTTAAAAGTCACTTCCTGTTGCCAGCAGGTGGCGCTATGACTGTGGGTGAATGTCAGCATGTACATGTGTTCAGGGCGGGACTCTCATCCTACATGTACAGTTTGGTGCAGATGTGAGCATGTACACTGAAGCTACGACAACTTCCGTGTCATGGCGAAGAGTTGATCTTTGACGCCACGCCACGGACACGCCCATTGACGGACACGGCCATTGACGAAAACGCGCAAATAGCACAACTTTTCATCTTCAATGCCTTTAGAAGGCACAGCAGAAATTTGACGTCGATCCGACTAAATCCCTAGGAGGAAGGAAATTATTTGACATCCATTTTTTAACTTCAAAGGCAGTTGTTAAGTGAACTCAGCATTCCAGGGTCTGTGGATCTGACGGGCAAGTATATTTGTGTGTCATCAGCATAAATATGAAAAGAAATGCCATGTTTATGGATAATATGTCCAAGGGGAAGCAGATACAAGGAAAACAAAATGGGTCCTAAGACCGACCCCTGAGGCACACCATATTTAACTGGACAGAACGAGGAGACATAGTTGTTTACAGACACGCAAAACTTCCTATTTGACAGGTAGGATGAAAACCATTCTAGGGCAGTACCAGAGATCCCCACCCAGTGCCTCAGTCTGTCTAACATAATGTTGTGATCAATGGTGTCAAAAGCAGCGCTAAGGTCCAGGAGTACCAGGACTGAGCACATGCCTTCATCAGCAGACATTAAAAGGTCATTGGTGACTTTAAACAGGGCAGTCTCAGTGCTGTGGTACTTCCTAAAACCAGACTGAAACTTTTCAAATATATTGTTATTTTCCAGTACAGTGAGCAGCTGTTTGGACACAATTCTTTCTAGAATCTTTGCAATAAAAGGCAGTTTTGAAATTGGTCTAAAATTATGTGGGCGAGAGGGATCTAAACCAGGTTTCTTTAAAAGTGGGTTCACGCAAGCCGTTTTAAAATACTCAGGGACACAACCAGTAGATAGGGAGATGTTGAAAACAGAGATCAAATGGGGCCCAACAGAATCTATTACTTTCAGTAAAAACTTTGTAGGTATAACATCAAGTGGGCTGGAGGACACTCTCATTTGTGATACTGTATTTCCATTAGTTATTCCTGAGTTATTCCCATTTCTTGAAAAAAAAAAAAAAATTTTATTGACTACTGTTTTATTTTGCCACTGGCTGCTGACTCCTCAGTCCTCTTAACTGGCCTGTAGGGACCGCAAGTGATGGCCTTTAAAGCCGTATGTAATAACGAAACACGCCAATTATCGATCCGATAAAGTATTGGCAGATTGGTCATATTTTCATTATCAGAATCATATTGGGAAACGAATTTCGACAGAGAATTTAGCTGATAAGAATCATACAATGGTAACATGCGCGGTTGTTGTGCTCTGGGCATCATGTTGCTGCGTGTGGATAGAGCCACGCAGACACAGCACAGGCAGCTGGAGCCAAACAAACGTGGTCAAGGTTCGGATGTTTTTCACTGTTTCAGAAGAAGACATTTCTATTGCAGATGGCATCAGTCCTTCCTCCTGTCCTCCTTCCCTCTCCCTCTGCTGTGAATCACTGCAGGTCACAATGTATGGCAAACTAAGCTGAACAGCTAGACTAACGTTACAGACCAAGGTTATAATCTTTAACAAAGACGAACAAAATAACGAAAACTAGATGTGAAAAAACATTGTCGTTAACTGTGTTGTATGTTTGCAAAACTAACTAAAATGAACGAGTGAATGTCCTTAGTTTTCGTTTATTTATTTTATTATTTCATAGAGCCTAATAAGCCTACATTGGAGTGGATATGAAGCCAGTGGAACTGACTTTGCAGTGTTCAGTGATTAGCCGATAGGCACCTGTTGGTGAGCCATGGGTGTGTTATGCTTTTGTCTTCCGCGTGAAGAGCTGGCACGCTGTGTGTCCATCAAGAGAGCCCGGGGTCAGGGCAGCGTCTGGCTGCAGCGTAGCAAGCGCCGACGCTGTTATGAGGAGAGCCCCAGGTAATATTGGGGGTAGGCTAAAGTACTCGTAGAGACCCAGGATCAGCTGCGTAGTTAGTGCAATTTGAACATGTTTTCTATTATCTTTCATACATACATGTGTACAAAATAATATGAATGCAACAACTGTACAGAATTGTGTTTTGTTTAGTTTGGGTTGCAGGTAGTGAGTCACTGTCTTGGTGGTTCTCTTTCCCCTGTTTTGTTCCATTCTGATGGTCTGGCTTAGAGCTCCCGGTTGCACTGGGTTAACGTGTCTGCTGGTCATTATATTTACTGCATATCACCTAGCGTGTGTTTTATGGGCTCATTGATATCTCAGCCAAACTGTCTCTTGTGCTTCACATTGTTTTAATACCTCTTTTTTGATTAATAAAGGTTTAGATTTTAATATAACTGCTTTCTAGTATACTTGCTTTCAGGGTGCTAGGGATCGGTTTGTGGCCCCAAGAGGCCTACAATATCTTCCAATTTCTTAGCTGTCCATTTATTGTATTTCACCTCTTTAACCAAGAATGATAGAGCTAGAGACTGATGTAATGAATTTCTTGGAACCACTGGGTAGTAGGATTAGGGTAGTTTGCTCTTAGGGTTTTCTGTATGTGGGTTAGAAATTATACTGTAGATTGCATGTGCTTCATTTATTTGTAGGATTTATTTAGACAATGTGTCAGTACTTCAAATATATATATATTTGCTTAGTGTTTGTGTCCCTATGTACAAGATTCAGATAGCTTAAAAAAGGGTGTCCCTTTCCACAAATATTTCTGATTGTACTTGTATTTTAATGTTTTGTGAAAAAACTAAACTGGACTGAACTAAACTGAACTGAGCTTGGCATCGTGCAACTAACACTAAAACTAATAAAAACTAAACTAAACTAGCAAACCCACGTTAAAACTAAATTGAAATTCAAAACTAAGAGTCAAAATGAAATAAAAATAAAAACTGATGAAAAATCCAAAACTACATATAATAACCTTCCTACAGACAGCTTTCAATTAAGCTCGTCTGTACATTTAGCGAATTGCCAAACTAGCGTTAGTGCATTGTGCTTTTATAACAGAGGATGAGAGACTGTGGACAGAGCATAATTAAATAATGCCTTCTACATGTTATGCTGGTAGAACAGATGTATTGATAAAGTATTGTCTTTTTACTTGAAAGGTTTCATTGCACGTACTTACAGTAACGAGGATAGCTGTTGTCAACTTAAGTAGTTTGGAGTCATCTTCACTGCCTCCACCGTGGGGATCTCCACGTGTGTGTTTGTGTGCAAGAGGTAACACAGAGCAGCAGGTGCCCATCTAGTATCTGATTAATCATGTAATTCGGTATATTCCTGCTCTGTTCTGTACGGGGGGTCTTTAGTGCTGCTCTCTGCCTCGGTGTATGCACATGGATGGGCAGGGAGGTGCTCTACTGAGTGCACTCTTGTCATTTCCTTGTCATTTTTTCCCTCTGTTATATTTCTCACACTCAATAATGGATGCTTTCATTCAAAGTGGGTAGCATTATGTTACATAGTTTGGCACGACTCATCAGTAGGAAATAAAATAACCTCTGCAGTTACTTTAAAATGGATAATCACTATTAAATGAAACTTGTGTCATATTTTTGATCAATAGATGACCCATTTGTTTGACCCTATATGACCCATATATTTGATATAGCTTTGGCCATTATTTGGACAGAACCTAATGGTGTTTGGACTATGTTTACAGGCAACGGTTATACATTCTTGTACCACACATAGTCATAGGGAGGTGGTCAGGGTGTTGCAGGACTTTGACACTAAAGACTGTGTCCTCTGTCTGGCATTTGTTAGGAAAATATTTTTTGGTTAAATGTCCAGTGTCATTGTTCAAAGAATCCTCCAAAGCATTAACTTTAATTAATTTTAATCAAGACAACAACAAAGCTTGAGTTGATTAAACATATTACTATAAAATGTTCACCATGCTTTAGCTGCCATGAGCAGATATTAGAAGAAAAACAAAAAAGTTGACAGTGAACATTTGGTAGACGCGTTCAATAAAATAAATAAATAAATAATAAATAATTTTGTTAATAATTTTAATTTTAATAATAATAAAAAATGTGCGACTTTGAAAATACATTTCTTAAAAATGCTGCCTCGTTGCTGTTTGTTGGTTAAAAAAACGGAATCCAGACAGCATTACATTTCTTTTTAACATATTTTTTAAGGAAAGAGGGTTAATCATTGATTATGATAATACTATACTCACCAAAGTAATAGTAAAGAGATGGGAACGCTCATCACAACATCAGTATGGGGAAAGAAACAAAAGCTGACACACGATCAGAAAGGTTACAAACAGTTCAACAGTCATAATTGTTTTGAAAAAATTGCAAACTGTGTGTACACACCATTATGGCAAGCATAGAAGGTCAAAATTGAACCAGGTAGTTGGTCTGTAAACTGTGATGGATTTTTACAACCGACTTGGTCTCTCCAAAATACGTCTGGCTAACCTGATGTTTTGTATAAAATGTAAAATGTGTGTTGTAATGTTTGTGTTCCTTGTGTTTCTTGATCTGACTTTTTTTCTTTTCACAAATGATGGCCTCAAATCACAACAACTAATTTGGTACATTCAGTGTTATTGTAACAGATATATGAAAATAGGATTCAAATAAATGTAATAAACCAGAATTATCCTTTCAAGCTTTACCTACTTTCCAGGATCTATTTTTATTTGTTTCCCAGAGGGTAGGATAGATTTTATGTTATCTTTCCTTACTCATGCATCTGCCTGAGGCTTTTCTCCTCCACTCATCCATTCTCACCTCATGATATATTCTCTTAGAACAGTGTCTGCCGCCAGCATTGCCTGGAGATTTAAGACCCCTGGCCTGACCAGTAGGTGATGGTCATGATGCCTACAGCTCCCCATAAACACTGACCACTCATTCATTTTCACCCTGTCCCCCAAGCTCCATGGGCATATAGCAAGAACCGTGACAGACAGACAACCAGCCCAGGGCTCGGTCCCAGTCCCTCGGTCCCACAGCCTCAGCCGCTCAGCCCTGATAGCACAGAGAGCTGCACATGGGCTGCCAGCTGATAAATGAGCTGACAAGCCTTCTCCCCGTTACTCATTTCCCTCCTGAGGGAGGTAAGAAAAAGAGAAAAAAACTAGGAGCATTAGAAAGGGAGAAAGAGAGAAAGGAGGGAAAAAAAATTGAATTGACTTTGCAGTGGATCTATTTTTAGTAAACTCATAATGCGCTCCATTAATTTGAGAGGGTACAAGAGGGAGAAGAGGGCTGAGGGGGGTTAAGGAGGGGGACAGGTGGGAGAGAGGGATTGAGTGGAAGATAAAGGGACAGAAAAGGTGAGGGGCTGCATGAAAGAAGAAAAATAAGCTTGATGCAGAAGAGTTGGAGATAAAAGGAATAATGAAGGAAAAGGGAGATTAAGCAAACACAAGGCATATCATTAAAAAAGCAGAGACAGATAACCGTGCACGTGACAAGAGAATACACACTGTGTTTGCTGACAGTAAGTTCTCAGACTAATTGGCCTCTCTGCTGCTCCACAGACTCTACCTGAACATGGACATTATCTCCCTTGTTAAAGCTAAATTCAAATTTTGTCCGGCATTGGGCTGCTGTGGATGTATGTCTGAAGAGTGGTAAAAGTATCTAACCAAAAGAAGTTGTTAGGTCAGTTCATGACAGGTGACTACAAAAGACATCCTCTACAATATCTTGTACACTGTTATTTGTCATTTTTCTGCCAGAAAACTGATCTGTTCAACCAGCAGGACGATTAGGGAGCTGGTGAATCTTTCTCTTCACCACTAAATCTTTCTTAGGTGAGTCACCTATCTTTAGCAGATGGTCAGGGGTCTGGGACCTATCAGATGCTATTCAATATTAGGACAGTGTACAATGTGTATACAGGACAGCACAGTGTTAGCAAAAAAGGGATTTCTATATACCTTGGCTCATGCAGGCTTGTTGTTTACATGACATCACAATATGCCTGGTACTTTTCCAAGCTTGCTATTAGACAATAATGAGAAACAATGCCCCAGTCAGCCATTTTGGGTCTAAGCGGCCTATGTGGACTTGGATTTCCTGGCAACCCAGTGCTCCAGACACATTAGCAGTAAATGCTCTTCATCCTGGAGCTCCAGTCGGTCTTAAAGTTGGAGTCTTCCTTGTCTAGGACTCAGTGACATGGGTGAACAATTCTTTAAAAGGGCCTGTAATTGAAATAGGATGAGGTCAGGAGAAATTTATAATGGTATCAAGTGAACGTTAATGCTTCCTCAGCATCTATCATACCAGCTTTTACAATACAGTTCCGAAAGTTTGTTTCCTAACCATGGTGAAAAGAAGGCGCTTCAGTCTGCTGAAGCTGCTGCTGACAGAAGTCCCCGTCCCTTGCCCTCCCCAACCACGCTTCATTATCATAATTCATCTCACAACGATGTGATTTGGTTGGTCAGAGACAGGACTTTCGACCATCATATTTAGTGCCACTTTTCTCAGCCCTGGAATCTGCAGCTTTACATTGATCACATGTGTGTTTGAATAACTTGCAGCTATTTGTGTTGTTGTGTTAAGCTGTTAACAGAAAGGCAAGTATTGAGGGAGAGAAGGGTGAGGTGGGGGGAAGGGGTGGGGTGTGGGGGGCTGCCTACATTAGATGTTCTCAGTTACAATCAGAGCGCACAAAGATGTGGTCTGCTGCCCACAAACACAATCCAGTAACCTGTCACAAGAATCACAAGCTTTCTCTGCACCAACAGCAAGCAGTAACACATGCTCTAATGAACTTGAATAGAACACAAACACATTTCTCAAAGCATATCTATCATCTCTGCAGGAAGCATTAGGGTTTATTTTACAGTACAAGGAAACTGTATGCTTTAATTTGTAAGTATATACTGTATCAAGACTCGCAAGACAATATTGCTTGAAGTAAAAAACCTACTCTGAGGGTCCCTATAGCTCTACAGAGCATTTTCAGCTCAGTGTTTTGGTTTCGCAGCCTGTTTGAGTGTGTTTAAAACTGTTTAATTGCATTTTGTGTACTACATTAACCCCTCATGATCAATCAACCACAGTTTTACTGCAGGAAACCCTCGTTAAAGCAATTGGGATTAATTAAGATTTTGTGTGATTATTATAGTAACATTAATATTAGTGCACTTGTGTCGGTTGCTGGCTAGCTTTGTTGGCTAGCTTGCCACCTAGTCTCATGCTCGGTCACTAGCCTCCCCTGACATCTTCTTTGTCCTCTTCACAGCCTCTGCCATAGGGTTGTGTATTGTAAAAAAATTTACAATACCAGTACCAAAACCAGTACCCTTAAAGTGATACTGATACCAATAGAGTACTTGATTCGATACCTTGCATAAAATGCCACCTGTTGAGGCCATAGTAGTTGATTGGTCTTATTTTTTCGTTTTTCTGGGCAAGTGATGTATTTTCATTTATTGTTTCAAATAACTGTTATATAAAAATACTGGGAAATTGTATCACATCGCTCCATATCCTCTGTAGTTATGTCAGCATTGCTCTGTTTTGGGATCTCTCTGCCCGTCCACGTGCCTACATGGAAAAGCCATGTGCATCCATGGAAAGCCTGAGGCAGAGAGCAGCAGTAAAGACCCCCAAAACAAATCCAACAGTAAACTTACCTGGCCTTCCATGAGCTATATGGTGGGGCCAGCAGGCCTAGTAAAGCACTCAGTAGAAAGCCAATAGACTTAATGACGTGATTAACCACTTGAATATTTTTATTTTATTTATTTATTAATGCATAAGGCATCACTCAAGTACGTAAGTTACATAATGGCATTAACGTTAGCTACGCTAGCATTAGCTAAGTTAGTTTCATAGGTTTAGTGTTAGCTAACTATATTAATGTTAAAGGTGATTAATATGACTAATTATTGCAAATAAATAACTTTGGCAACCAAGTCAGGCCAGCTATGAGCCCCTGAACCAAACAAATATTAGACAAGAAGCGGCTGCAATGCTTCCCAGGGCCTCTCCCAGATCAGGGAGAGATTGTGGCAGCAGAAGGAACGAATGGAACCCCGGGATGAGACTGGAACTGCACTTCTCAGCTATCTCAGCGGGAGGGTGATGCCATCGATGACGTCGCAGATATTGTTATGAAATTAGTTTTCCAGGAGCCTGGGCAATGCCATTCACGAATGCTGAAAATTCAGATTTTGCTTGCCAGAAGATTCTCTGCTTCATATTGCTGATGCTGTGAGCAATAGCACCATGCAGTCGATCTGACATGGATCTTTGTCAAGGACGGGACAAACAAGCAGCTAGGTAGGTTGAAGTGTGTCCACAGACAGTCCAGTCATTCTTATTTCGGGTGCTTATTAGCT
The DNA here is from genome assembly GCF_021292245.1 of Micropterus dolomieu. NCBI lineage: Eukaryota > Metazoa > Chordata > Actinopteri > Centrarchiformes > Centrarchidae > Micropterus > Micropterus dolomieu. The sequence goes on along the minus strand of NC_060171.1, from coordinate 25,667,222 downwards.
GTTTGCAGAGGAAGCAGCAAGGGCAGGCATGCAGGCTACAGCAGCTTAAATAAGGCGCTTTGTATGTAATTTGCTAATGAATGCTAAGAGAGTAATCAGCTGAGTTGTCACCTGATGTGGCTGGTTTAAGATGGCTGCTATCAGCTGATATGCTGGGATTGTGAGCTTAGTTTGACTTTATCTGTCTGAACTAACGCTATGCTTGATTTGAATGAGAGAGGAGAAGTGAAATAGTTAATTGATCACTGTGAGTTGTGGAAAACAAATTTAAGTTAAAAAAATTTGTTTGACAGTAAACAATAATTAATAATATAATATAATAATTATAATAATTTTGATAACTTTTGATCAATAACACTTGAAGAACTGAACTGAAAGATCTCTGCGAGTACTTTTTTTTCTTTAGCGGTGAGTCGCAAACCTCCTCCAAAAAGAGAACAGTAATAAGTATAAAACGAGAAAAGAGTCGGCTTGAACAAGACTCTTGCCTACACTATAGAGTCTAAAGAAGCAAATAGAGGAAAAGAAGGCTACACATCCAGCCAATCACACCGACATCTGATATTAGCAGCCGGAGGCTCCGTGAGCAAAATCAGCAGATAACTGCTGCGCCAAGTGTTGAATTGATATGATGGAACACAGCAATCAATGTGAACTGCAAAAATGTACAGAGTAGTGTTAAAGGATATCAGAAGATGAAACTAATGGAAAGCCGAGCTTGTGGTGATAAACTTGCAACAGCGATGAACATGTCTGGGACAGCTGGAGAGGCTGAAAAAATCACACATGGACTAGGCGCGTGCAGGCACATAAGGAAAAAAAGAGGCGCGCCCTTCCCTTTCTTTCGGTGTGTTGCTTACCTATTTGGCTGCAAGCAAAACCATACTAATAGTAATTTCCCCCCGATCTTGTTACAGAAAGTATCAAATGTAGTACTCGTTTGACTGGAGACTACTGATTTTGGGGGTTTTCGGTCGTTACCTTATAGGTATCAAGTAGTGATACCCCTATACTCTACAATGATATCCATACTGACAATACTGAGTTAGCTTCTTATAAAGAACTCACAATGTACATTCTGCTGCATTTTATCTTCTTATGTTGTTGCCTTGGATATTGTGATTGTTGTTTGATCAAATGTTGAATAATGAGCAAAATAAACAGCTGTAGCATTTTTGTTTTTTAGCTTTAACTGATAGCTAGCATAGCTGTTAGCTGCTAATTAGCATTGTTTTAGACAAGTTACACTTTGTGATCTTTGGACAACTTCTTACTGTCAGCTAACAGCTTTGATTAGGACAACTCATTGTGAGGATACAGCCTACAACCTTTCTGTCTTGGTTCACTGTCACTGCAGCACCAAAAATATGTAGCAGAGGCCTAAATACAAATTGATACAATAATGAAGGTACTCAACTTTGGCTATCAGAGATTGTCAATACTTTTGCTAAATAACAAAATTTTACTCACATTACATTCACCTCAGTGCAGTAAATTAATTTATTCAGTCTGAGTTATTGACTTGTGTGCAGTGACAATACTTAATACACACAAACCACATAATAAGCTTCTTTATAAATAAAGGGTTATTGAACTACTAACTACACACAATAACTACTAGACACCAGATGAATGGATAAAAGTAAACATGACTAAATGCAATATGAATACAGTAATGAACAATTAATTTGGACGCTTGACTGACCCAGGAGACCGGTGTTCGTTACCCATGTGAAACAAAAAGTCAACGTTGATTATTGTTAACTTATGCTACATAGCTTACGTACATTTTAAACATGTTTTTCTCTCTTGTGTGGGGCTCCCACAAAAGGAATTTTCAGGCTTTGTCAATCCCACATGGTGACCCACCTTGCCACCTCGCCCGTCTGCCTTCTCTCGCCATCCTTCTATTCAGCCAGACTGGAGCAGATTTCTTGTAGAAGATTTATCTCTTTCAGAGTGGGTTGGATGCTGGCCTTCTGCACATTCAGTGTAGCACGGGATTCAGCTGATCTGCTGCAGAGGCAAATTTGGGTCAAAAGCGGAAGACAACAGCAGACTGAAGAGAGGAAACGTAGCAGAGAGCATGAGTGAGGCGTCCGTTTGGTAGTCTTCTGGAAAGAGGGGTGGAGGTGTCAGTGGTTTGAAACTTTACTCCAACCACCCTAGGTCTATTCTGTCGTAAGTATTTTCTTTGTTCCAATTTATTTTCTAAAGAATTTATAAAGTTAGCACATGTCTAATGCTTCCATACTTTAAAAGTTGGCCTATTCATTTGCTGAAAGACACCAACTACCTTTCATGCATTAACAGGATATTATCCATTTAGTAAAAGGTATAAATAACAGACAGTGTTAACCAAGGTTTAAGTGTCATAAATGGCAATCAGGTTCAACATCTGATATTCAAACATATGTATGATATATATGTGTACATATATGCACAGCAATTTAATGAATAAAATAAAGCTCAATACACGTCAGTGTACAGAACAGAATCTTTTCTATTGTATCAAAGCAATGTGTCTTTGCCCTTTCCTTCCCTAGAGGGAGGAACACAAACTGCAGGATACCAGTGTTCAGTGAACATAAACATAGAAAGTGCCATTTTAAAGCATGGGAAGCAAAATACGGCATTTACATGATTGCATCCAGCTAGCCAAGCTTTCCTGTTGCGGAATAAGCCTCGCACGTACGTTTTACCATTCTCGCTAGCCTGGGCCAAGCTCTTTGACATGTAGTTTCTCCACCAAAGTTCTCCTCTCAAATGGATTTTGAAGAAGAAATCTTATTGAATTTGTGGGCAGCTGAAAGCCTGTGTCTTGAGTTCCGCATTCATCATTGTCTACAACGTCAGGTGTCCCTCTACCACCGACTGACTCTGCATAGGGCGATTCGAGGACACTGATGGGCTTAATTTATGATGCTATGGGCATATCTTGTGAGCTATTGGCTGTGCTGCTGTACTGCCTGGACGATATTTCTAGCACCCCAGAAGAGATCAGTGAATGCATAGGAAGCTAATCCCCCCCCCAAATATATATTTTATATATTACACATTATTGTGCACTTAAAGTAATTACTGTTTATTACAAAACACTTTCCGCCACCAGAGAGGGCGGCTCCCTAGGGCCCTCTATTTGCCAGCCACCACTGGTTTGGGGGAAGTTCTATTAGTCCTTACAGAGCTGTTTCATGACCCAGAGGCCATGTGGACAACATCTTAAGGGAAGGTGAATTATTTCATCAATAATAAATACAAAATGTTCATCAGCATCCACACTGATTCACACTACACCATATCAACTTCATCATGTGTCAGTATTGACAGCTGCTTGCACTGCCCCCAAGTAGCCAAAATATAAATGCAGAGTTTACGTTAACACTAGAATTTGGTCAACTAGACCATAACCCTGTTTCATTTTCTTACTTATTCAAATTATTATTATTACATTTGGTACGTAATGACAATCCCAACACATAATGTATTTATGACACCATTAAGGTGTGTTGTTATACCATTGTGAATACAATAAATCTTGACGGTGAAAATCTAATTTATGTAAAGTAATGTATCTGCAATATTTTAACACACATTAACATACAGTAATGGAATAACTTTATCAAGGTCACATTATTATAAAGTAGGGTATTTTTGCTTCTGCCAGTATGGGCCTTTCAACTCTCTCAACTTAAATTTATGACAAACATATGGCAGATTAAACAGTAACGCCTCGATCCATGTTTCTCCTTTAGCCAGCCAAAAACACTGACTTGCTTTATTTGTGGAAATTATGACAGCATGTGTGTTAGTCAGATTACAGTGGCTGTTGACATCTTGTTTATCCCTCGTTTTTGTAACTACGGACTCTCCTTTATTTTACCCATAATCAACCCACATCTAAAATGTGGGTGTAAAAAGAAGGAGGTGTAAACATTAGTTTAATGCAGAAAAGAGAACATGGAAAATTCCTCTAAGTGTTTCTGTCTCACTTGCAGGGTGGAACTTGTGAGGTTATACTGGAGTAGCAAAGGATAACAGCAAGTTTGTACATCTCACCAGATTTTCTGCTGATCTGAAAGAAACAAAAAGTCACATTTTCTGTCCCTCCATTCTTTGCTCCCTCTGTGTTTGTCATTCCAGTTGTTCGCATTTTCTAAATGGCCAAAGTTGACTGCAAACGTGCATTTCTTGTAATTATGTATTTCTCAATGGTGTAGATAATGCTGTGGACTGTTGGACTCTGACAAGCAGTAAGCTTGTGGCACAGGCATCATGGTCAGAATGGGTTTATACTATATGGGTCTGGCAGAATGACTGGCGCGCACACAAACAGAGCATTGGAAAGAGAGGGTTAAATGGAGGTCTGGAAGAACAGTGCACTCTTGGGTTGGTGTGCTGTAAGGCCAATTTACGGGCTGCCAACTAAACAGTGGGTTCCCCCAGTCTGAATCAGCCCAATGAAAATGGATATTTACAATCACTGGCGTTAGAACAGTGACCTTCCAACAGACTTTTCAATTAAGATATTTTGGTAGACATAAAGTAAAGTGACTGTTCAGCATCAATGTGCTCCGAGATAAAAGAGAAACTCTGCATGAAATACTTTTAATGACTGGATTTGACGGAAATGCATTTTATAATCATATAAACATGTTATTGTTCTCAAAAACAAGCCTTATGTAGCAGTCAAATCCAGCACAGGAGGAATATCTTCAAAAGATGAAACTTTGAGTTGCAGAATTGCATCCTCCAGAGTAGAATATTATTCTTTTCTCAGTTTCCCATACAGCAGCTACAATACCCATCATCAACTCATCCCCATTCCCTTTGATACCACCTGGTAGCCAAGTGGAAACACATTGTGATTAAATCTGTCCTTGATCCTTTATGTTTCCATCCTCATTGCCACCCCTGTCTCCTGCTCTCTTTGTTTCTCTTTCCTTGTTGGGCTCTCCATTTGCTGTTTATTTAGACTGTCTTTTTTCTGTCTGGTATGTTGGCTGAAATACTAATCCAGCGGTCTGGATCTCTTGTCTCATACGCTTTGTTAATGACAGTGCCACGTGTCACTTAGGGTGGCTGAGCTCAGAGGTCAGAGTTTCCACCTGATACATGCATACAGATATACCTGCATTTATACACACACTAGTCATACCTAAATGACAATTTAGATGATAAATTGTGTTCTTTGTTGAGCTTGTACGTACGTGGCATTTCACACATTTGTAATGAGAAGGAGTACAAATGATGTTGGGCTGCTGGTTTTCATTTCATGTGTGCCGGCTGTCTGCCTCTGCGGTTTTCTTAAAGGTTATCTAAAGCAGTGTCTAATGGAAACAAATGTGGTGTTGGAAATTTTATAAACAACAAACAGTGGAAACTAATGCTTTGCATTTTCAGATGGCTACAGAAACATGCACGTACAACTTGGATTCATGGTTGATTGCAAATTTCAAGGCTGCTGCTGATATCCATACATACATGCTTACGTAATTCAAAGAGAAAGATTCCCTGCTGACTGGCTTTATGGATGTGGCTTCAGTACAAGCCAAACAGATTGTTTCTCTTAGCGCAACCGCTAACATCCAGGACACTGTGCTATAGGACCCCTCTACCCTTCCAAAGCTTTCCTCTTGCTCGACTCCGAAGCATCAGTCAACCTGGGCTGAAGTGGTGGTCCGTGGCTGCAAGAGAGTCTCAGACGGGGCTGCCTCTCCTACGCACATCCGCCTCTCCAACCGCTATGCAGCCTTGTCTGACAACACTCTGGTCCATCCAGCGTATGCACCTGTGACATCGAGTCTCCCTGATACGGATCTCTTTCAGTGGACAGTGCCGACACTGTTGCATCTCCTCCACTGGCTACATCTCCTGCACTGGCGGCAAACGGTGATCAGCTGGGCCGCCGGTCTGCCGCAGGGCCTGATCGGCAAACGTCATCCCGGTCAAAAACCTCCGCTTACCGACGTAGGATCCTGAAGGAGGCTGTGCTCAGACGCTCCGGAGGCCGTCTCTACCCTGCACCGTCGGGTAGCCCTTCTCTCAGGTCTGTTACTGCTACTCCAACACAACACTCGGCAGCTCACACACTCCATCCTCAGTCCGCACGCAGTGTTGAAGCAGATTCTGCTCATTCCTGCTCTGGAACCCCACAACCGGCATCTCCTCGTCCCCTTTTCTCCCCAACCACACTAATAATTGGTGACTCCATAACCAGAAACATCCGTTTCTTTAACGTTACCACTCACTGCTTCCCCAGTGCCACCACGGCTGACATTTTAAACAAAACTCCAGGACCCAATGCCATCGCTCCCGTCAATCACAAGAGTGATAGTCCATGTGGGAATTTATGACACAGCTCTTCAGCAGTCTGAGCTGACAAAATCAGATTTTAACCGTCTTTTTAACTTTTTAAAGCAGTGTGGAAAGTCTGTTTTTATCTCTGGTCCCATTCCCACAGTTGGTCGCGGTGCTGGCCGCTTCAGTAGACTCCTTGGCCTCCACGACTGGCTCCAGTCCACCTGCAGGGCTCACCGTGTGTGTTATGTCAATAACTTTAATATTTTCTGGCAAATCATGTCTCTTTTTAAGACAGACGGACTTCACCCAAACATACAGGGCTCAGAAATGTTAGCTGCTCACATACAGCATGTGGTGCGGTCCACACATGACTTACGTTAATGACTAATCATTCATGCAGCACACCTGGACACACCACCGCTCACTGAACAGATCTCTGCCTCACTGCCACTAACAACTGTCTCCACCTGCTGGCATGTAAAGCCGTCTTCTCCCAGCGCTGTTCCAAAGACTTCTATTCCTGTCATCATCACGCATAGACCAGTAAACCTGAAATGTACACATCCCACACAGAAATAATAGTAATCTTACAAGGATTAGGACAACAGCACCAACTCCAGCGCCCAGAACAAACTTATTTAATGGCTCTCTTCAATGTGAGATCACTGTCAAGTAAGACTTTTATCTTAAATGATTTTATCTTGTCTGCAAATCTAGATTTTATGTTTTTTCAAGTGAATCATGGTTGCAAATGAATGACTATAGCCAGCTAGCTGAACTGTGTCCGCCTCAATATGATTGTTTTAGTCAACCGAGGGTCAGTGGTCGTGGTGGTGCGCTAGTGAGCGTGTATAGGAAAAATTTTAAATGTCATCAAGTACGCTGTGATGAATTTAACTCCTTTGAAGTTCTCACTCTTAAAGTTGGAAGGCTGCAACCTATCATATTTGTTACAATTTATCGCCCCCCAAAACCGCCTGGAGGATTTTTATCAGAACTTCCTGAATTTTTATCTACTCTGGTTTTAAATTATGACAGAATTGTTCTTTGTGGCGATTTTAATATTCATGTTGATGACCCCACCAATGTTAATGTAACTGACTTTTCAAATATGGCCACTTCCTTTAACTTCAAACAACATGTCAAAGGGTAAACACATAACCGTGGTCATACATTGGACTTGGTTTTTACCCTGGGTGTCAGCATTTCCTCTGTGGAATTAGTGGACATGACCATATCTGACCACAGATGTGTTGTTTTTAGCTGCGATTCGCCTGTTACTCACGCCGCCTCACCAAGCTCCGTGTGTTCTCGCATCTTTAATGAACAAAGTGTTTCAAAGTTTTGCACATTTTTTCAGAGCCAAAGCCAACACCTGTCTGATTCCAACACCAACAATCTGGTCGATCACTTCAATCATATCTGCTTGTTGTCACTAAATATTACTGCTCCTCTAAAGGTTAGGCCTACGTCTAAAGCTAGTAAGCAACCCTGGATAAATGACAGCATTCACAGCCTAAAAAGGGAATGCAGGAAAGCAGAGTGCAGATGGAAAAAATCCAGTCTCCAAGTCCATTACCTCAGTCTGAAGGATTTATTAATTAACTACAATAACATGGTTAAGGATGCGAGAACACACTA
>NC_060171.1:25637818-25659178 GCF_021292245.1 Micropterus dolomieu | reverse complement strand
GCCGCCTCACCAAGCTCCGTGTGTTCTCGCATCTTTAATGAACAAAGTGTTTCAAAGTTTTGCACATTTTTTCAGAGCCAAAGCCAACACCTGTCTGATTCCAACACCAACAATCTGGTCGATCACTTCAATCATATCTGCTTGTTGTCACTAAATATTACTGCTCCTCTAAAGGTTAGGCCTACGTCTAAAGCTAGTAAGCAACCCTGGATAAATGACAGCATTCACAGCCTAAAAAGGGAATGCAGGAAAGCAGAGTGCAGATGGAAAAAATCCAGTCTCCAAGTCCATTACCTCAGTCTGAAGGATTTATTAATTAACTACAATAACATGGTTAAGGATGCGAGAACACACTATTTTTCTGAACTCATTACTACACATAAACACAATCCCAGGTTTCTGTTTAAGACTGTGGATAAGCTGGTAAACCCAACCCCTCCTTGTGCCTCAGCTGGAAGTAATGATGACTGTGAATATTTTTTATCTTATTTTACCAATAAGGTGGTGTCAATCAGAGGTCCCTCACCAGCAACAAGAGAGTTTTAACCAGTTTTATCCCATCGACTTGTCTGAGCTTTTAAAAACAGTATCATAAATGAGAGTGTCCTCCAGCCCACTTGATGTAATACCTACAAAATTTTTACTGAAAGTAATAGATTCTGTTGGGCCCCATTTGATCTCTGTTTTTAACAGGGGTCGGTCTTAGGTCCCATTTTGTTTTCCTTGTATCTGCTTCCCCTTGTACATATTACCCATAAACATGGTATTTCTTTTCATATTTATGCTGATGACACACAAATATACTTGCAGATCCACAGACCCTGGAATGCTGAGTTCACTTAACAACTGCCTTTGTGAAGTTTAAAAATGGATGTCAAATAATTTCCTCCAGCTGAACTCAGACAAAACAGAAATCCTGGTCAAAGAACCTTGGTGTTTGGTTTGATAGTAAATTAAATTTCGAGCAGCACACCACAAAGCTTGTTCAATCATGTTTTTATCAACTTAGAAATATAGCAAATATTTGATCTATGTTAACTTTTAAGGACACTGAGACCATTTTACACGCCTTCATCTCATCATGCCTGGATTATTGCAACAGCCTTTTCACTTGTTTAACCAAAAAATCTACGGATCGACTCCAGACTGTCCAGAACTCAGCTGCCAGGCTTTTAACCAGAACAAAGAAATATGACCACATCACCCCTATTTTAGCTTCTTTACACTGGCTCCCAGTGTGTTTTAGAATTGAGAAAATTAAAATTTTATTGATCACTTTTAAAGCTCTTCATGGCCTCTCGCCTTGTTATATTTCTGACCTTTCAGTCCCATACACACCAGCACGTACCTTGAGATCTTCGGGCAGAGGTCTGTTGTCTGTTCCAGAGTCTCGACTGGACACTAGAGGGGACAGAGCGTTTGCTGTCAGGGCCCCGAGGCTCTGGAACAGCCTGCCCGAGGAAATCAGGTCGGCTGAGTCAGTGAACTCTTAAGTCCCTTTTTAAAACATACTTTTATAGGAGAGTGTTGTGAGACTGGACAGAACAGACCCAAACGCAACGCTCAGAGGGAAGGACGGGCTGTCCCCACAACAGAGAGCCTTTCCCGATCTGATGAATACGATGACTTTTATCCCTTTTATTTTACTTATTTTATATTTATCTTAAATGTGTATTTTGGTCTTTTCAGTGTTTTCTTGCTTGTATTGTTGTCTTTTGGGTATTGTTGTCTTTGCACTTGTTGAAGCACTTTGTAACTTGTTTTTGAAAAGTGCTCTACAAATAAAGATTATTATTATTATTATTATTATTATTATTACAGCAGTTGTCACGGCTTTTCACACCACAGGGCTATATAAGATATTTCTAAAGGTTTTAAAAGCTCCAAAGGTTGAAGTATACTGGAATGAGGAGGAATCCAGCAGTAGGATTTGAATTTTAAATGCCCCGATTGAAGTTCTGGCTTGAATGGCAAAAAAGATTTTCTGAACTGATGGGAGGTAGGTTCAGTCTGTAGATAGAATAATGCTCATCATTTTAGAATCTACTTCATTTACAGCATGTTATGCAACTCCATCCATAGCGCATTGTGTCAATGTGCCCCCTGATACATGGGCTAGAAGAATTCATAGCATTGATAAAGGCTGTAATCCAGAGCTGGGCACCACAGCCAGATTTGAATTTTATGATGCCTTCTTTAGAGTCTTGTGGAATAGCTGCATTATTTATAGCAATTAGTCAGCCATAGATGAAATGTTTTCTGTATTACAAAGAACTATAAGAATAAAGGCATGATTCTAGGAAGAGCAAATGTGCCACCATGTCTTTGTCTATAAACATAAGCTATTAATAAATTATGAATTAATTACAAGTTAAATATACAGTGTTTAAATAATAAAACCAAGATGAGCTCAGTCAAATGTGTATCTACCAGTGCACACTCCTGTGCATAGGGATTGAGCAAGGGACATTGTATTTAACTGTTCAGAACATAAAAGGCTTCTGGACGAACTGCAGAGAAAAGTATTATGCTGCAGAAGTAGTTTAACAAGACCAAGAGCCTAAAACCTGCAGCTCTGTGAAGCTGTACTTTGGCGCAGCAGTGTTTTTCAGCATGCTAACATGTGCACAACACACAATGTCAGTATCAATAGGGTGATGCTAATGTTATCATCTTAGTCTAGCAAGTGAGCATGCTAAAATTTGATAATTAGCTGTATCAGAATCACCTTTAACGGCCAGGTATGTGTACACATGAGGAATTTCACTCAGGTCTTACATTGCTCTCTATGTACATACACAAAACAAGCATAAACAAACAGGACAACAAGCTCACCAAGAACAGACACAAACTACTGTGTACAGTTCACACATAAACAAAAACAAAGAGTGCAAAGGATACTGGAATAAATATTTTGTGCAGGTATTAATATGTACATGGGGTAGGTGGATATGATATATACAGTATATACAAAATGAAGTGCTACTGAATAACAACAATGAAGAATAAATAGTAAATAGTATACAGGTGAAGTAGATGTTGGAGTACAGCTGAGGATAGTTGGAATGTCATTGTTTTGCAGGTATTTGTCATAAATCAAACCATTGGACAATTTTTGACATGATGATGGTGTTAAATGAAATTTTTTAGGGGGGTTAGGGGGTCAGCAAAGTTCATCCTGAGGGAGACATGGATGTGGCTTCCAAATTTGATTGAAATCCATCCAGTATGCCTAGTAATTCAGGAATTTTCCATTGGCTACAATCACAAATTTCAGCCTCTTGGAGACGCTAGAGGAAAAGTCAGAGGATCGCTGCTAGCATGGCTAAAATGTAAGTTTTAATGCTTTTTTTCTCCTGTTAAAAATTGTCATTCTTGAAATATGCATATACAATAATGTTATGAATCCAAGCCTCACTTGTCCCCAAAAAAGCATGCTACAAACATTTTACTGCCATCTTTTAAGTCTACAATGAGGAAGTGTTTCTCACTCAAAAGATTGATTTTAGGGTATCATTCTAAACTCTAGTACACTGAATCTTATCAGTAAAAATTGGGGTATCCATCTTCCCTTCTGGAGTGCTGGGCAGCTGGCTCAGTAGAAAAGTTTATGCTTCTAGTTTGTCACACTGTAGGACTTAGCCAACTGCAACTGCTTGCTTTTCTGTGCACTTCAACATTATACAGCTGCTTGATAAATATAGCAGTCGGGGCTTCGTTGGGTCACTGCAAGGGCAACTGCAGACAAGAAGCAGCAATGCCAAGCATCTCCCCCAGCCTCTCCCTGTCTCTCCCCTGGTCTACCACTGTCTCCCCCTGCCTCTCACTGTGTCCGCTGGTCTATTACTGTTTCCACCTGCCTCTTTCCTCCCCTCCTCTGTTTCCTCTGGTCCATTGATTTCTCCTCGTGCCTCTTTGTGTTTCCATTCCCTCACATCCCTTTGGCCTGTTCTTGTTACTGTTTCTACAGTGAATCTGCTGCAGCTTTCCATGAGTTAGTGAATTTTACACTAACACAAGTGAATAGTGTATACAGGTATATGCATAAGCAAGAGATCAATCTAAGCCAGTCTTCGTTTTGAATATCGCTGCACATGAAAAGTCTTTGTCGTGTTGTCTGGAAAAACCTCATCTGTCTGAATACAACAGGAAGAAAACTGTTACTTTAAACGTGGAATACGTTTTATGATAAAACTCCAGTCATGCCTAAAAGCAAGAATTCAATAAATGAGTCGAATAAAATATTTATTGGCACAGTGATACGCTGCAGACACCTCTGTAGCTCAAAGCTGTGTCTTTATCTAAAGCACTGTGATCCTAAAATGTATTTCACAGATTTTCCCATTTAGCCTGTAGGGAGAGCAATTCTTTTAAAGGGAATGAAGTGTCTTTATTATGGAGCAGGAGGTTGAAGCTAAAGAGCACAGAGCATGAAGAAACCTGTTTCCACATGTTTCACATGTATCTTTAAGTTTAACTCGAAGTTTCCTCTTAATGAGCTCCAGAATCACTGCTTCACCACTAACACTTTGTTCCCTTAAATTAACTATGCACTCCATCCCATATTGCCCATGAAATGCATTGTACTTGGGAAACAAATTAAATTGAAATAATATGATATGTATTTATACACTATGTTTAAACTATCGTTCACCACAGTGATATTGTAGATCACATGATGTTAATGAAGTTAATGGTTTTGTAATTTATTTACATTATGCCTCATCAGCCTTAGAGACAAAGAGACCCAATCTGTGAGGCCCCATGTGTAAACAAACCCTGTGTGTGTGTGTGTGTATGAGTGCAGAATAATGAGCATGTGTCTTTCCATTTGTGTGTGCAGCTTGTATGTTTGAACAGTCCAGTTCACTCAAAGCCTAGCGGAGGGCAACCATGTACAGTTTGTGGAGGAACTCCCGAGGTGTACGCAGAAAACCAAGCAGTTTCAGTCGAATCCAGAGGCAAGTCCAACAGCGTGCATAAACACAACCACACTGAATGATTTTGGACACTTTTCTTCTCTTGCAGAATAGCTCTTGGGACGACATCATCCCCAGAGGATGAATCCTACAGACTTTGGTCATCCTCTGACTTTTCTTCCAGACATTTGTGGTTTTAAGTGAAATTTCCAAACAGATATCGGATGGATTGCTACCAAATTTGGAACCCATATTAATGTCACCCCTCAGGATAAAATGTGATAACTTTGGCAACCCCTTGAAGTTTTATTTATAATTAGCTCAAAGTTTGAAATAATCCAATACTTTGGTTAATGACTAAATTCTTGCAAAACTATGAAATTCCCATTAGCCTCATTTGTAGTTTAGTGCTAATTAGTAAATATTAGTATGTATATTATAGTATATTAGTATTAGTAACGTGCACTTAGTGTCAGCATGTTGTACTGTCATTCTGAGCATATTAACAAGCTGGCATTAGCATTAAGCTGAAAGAACTGCTATGCATAAGTACAGCCACACAGAGCTGTAAACTCTTCTTGTTCTATTATTTTGTGCTTTTAGGATATGTGAGAAAGTGAAAAAAGTCTCACTGCACACTAAAGGTGTATGCATACACAGGAACACATATTCATACAACAAGCCAAGGTAGGCCAATAGGCCAGACAGCCTCTCACATCTCCCCAGGAGACTCCTCCTTTTTTTTCTTCTAGAAAAGACGCTTTGCTAGAGGTTATAACACAGTTTCGTTCTCTAATAGACCTGAACTTTTGTTCTGCCCTTAGTGGGCCCTGAAGGACCTTTCTCTGGTATTACTTTTGATGTTTGTCAGGTGATCTATCACTGAAACTAGGTATGATTAGGTTTGCATTTCAAGTGCTCTATTTTTGCACTCAGAGCAGCCTTGATCTCATTGTAGCCTGGGAGTTTCATTAAACTGATATGAAGCAGTGATCTACAGTAAATAGTGGTGAAAAAGGACAAATGTTTTACTGTGGCTTCTGGATTCTTTCTATAATAACTGTTTTCTTATTTTTATTAATGACTGAAAAGATTCCTTGTTAAATTACCTTTACTAGTCCTATACATTTTAGGTGGAGTGAGATGGAAACATAACATATGCCTGCCTTTAACACTGCTGGATTATATAACTATGGCATTATTGCAGAGAAAAATACAAGACTTCCATGTCTTAGTTTTGAACTTAAACTCTCTTGGCTGATGTTACAGCAGCAAGTCATCTGCGTGGATCAGGGCTAAAGTCTCTGCTCAAGATTTCAGAAACACTTGAGACTATAAGTAGCCATTTTGCCTCATAGCGTGTGTTATTACCCAGGTGATATGAGTCAGACCGCATGAAATTTGGGAGAGTTAAATCTAAGTCTAATTTCAGGTCCAAATGACAATAGAAAGTGATGTGATTTCTGGAAACGTGCACTGTCTCAAGATTGTTTTCCTGCAGCCTGGTACGGTTCTGCACACAGCAGTCATCAGCATTTATGGTAGGAAATTAGAAAACTTGGACTGTCTGGCAGTATTATAACTGAGAGAGAGCAGATTTCTCGCTATGGTCAATACTGTGTAAGGGAACCATAAATGCTGCAAGAAAGAAAAAGAGAGAGAGACAATAAGAGAAAGAGAGAGAATGGCTAGAGGGAAAGCAAAGAGAGGGAGAGGGGGTGGTTGATTACCAGGGCCGGGAATGAAAGGCTAGATGGTGTTGGGAAGATAACAGAGTGAGTGAGAGAGAGTAAAGCAAACATGGACCCAGAGAGCAGACTGAGTGAGAAACCACTTTGGGTCCAGAAGTCTTTGTTACAAGAGACCCATAGAACTGTAGTTCTGTCAGCACAGGCTGTCGAACCTGCTGGCCCACCAGCAGTTACAGCCCACGCAGGGGTGGTAGTCATCAACACAGTCGGGATTTACTGCCACTCACACACATGCACAGCCGAAGCAGTAGGGTCAGGCAGTGAGAATAGGTTTCCCTCATAAAGGAACATTCCTTCCCTTTATATGCCATGTGTTAAAAATTTAAAGGCAAGTGTCTGTTTCTTTGATCACAGAATTCATTAGTGAGGTAATACTGAGTTCACCTTAGTGAATGTGTCGGTCGCGAACAAATCTGAGAGCTGGTTTCAATTTTTTTTCTCAGTTTTGTAAGTTAATACAAGACAGAATATTAGCATGATCCTATAGCTAGTTATTTAATATGATCCAGAAACTTGTCACTTTGGTAAAATCATTAAGAGCCAGGCATGGTGAGACTTTTGTATGTTGCGCAGGTCGCTAACCGGCTGTTCAGGGTAGCTTCATATTCAACTTGAGAGTGGTTTCGATCTTCTCATGTAACTCTCTGCAAGAAAGTAAATATGTGTATTTCCTATATGGGCTATTCATATCAGAGTGGATGGGCTTATGGTTATGTTAAGTAGTTGGATATGAGTGCACCATCAAAAATAAAGGGATGAGCAGAATAACTGGAAAATGTTACAACAAAATCTCATCCAATACAAAGCAAAACGCTCCACAATTTCTCATTTTATTGTGTCTACTCACTATGTATTTCTATTTATTTCTGGAAAATAATGATAATGGACTGGTTCATAAGCTTCACTTACCCCTATTATTTTGTCTATCAAGGACATTTCCAATAAAGCAAAACCTTCAGCCATCTGGACCTTTAGCTGCGGGCCAGCCTGGTTTGACGACAGGTACAGTCTATCACACTACGCTGCTGGATACCACAGGGCAGTTAGCAAAAGCAACAGACAGACGCTGATATAGATATGTACTGGTGTGATGATTTCAGAGAGACGATGATCGCACCACTGGAGCTCCTTTTTACCAGAAGTCTGCATGTAAACAATGTCATTCTCATCAGCCAGTGTTTAAAGTGCTCAAAAGGAGAGTAATAGCCTGCAGTGTAGTAGGAACAATCTAGTCTCATTCTAGCTGTTAAAAGGATTATTTACTGTTCAGTTCCATCGTGCACATGCTCTCTTACTCAGTGTCATAAAATCTGGCAGTGGTTAGATGCTCTTTCTCTCATAGTTTTACAATTCCACAACTGTATTTACATGATTAAATGTATTATTCAGCAGGCAGGAAAAAAACTTAGGCTCAATCATAAAAAGCTTTTATTAGGGAACATTTGCATCCAGATATGGTATTTAATTTCTTTCCACTAAGCTGACACTATTTACAGAATCATTATGTGTAATTCATTTTATTTTATGTTGTTAAATTGGCATTGTTATTGCTTATTACTTTAATTATTGCATTCTTGTAATGTTACAACTGTGTCACTGATATATAAGACCTAAAATGAAAACATACTGATGCAGATTTGTTTAATTGGAATACTTTTTGCGGGATTTTTAACACAACAAAACCTTTAATAATGTCATACCTGTTTTGTTGAAGTACAGCCTTTGGCCAAATCGCCATGTGAACAAAAATAGAAGAAAAAGTGTTAATAGGGATGACTCGTGTCTTTCGTTGCCATTTCAATGATTTGACCCATTGACCCTATTTAAGCCTGCTGGAGGCGGTACACAAGGCCAGGTCAATGCACTCTTGCTGTTTCCCTCACTGGATCCAATCTTCAAGCTCTGCCCAGCTGAACTTCACAACTGATTTTAAATATAAACTCCAAAACCTCTTTGTTTGGTGTATTGTGTGGAGTTTTTCTGTACAATACGCTGAGTTTGATTGAAGACACTATAACACTGCATGTTGGGTCACTAAAACAAATGAATGTATGAGATGCTTTCAAAGATTGATTGCAGCAGCTTACCCCCGGTGCAGTCTATCATCATTCACATCAACTAAAAAATCAAAAACACTGCTAATTAAGTTAAGAAAAGATTCTTGTATGTTAATTGTCACTGGAAGCAAACAAGAAAGAGTTTTTATGTCACTTGATAAACAGGAACATTGGTCCGAACGACAGTGACGGTCCATTCAGTCACAGACAGATAGAAGATATTGTGAATAAAAGAACACTGGCTATTTCACTTTCAAAGACAGCCTCAGTGCTCATAAAAAGATATGAGGAAGATCAGATAAAGCATTTCAGATTAAAAACAGTGGATTGCATTAGAAGATCTTTACTTGGTTACTCCAAATAAACCTTTTGTCAATCACTGTGGCTATAAGGAAGTCAAGTTATATTAAATGGATTGCCTTTGTAAAGAAGTCCTTACCCCAAGGATAAACTAATGAGACAAGTTTAGGTCAGGCGTTGAAATGCCCTATCAGAGGCTACACTGCGGGACGTGCTGAATGACGTGGACCGGGATATGTTCCAGTCCAGCTCTAACGCCATCTGTGAGTCTATATTATATATAACCTTATGGCGACTGTACAATCATTTCTAAACCAGAAACCGTCAGCTGAAGGATCCATCTGCACTGCTTTGGGCAGACCTGCTTCTGCTGCTTGCGGCTCGAGACTGGCTGTCAGAGTTCTGGTAGAAAACAAGGTAGCATCCTACAGGCTGAGAGACGTAGCACATCCTGCTGAGTATGAAACCCATACATTACACTTCACATATTTTGCGAAATATTTACAGTATGTATGTGGCAAATACATCTACGATTTAGTGTTTCCTTTAACAAAGGTAACCTTAGAAGAACTAAACCATTCCTATTTTTGTTTGTAAATATTGACCTCTCTCACTGACAATGTCACTGAAAGTGTTCCGAAAAATTGAGCAGCAGACTTTTTTTGGCTGAAGACGCATATATAAAAGACCATCCTTGTAAGGGAATCATTCCCATATGGCTCCAGACACCCTGATTAATCAGGTTGATGTAAATTGTGTGTGCTCTGGCTGGCGTCCATGTTGTTGGTTATCAAAACTCTTCAGCTCACATGGATCCATTTAAAAGGACCACTCTATCGCTCACCTGAGCTTACTGCTCTATTTAAACTTTTAACAAGCAGCTCTGTGGATATGAAACCGCTTGTCAATCAGATTGTGTTCCTCTGAGAGGGGCCAATAGCCCTTGAGGATGAAAGCCAGAAAAGTGGAATAGATTTACTGATGATAACGCTGTGTCATCAATCCTGTTCAAGGTCCAACAGTCATTTTAGTTTGTGTGTTTGTATTTTTCTGTTGATGTAAGAGAGCATGTGGGATGACTTGAGCTTTGGGCGGTGGGAAGCCTGCTATTTTTGCTTCTCCCCTGCCTGGCTCTGTCTTTCCAATAGCACCTTTATCTCACAAACACACACAGGCCTCTGTACACGCACACACAGCATCACTGTCACCAGCAGATGGGAGCTGAGCAGCTTCATTAATCCCACTCCAGAAGGATCAGATAATTAGACACCTTAATTGGAGTTTAAAGACTTTAATAAGTAAAATGCCACTTTTCGTCTCCCACATTGGCCCCACTGAAACAGTTCACGTCTTAGACTCACAGTGAACGACCTATCATGGGGGAGTGAACATTTAGGTTGTCGATCAGTGGAGCAAGGGAGGATTGTTACTGTTTTTGCGTTGTATTTTATGGCTGTTAAACCTGTAATGTTCCATCATAATACAAACTAGTTCCCAAGAGGCGATATATAAGATTAAACTGGGTTTAATTAGATTTATTCAAGTATTTATGGTTGTGGGTATGGGAAGTCCATTGATAGAGACCCATAATTTGGCTGGGCTCTCTTTTCTATCAACCAGGGCATTGTAATCTTCCACAGTAATGAGAAAAAAAGGGGGGGGCTGATCACCTCTGGTGTTGTGCTAGCATGCGCCGGGGCAGAGATACAAATGCTCAAATGAAAAGAAAAGTTAATAGGTATCCAGAAAACACCAAAAGCTCATTAAACTTTCTTCCCAGCAGGCAGATGTTAATGCAAGTAAAAATATACTGCGGGCTCTATGTGTCATCTAGCTATTGCCCCCGCTGTAGTGGCATGGGACCTGGAGGGACCTCATTCTGCTTCCTGAAAATATCACAGCTTCTATTCATATAACACCATTAACTGGAACATACCTTGAACAACAGCAAGAGCAAAATTGGAGAACAGATGTTATATGGTATGCAGAACGATGTGACTGGATACAGTTTTTACTCACTGATATAAATATCACTATCTACCCTGTGTGTGTTGCCACTGACACTTTTTTTTATGTATTTCTGATATTTTTCAGGCATGTACAGTATCACTGTTTGATGAATGAGATCCATTTACTCATACCAGTGATTGATGCCGTTGTCATGTGAAGAAGACAGTGAAGAACTCACGTGCCTTTCATGTTGCTCCACTTCACTAATGCCTCCTGTTTACACACAGGGAGATTGTTTCATTTACCATATTCTCATTACTCTTCCATTGATTTGCATGAGACCTATTTAATGACCTGGTAAAAAAAAGTTAGACGCTAGATCTTAGATTAGATACTAAAACCATTTGGTGTAGATAATCTGTATTACATTTATTTATTTATATTATGAAACTATATGAAAGTGAATACGTCACACTGTTTGAATAGTGTGACTACTCTTAATAGCAAACAGTGCGTCATATTTCTGTATCTCAGTAGTCAAGCTAGTTTAGAGGCACACTGTGGTGAGATCCATCATTTATAAAGTAAATATTCTGAGTGGCTCGGAAACCAGCCAGCATAAGTCCAGGTCCGCTCACAGGTCCTTGCTTGTGTGCCAGAAGTGTCTTGATTTGAATCCAGCTGACATCTGTTGTGTCCTGAGGTTAAAACTCAGCTCATGCAGTTGTTCGGTGTAAATTAACCGCAGTGGCCTGCTTATACAAGTGTTATTGCTCACTTTTATTTTCTGCTCTAATTAGCAGCGGGGAAAGGTTGAAACACACCAGAATACAATCACATTTTCAGAATGGTTGCATTCTCTCTCTGTATGACACTAGTGATATATAAACACAAACTTGCACACACATTCAAAACTTCCCTATCAATTACTTGTTTCACAGCAATGTACTCTTGTCTCTCTGTTATGTCTCAGCCCCATTTTTAAATGATGTTTACCTTGTTTCCATTTCTCAGTTCTGTGCCAGCCTGATAGAACAAACTGGCCAGCATGGACTCAGCAGATTCTGACTCTGTGCGGGCTACACTCCAAGTCCAAGGAAGGAAGATTCACCATCAGCAGGAGCAACTTACCATGCTTTGCCAAGAGATGCCGGAAATGGTTGAAAGACAAAAGAGATCTTCCA
Source organism: Micropterus dolomieu (assembly GCF_021292245.1). Lineage (NCBI taxonomy): Eukaryota > Metazoa > Chordata > Actinopteri > Centrarchiformes > Centrarchidae > Micropterus > Micropterus dolomieu. The sequence goes on along the minus strand of NC_060171.1, from coordinate 25,647,017 downwards.
TGTGGCTTGTGTCAAATTGGCAGCTCACATGTATCTTGACTACAGTGATTACAGTGGAGTATACTGGTGTCCAGTTCTGCTCTAAAGTCAATACACAGTTTACCCTAGCAGGAGCAGAAAATGTGCTGACAAGAGTTTGTCAAATTTAATTGTTAATTATGTGTGTAATCAGCCAATCACTCAGTGTTGACATTACTGATGACAGCGAGCAAAGGAGTCTGGGAGATGATTAGTGCGCGGAATCATGCAGCTAATCACTAGCATTCACTGTACCAGTGAGGTGTGTGTCGGGACATGTCAGTATTTAGAAATTTGTGTAAGTAAATACATACATATAAGTAAGTATGAATTAACATACATGATGCGCAATTTCTTTTTATTGTTAAGCACTTAAGTTAACTGTAAATAAAATAACAAAAACAAGCAACAGTTTCACACTGCAGTGTGTGATAAAAAAATAGTGCAACATGCTTAAATGATTGCCACAGGCCAATCACAACCATTAATCTAATATGGGGCGGGTATTATAGGAGGGCTGACAGAAGAGCGCCTTTGGGACATTTTCAAGCAAGATGGTAGCGGCTGACGGGAAACTGTTTCTGCTGAATCTGCCGTCAGTAATAAACAAACAGTATATTTTCTTTTAAAAGAAGAACAAACTGCAATTAAAGTTTTGTTGATAAGAAAGATGTGTTAGCCAGGATTTGGTAGGTTTACAGTAATTTACCAACTACACTACATGCTTCATTGTCCTGATTGGTTGTAGGTCTATCCAATGTGTCCAGAGGCCTTTTGGTCTGCGCTCATCGATAATTCCCCATGACAACCGAAAAAATTAGAGGTTCAAGACCAATGTGAATGCAAATGAAAGCAAATGTGAATTAGTCTGGTGATGCCGGGCTATTATTTGTGTTATAATGAGCTTTTAGTGCACATTCTTACTTTTTTTAGTGCGTGTGCGCCAACGTGCATGCAGCCTGTTGCAGTTGCTCCCGTTCCTCTTCGTCTTATTTTTTAACTTTTTAGCTATCTTTTTTATATCTCACATCTCACAGTGATTTTTTTTCTACACATAATTTAATCTACATTCTCTCTAACCATGCAAGTTGGGGGAGTGTTCGTAAGCCATGGCACTGTTGCGCAGCAACTACACATGGCTTGGGACAAGCTGATTGTGCTGAAGCTGACCGGCATGGCGCCCAGGCCCCCAGACATCTCCACTGAGATCTGGAGGAGGACACAAAGAGGATGCAGAGAATGAACAACATGGCGTGGGAAGAGAGAGGGGTCCAGACAACAGAGACTAGGAGAAGGAGATTTAAGCCGTGTCTCCCCTCTCTCATCATGGGCAATGTGAGGTCACTGGCTAATAAAGTGGACGAGCTACCAGTATTAGCCCGGAGTCCGTGAGTGTAATTTAATGTGCTTCACAGAGTCTTGGCTACACCAGGATATACCTGACCACAATCTTCATCGACGGCTTTCAGACTGTTCGGCCGACAGGAGTGTTTTTGTTTTGAAAAGAGCTTTTTTCAAATCACTTCACTCACAAAACTCACAGAGTTATTAGCCGACTATTAACAACAACAAACGTAGCCATATACATTTACAGTGTTCCAAAAACAGCTGTTATTCTGTGTCAATAGAGTCCTTTGCGGGCTGCCATCTTGGTGAGGTCAGTGAGGTCTTTAGGTTTCGTTTCTCTCCTCAAATTAAAGGAGAGAAGAAGAGTTGTTTTGGGGGAGGCGGTCTTTATCGGCCCTGTAGGATGTTCTGTTCTGAACTTGTGCGCTTGTAAAGCACAGGAGTACTTTTGGCACAGGAATGTTGAAGAATATTCAGTTTCATATTTTAATGTTTTGGAAGCTTTATGTTATTTGGAACGTGTTTGTATGGAGAGAAATAGTGTTTTTAAGAAAACTCCCAATAAAAGTGAACATATAAACAGTAAATATGGCCAAAACATGGAGATTTGCCTGGTATCGTTTTGAAAAATTGTGTAATAACTGTTGTATATTTGTTTCTTTTCATCAAATTTACAGTTACAGGTGAATTCTAAGTATATTAGAAGATATTCAGTTGCATTATAATGAGTTGGATGATGGTTTTGATGGTGATATTGCTGTTAAAATATAGATTTTATACCAGGCAAGGATGAATCATGAATGATCATATTTTCCTTTATTGCTTCTCCATTTACTTTTTAATAGAAAAATAGATAGGTTCATTTACATCCATATTCATTAGCTTCTGACCTGTCAAAGAAGACCAGAATTATACATCTAGCCCTAATGGTTGAGGAGTTATTACTGATTTATTTTGGGTTTGTCATGTTTTTCCAGGAAATAGGTGGCAGTTATCTTAATTATGTAAATATTGTACATGTCCACACTCCTTTATATTTTTCTTGTATTTTATATTTTTACTCTGATATTTATATACTGACTTTCTATCTTCATTTACATTCCTTTTGCCTTTTGTGCAATGTGTGCAACTGTGACACAGTATTTCCCGTTGGGGATCAATAAAGTATTTCTGTTTCTGATTCTATCCACCCCCACCAACAAAAAGCTTTTCAATTAAAACCACACAAATCCAATTTTAAATTATATTTGTGTGAATCTGGGTGTCCAAATGAATTACTGGTAGAATGAGGAAAGAGCTGGACTTCATTAGAGGACCTATATGTCGCCACAGTAAAGCTGGTAGCTCTGAGGGACAGCTTCAGGGGAAATGAGAGCGGACCAGAGAGGAAATGAGACAACCCACACAGAAAATAAAGAGGTGTGGAGAAGTCACAGTTAAGGTAAGAGTGAGTGAGTGAGACAGAGAAAGTGAGGGGGCAGTGTGTGTATGCGTGTGTGTGCATGTGTGTGCGCGTGTGTGTGACACAGGGAGGGGAAGAGAGCTCTGTAATGTCATATCTCCGCTGGAAAGACAGTTTTAATATAGGAGAATGCAGGGATATTCTCTGTTCTTCAGACTGAAAACAACCAGTGAATTTCTCTTTCTCTTCTGGTTTCAAAACTTCAAATGACATTATTAACTATCTATCTATATTTTGTGATGCTTAAAACAGAAAAGAAAGATAAAAAATGTTGTATGTGTAAATTATATATTTGTAATTTGATTACACATGGTATTTTATTGGCAAGTGATCTCCAAGTTAATATGTTCCAGAATTATAATCAGGTTTTTTTCCAAGTAGGTTTTTGCATACAAGGAATTTGTTTTGGTATTTTGCTGCATAGCAAAAAACAAAGTAAGAGAAAATAAAAAATGTTTTTTTAAAAACAGGTAGGTAAAAATTAGTTAGTGTTTCATACTGTCCAGTTTGAACACAAACACAACTTAAATCTTTTACTGCCTTATAAACAAGCAAATAGAAGGGAAATTCGGTGTGCAAGAGACCATTACGAAGTTCTTCTTCCTAGTTTATCAGATCTGTTCACACTATTATGACTCCAAGGGGATTTTATCTCACTTCTAAGGGCTTGCTTGAATTATTAACTAATTTATTAATTATTAAATTATTAACTATCTTAATTCTCTAATTCATTTTCAAATTTCATGTGTGCCAGACACTCAACCAGTGCATATTACTAGTACTACTACCATACACGTTTGTAGGATGAAGCAGGATTCCATGACAGAAGCAAAAGTTTGTTCTCTGGATAATCAAAATGTTTTCATCATGTAAAGAGGATTACTGTATTATGGGGAGCTGTCAGTGAATACAGTTATGCAACCAACTCAAACAGACAAACATACTGAAACACACATTTTATTGGGCTACAAGTTACTGTAGACAAAATATTGTCTTGTGTTGTTGACAGGGATTTCATTGTCGCCTGAAACAATAATTCATCTTCAAAAGAGACATCATCCACGCTCACCAAAAATTCTGAGTGCAGTGTATTTGCATTTGGGCTTTTGTATATTTTTGCCTTTGGGACTCTACATGCTTGATAAGGACACTTTCATGGTGAAAAATCTAGCCTCGGGACTCTGCTGCCAACCTATTACAAAAACTGTCAGTTTGTTATGGGGAAGAGGTGGACTGTTTTTAGAGAGGGTGAGAGGAGCTGATTGGATTGTCCATTTCTAAAGCCCACCCCAACTCTACCTGCTGATGGTTCAATTCAATTCAATTCAATTTTATTTATATAGTGCCAAATCACAACAACAGTTATCTCACAGCGCTTTTCATAAAAGAGCAGGTCTAGACCATACTCTATGATGCTATTTACAGAAGCCCAACAATTCCCACCAAGAGCAAGCACTAGCCGACAGAGGCAAGGAAAAACTTCCTTTTAAGAGGCAGAAACCTCGAGCAGAACCATGGCTCAGGGTGGACGGCCATCTGCCTCGACCGGTTGGGGGTGAGGGAGAGAGAGACAGAGAGAGGGATGGAAGGCAGCCTACACAGTATACACACAGAGGTACAGACAGTAAAGGTGATGTTGCTATAGACTGAATGAAAAATGGTACAGATATTTATAGTAGTGTTAATGATAATAATCATAATGTTAATGATAATAATAACAATAATAACAATAGGACTAGTAACAATAGTTGTAGCAGAGGGTGTCAAGCAGGAACACAGGGGCAGCAGGTGACTCACAACCACAGATCCAGACTCCACAGCTCCAGAGCCAGAAACACCTGCAGGAAGTGATAGGAGGAGAGAGGAGCGGGACGAGAAAGCACAAGACTACCGGAAAGGGGAGAAGTTAAGTTAGTAACATGCAATAAGCTCAGTGCATCATGGGAAATCCCCCGGCAGTCTAGGCCTATAGCAGCATAACTAAGGGATGGTTCAGGACTCACCTGAGCCAGCCCTAACTAAAAGCTTTATCAAAGAGGAAAATCTTAAGCCTACTCTTAAATGTGGAGATTGAGAGTGTCTGCCTCCTGAACCCAAACTGGAACCTGGTTCCACAGGAGAGGAGCTTGATAGCTGAACGCTCTGGCTCCTAGTCTACTTTTGGAGACTCTAGGAACCACAAGTAACCCTGCATTCTGGGAGCGCAGTGCTTTGGTGGGGTAGTAAGGTACTATGAGCTCTTTAAGATAAGATGGTGCCTGACCATTAAGAGCTTTGTAGGTGAGAAGAATGATTTTAAATTCTATTCTGGATTTTACTGGAAGCCAATGCAGAGAAGCTAAAACAGGACAAATATGATCTCTTTTCCTGGTTCCTGTCAGAACACGTGCTGCAGCATTCTGGATCAGCTGAAGAGTCTTAATGGACTTTTTCGAGCAGCCTGATAATAGGGAAATGCAGTAATCCAGCCTAGAAGTAACAAATGCATGGACTAGTTTTTCTGCATCATTTTTAGACAGGATGTTCCTGATTTTCGCAATATTACGTAGGTGAAAAAAGGCAGTCCTTGAAATTTGCTTAATGTGAGACTTAAATGACATATCCTGATCAAAGATAACTCCAAGATTCCTCACAGTGGTGCTGGAGGCCAGGGCGATGCCATCAAGGAAAACCAGTACAAAGACAAGTCCTTTGTCTGATGCAATAAGGAGGTCGTTAGTAATTTTCACCAGTGCTGTCTCTGTGCTATGATGAGCTCTAAATCCTGAGTGAAGATCCTCAAATAAACTATTGCTCTGTAGAAAGTCACACAGCTGTTTAGCAACTGCTGCTCTGGCATTACGGAGGAAGACTATCTTGTCAAATTAAATGAGAATTTTCCAGTTTGGTGGAACGCCAATTCCTCTCAAGTTTCCGCGATATTTGCTTTAATTTGCGAGTTTCAGTATTATACTATGGAGCTAACCATCTTTGTTTTAGTATTTTCTTTTTTAGAGGGGCTACGGAGTCGAGTGTCATTTGCAGCTAGCCTGCAGCACTATCAACAAGATGATCGATTTGGGAGGGACTGAAATTAGCATAGGAGTCCTCAGTTACTTTGTGACTTGCTAATGAATTTAGAGCTGATGGAATCGCATCCTTAAATTTAGCTACAGCACTATCAGACAGACATCTTGTATATAAATATTTGCCCAATGGTGTGTAGTTCAGCAATACAAACTCAAAAGTTATCAAACAGTGGTCAGATAAAGAGGGATTCTGTGGGAACACTATTACCATACACCAAAACAAGGTCGAGGGTGTGGTTAAAACAGTGAGTCGGTTCATGAACACTCTGAGAGAAGCCAATGGAATCTAACAGAGAGATAAACGCAGTACTAAAGCTGTCATTCTCATCGTCCACATGAATATTAAAATCCCCTACAATAATAACTTTGTCCGTTTTAAGGACTAAAGTTGACAAAAACTCTGAAAATTCAGATAAGAATTCAGAGTACAGACCAGGTGCTTGGTACACTATAAAAAAAAGAATTGGTTGCAGTGATTTCCAATTTGGGTGTGAAAGACTAAGAACAAGGCTTTCAAATGAGTTATAATTTAGTTTAGGTTTAGAGCTGATTAGTAGGCTAGAGTCGAAGATAGCTGCAACTCCACCTCCTCGGCCTGTGTCTCGAGGAATGTGAGTATTAATATGACTGGGAGGGGTGGATTCATTTAGGCTAACATATTCTCCATCACCGAGCCAGGTTTCAGTAAGACAAAATAAATCAATATCATAATCTGATATTAGTTCATTTACTAGTACACCTTTAGAAGAGAGAGATCTGATGTTTAAGTCCACATTTAATTTTCCTATTTGTTTGCACTTGTGGTTTTAATTTTTATGAGGTTTTTACGCACAGCTCCTCTTCTATACCTTCTACCTTCTTCTAATACCTTTGACTTAAATAATTTCAATGGTCGGGGGACAGACACCGTCAATATAGGGTTTTCACTAAGTAACTCTTGAAATTAGCTGCTAAGCTAATGTCGCTAATGGCTAAGCTAAAGAACTGTAGCGTTAGCTACCAAAACTTTTGAACAACTATGAGATTAAACAGCAGTCACTAAAAGATGGAAATAACTGTGAGTGCTTAGGCAAAATTACAGTAAGAATAAGTGTTTAGCGGACAGTTGGCCGCTGTAATCAAAAAATTTTTTACTGGTATTTAGCTCACATGGTATGCCATTGTATTTTGGGGGAATTTAATTGGGTTCAGGCTCATTAAATAACTCAAACTTTGGCCAAGTTAGGAAATAACTGATTCCAGTTTATGTAAGAAGGGCCTAAAAACAGCAAGATTTAGCAGCAAAACCAATTTATTCAAATGGAATCCTTATGATTAGTGGATTTGAAGTAAATCCACATGAATATTTTATTGAGTACTTTGGTGAACTTTATCCTGCAAATTTGCGGTGGAACAATAAGGAACTGTCTTGAGAGTGGTGACCGTTGAGAAAACGGAGCGTCAGAGAAGCTGTTTTGCACCATCCACTTGATTTTAACCTCCTCTGTTGAATTATTTACTGTTGACCGCAAGCTTGTTAGTTCAAAGACCTATATTTTCCCTCTTTAGCAAGTTTTATTGAATGAAATGGTGAACAAGCAAAATGGGGTGAATAAACAACATAGTACAGAAAATATGGAGAGAAGCTTCGATAGCTGTTGTAACTAATTAGCGCTAAAGCAGTTCCCCAACCAGCTCGGCGAGTAGTGCCTAACTACCCAACTAACAAACGCAAAGACAGAAACACAAACTAAAGATCTATAAGCAAACTGGGGGGGGCGCTTTTATCCAAAGTGTCTACAACTGACAATACATACTAGTAAGAGCAACAATAAATACTAGTAAGAGCTAAAAGCATATATGGCAGCAATGGGGTAAATATCTAGGGAAAGAAGTAAGAGTAAACAAAAAAGTGCAATCAATACAAGAGAATTGTAAAGGGATAGAAGAAGCACAAGAATAGCATGTTAGAGGTTAGGGGTTAGAGGTATTATAAGAGAAAGTGTTCTCGGAAGAGGTGAGTTTCTTGAAGTTAGAGAGGGACGCCCCTGCTCTTATGGCATGTGGTAGCTTGTTCTACCATTGTGGTGTCACAGATGAGAACAGCCAGAACTGAGATTGTAAATGCGCCTTTCTAGTCTTTTCGACCACTCTAAACGCTTTTTACACTACATCACATTCACCATTCACACACATTCATACACTGGTGGAATAACCACCAGGGGCAATTCGGGGTTCAGTATCTTGCCCAAGGACACTTCGACTTGCAGCCTTGAACCCCCGGCAACCCGCTCTACCTCCGGAGCCACAGCCGCCCCAAACAGGTTGCTTTGTGTGTAGGGATGGCAGAGCCAGGTGGCGTTCTTTGGAGGAGCACAGTGGCTGAGAAGGAGCTTGTATTATGGAGTTTAGGTAGATGGGTGCAGACCCAGTAGTCACTCTGTATGCAAGCATTAGTGACTTGAATTTTATTCGGGAGGCCATGGGGAGCTAGTGGAGGTCACTGAGTAGTGACATGAGTCCTTTTGGGCTGATCAAAAACCAGATGCACTGCTGCGTTCTGGACCAATTGTAGGGGTCTCACCGCACAAGCTGCAAAAACCATTAGGAGGTCATTGCAATAGCTGAAGCAAGAGATGACCAGGGCCTCTACCAGAAGCAGGGTTCCATACTGAGTAAGGTAGGGTCTGATTTTTCTTATGTTGTATAGAGCAAAACGGCACAACAGAGAGACAGCAGCAACATGGTTTGAAAAGGACAGCTGGTCATCAATCATGACACCCAATCTCTCACCACCCTGGCTGGAGTGATGGTTGAGGAGTCAGTTTGTAGTTTGATGTTATGGCAGATAGATTGCTTGGCGGGAATGACCAAGAGTTCAGTCTTAGAGAGTTTTGTTGAAGGTGGCAAGCCTTCATCCATGAATGGCCCAAATGAGGTGGTATTAACTGAGAAAAGAAGGGGCCCTAGCACCGAGCCTTACGGCACCCCTGTGTAGAGGCAGTGGGTGGAAGATAATTGTCCTTGCCACAAAACATTGTAGGAACGCCCCGAGAGGTAGGATTCGACCACAGGAGTGATTTGCCCGAGATGGCCGTTACTTAGAGTTTAGATAATAGGATCCTGTTGTTGACTGTGTCAAAGGGAGCTGATAGGTCAAGCAGGATAAGAACTGAGGGCTGTAGCTTTAGCTGACCATAGGGCTTCTGTCACAGACAAAAGAGACGTTTCAGTGGAGTGGCCACTCTTAAAACCAGACTGATATCCGTGATATTCCATGAGAGGAATTGATATTTGATAACTGATATTCCATGAGAGGAGACCT
>NC_060171.1:25629496-25637798 GCF_021292245.1 Micropterus dolomieu | reverse complement strand
CTTGTTTTTCCTCATCAGATGGTTATCAATTTTTATAAATTCATATGATGTGATTTTCTGGAATTTTCTTTGGGATTCTGTCTTTCACTGTTAGAATGTACATATGATTAAAATTGTAGATTGTTGCATTCTTTGTAAGTGGGCAAACCTGCAAAATCAGCAAGGGGTCAAATACTTATTTCCCCCACTGTAATAGGATCCTGTTGTTGACTGTGTCAAAGGGAGCTGATAGGTCAAGCAGGATAAGAACTGAGGGCTGTAGCTTTAGCTGACCATAGGGCTTCTGTCACAGACAAAAGAGACATTTCAGTGGAGTGGCCACTCTTAAAACCAGACTGATATCCGTGATATTCCATGAGAGGAATTGATATTTGATAACTGATATTCCATGAGAGGAGACCTGTTTGAAGACTGCCCATTCGATAACTTTGGATAGAAAGGGAGGGCTTTTTGAGCAAGGGTGTAACCCGAGCCCTTATGAAAATTGTTGGGAAGGTTCCCGAAGCCAGAGAAGTATTTATCACATGAGTGACTGTCATGACCACGGTAGGAGATTTGGCTTGGAGGAGATTGGAAGGAATCGGGTAAGTAAACGAGGGGAGTGAAGTGCCATTGACCTGGGAAGATAGAGGAAAATATGAGGTAGGACTGCTACGTGTTAGCCTTGGTGTCAAGCCTTTTGCGCCATTTCCCGAGGGAGATCAAGAGAGACGATGGAGAGACTGCTAATTTCTGTCATTATAGAACTCAGTTTTGGCAGCACTGGTGCTGGTTGAGGAGCTGCCCTGAGACCAGTGCACAGCCTACAGAAGGTATCAGTTAGCTACGGGTGGGACTGGTTTGGGCGAGCAGGCTTGGTGGATAGAGGACACAGACTATCCAGGCATGAGTTCAGCGTAGAGCACAGAGATTGTGCAGCATCATTGACCTCGAGTGAGGAAAATGTGTTGAGAGAAGGTCAAGCGGAAGCTCCCACGGAGGCAAAGTGAGTGGGAGACAGGTTGCGGTGGTTCTGGCGGTGTAAGAGATACGGTGCTGGAACAATGGGCAGTTCCTGTGGCATACCGTAAACTGAATGAAATAGTGGTCAGACATGAGTACAGATGTAACTGTTAAGGCTCGTGCAGACTACACGACTTTCAGTGTCGGCCGATGGCCGTGCTGTTCACACTACACAACTTGCCATCTTGTGGCGGGAGTCTGAAGTCGTTGTGGCATTCACACTATGCGACTTATCAGTGACCACGTTTTGTCAACAAAACACACCTGAAATGTGAAATGGGAAATGACGTGACCTACACATGAAACAGCTTTCTTATTATAAAGATAGAAATTATAAAGACAAAGAATATGGGTGAAAGAATGGATTAGCACCCTCAGGTAGCAAGGATTGTCTGAGCTACAGAGAGAGCAGGAGGGGAGTGAAACGTGTTTTGTGTGTGTGTGTGTAAATGCAGCCTCTCTCAGGGTCCTAGTGCCTGCCAGGGATTTAAATTGTAAAGGAGAGGAAACAACCAGAATGATTATTTTAAGCCAGTAAATACAAATTATGTTTGTATTATTCTATCATATTTATCAATATTCTTGCTTCTGGTTGTTGTATACATGTATTGTAAAAAAATTCTAATAATTATTTTTCTTATAATTATTTGGTGAAGCTTAGGACCATGTTAGGGTAACTTCAGCCCCCCTAAAATAGGCCTAACATTGTCCATGGCTGTCACCGTAAACACAGTAAGTCAACAACTCCACCCAGTCTCCATCCCTACACCTCAGAGTCATTTTTTACAGCATCCTTATTTTTGAACATCACCAGCCAAAATACCAGGACTGCTTTCTTTCACCTCAAAAACATTGCCTGTCTCCAGCCATCACTTGCCTTCTCTGCTGCTGAAATTCTGATCTATGCATTCATTACATCCAGAATCATCTACTGCAATAGCACCCTCTATGGTTCAACTGCCAAAGCCCTCTCCATTAAAGAGGAGAAAGCTGGAAGAATGAAAGAGAGTTGACGTTATTATTGGTTGTGTGTGTACACAGTGGACGGCTGCTTTACTCTAGACAGTGTCAATATATGAGCGTTTCCCCAAGTGCGAACACTGTTTTGGAAGAGTTTTTCAAGTTGAAATAAGTGTTGAGATGGTGTTATCAGCTGCATCCGCATGGTCCTAAACCCATCATATAAGTTGATTGTGTTATCAGTGTTTTTTGTTCGAATTATTTTATTGAAAGGCTATAGCCTACATATAATTACAGAGGTCCGGACCTCGGTGACCTCATACCTGGTTTCGACCATGCCGGCACTTACTCTACATTTTACTCTTTGGCGTACCGGGGCTATTTCATACATACCGGCACTTCGCCCAAACTGCTGGTACTCTTCTCTGCCCTCTCCATATCAGGTTCTCTGGACACTATGTGATGCTCACCTGTTCCCGTTCTCACTTGCCTGTTAATCTCTGTCGGTGAAGACAGAAGAGGGAGAAGCTCGGGTGCCTTTCATGCAGCTGTGAGCATAAAGTAGTTCATCAGTGTCACTTTTGTGAACCGACCAATTACAGCCTAGATGGGGCGGGACATTAAAAAAAGGTTGACAGTCATAGGTGTCATTTACACTGGGGACACAAGGGACATGTAATTTTTTGAAAGCATTTGTTAAAAATGTTCTGAAAAATAGCATGCAACGAGAAATGTTCAATAACAAACTGCTTTGAAAAAGTTGTTTTTGCAAAATAAGAAAACATGCAATGCATTTATATATAGAAGAAACAAATGTGCATTGCCCGAAAAAGTAACTTAAGCTAAAAAAAAACAAGCTACTGGTTACTGCATTATATTCCATTATAGTTTTATATTTTGTATTGTCACCTCTCATTTTGTGTTTCCCTTAATATAAGCCTTATTTTACTTGCATTCACTCTGATGGTGACTGCAAAGAGCTTCAATGATGGCACGTCAGTGGCTTCAGTGTTGTCTAGAAAATCTCAAGATATCACTCTTTTTTTCCCCACCAAGGAGCTTTATGGCTGTGGCCCTCCAAGTACTTGACTTTGTTGTTTAAACCTTAATCTAAACAGCCGAGGCCCTCCAGCAAGCTCTGACAACTTATTATCTAGCCATCCCATCTGTTTCAAAGACAAGGAGAATGTACGCTGCCATCCTCAGGCTGTAGCAACAGACTCATTCCGGCTTACATATACACTACTGTATGTTTACGGAGGTTGATTAGTGGAGCATGGCTGCCAAGGTAAACCCCTGTGTTCCAGAAGGCTGGGTTTCAGATGCCCCTTATCATGCACATTCAGACACTTATCATAGGGGCCCCACAGTCAGACAGACAGAGGGATAACCTGGCAGCACTTTGATGATGTTAGCCACGAGGAACCCTTCCCTGCTCTGTAGAAATTTATAGTATTTGCATTATCCCTCAAATTGCCGCATAAAGAGATGGCGGTTTGGTGATAATGTTAGTAAGTAGTTATCTGGAGAGTTAAAATTCTGCCTGTGAGCTTATTTTGAATATGGTATTTTAATTATGATCATCTCAGTTTTAGTGTGTGGTCAGTCTTAAAAATGCTGTTTTTGTTTGGCATTTTATTCAATTTGCTGGCTCTGCAGCATTTCACAGCATATTTTTTTATATAAGAAAAAATGTAATTCCCCTAATTATATAGCAATAGACAGATGTGTCCTTGAATTCAGGTGCATAATGTGCATAAACTATCCTGTCAGTCTCAGTTCTCCCTGTGGTTAAATTAGCCTGTTTGCAGACATTTAAGAAAAAAGACAGAGCTAAGATGATCAGGTGAGTCATGAGAAGGCAGTAAATGAACAGTGGAGTGTAAACTGCAACTGTCATGACTTGTAATTAGCCCCACAGTGGGAAAGGCTGGTTCACCCTTCAACCTAACCTCACGCCATAATTGTTCTAACACATGAACACACATGCACTGCACTGCTCACTTTTTCTCATGTGTATTCACCAGTCTTGCTTTTCCCTCTAGTTTCTCTTTCTTTACGACTAATTACTGCTCCACTGGAATAACCACATACTCACAGTTCCCATAGTTACTATAATGTGCAAGCTTTCACGCCATAAAAAGTCTCCCTGGTCACCCACCCACCTCATTTTATGGAGAACGCTGGCTTTCTCAGCGCTGTGACAGAGATCAGATTTTACATGGATTTCCTGGTGTGTTCTTCAGAAAATACATGGAAATATTTTTACAGTACAGTTGGCTAATCGGGGAAAAGCCTGCTGGGCTTGGAACCAGACAGCAATACATGACAACCATAGGATTTAGCTGATCCTTACACTTTGTCTCTCTCGAAAGTTGACAAAGTGCAGATGTTTAGAACTAACTAAACCTCAGTCAGTTGGATGATTAACATTTTAGTGCTCTTTAGTTTTTTCAAATGTTCACAGATGATTGATGTGGATGACGCAGTGTAATTACACCAGAGTCATTATACTTCCCAGTGCATCTTCATATGGTCTCTCACATACTGAGAGCATAACCTCTGTTCTAATTGCACAAAGATGGTAAAGTGGATGTTTGTTTATTTGAGGGCTGGCTATTGGTGGACTTTGATGTGTTTATTTGTTTTCAATCAACCTGTGTTTATATCTCTGCCATGTGGCAGAAATACTGTAACTCATACAATGTGGATCTGTCCTCTGTTCATTACTGTCTTTGATGTTATGAAGTTGTGGTGCCAGCAAAATATTTGCTTCAGTCGTTACACATTATAAAGCGAGCAAACAGGTTAAAATTCAGTTGAATTACAATTTAACTTGCAAACCATAAGATTTCAGTCTTGGTTGATGTAGCAAAACCTGTGGTTAGTGGTGGTAACAGCAAGTGCAGTTTAATAGTACAGCAAACACTCCTTAAGCAGCTACTTTGTCAGAAACACAAGAGAGGAGCAACTAATGTATCTTTTTGCAGGTAAACAAAATCTAGTTGTTTATATAAAGAAGGCAGTCAATAATAATTGCAACCATGACATGACTTCATGGTGCAAGTAGCAGCATACAGTGAAGCTGATTACCTTACAGAAGAGTAAGGGGTGTGCGGCCTGTTTGCTGCAGCCCTTCACCTAAAGGCACACTGTGGTTTTTCCTTCTTGTTTCATTACTCCCTCCCTAAAAACTGTCAATAAAGATTGTTTTCTTTTAATTTGTTTTCTAGGCACATTTTTTGATGAACAATGGCATTGTGTTTCCTGTGACTTCCTTACAATAAAAGTTACCCCGTGTTCCAGTCCAGTTTGGCCAGCAGTAATGTTAGAATTTAATTAGCAGTAACTTAAAACAGCTCTGATACAGCGTTAGGAGAGTGCACAGAAAACAGTAAGACTGATATAAAATTTAAAAAAATTATATAAAGAGGTATTTAAAGGAGCTATATGTAAGTTTTTCAATGAAATTAATCAAATTTTCATTGCCTTATGCCGCATTCAGACAAACTGCGAATTTTCGCTTCGCAACGCTTTCCTCGCAAGAGTACATTCAAGTGTTCACACACAACGTGAGAAAGCGATTTTAACGCGATAACGTTAATAAACGCAACTCACCATTTCTACAGCTGTATGAATCCAAAGTAAACATTTTGCTGTGATTAAATAGCAATAAACGGATCAAAGTGATGCCGAAATAACTACAATATGCAGTTTTGTTAAACATGAATTCGTGCTTTGTCAGGTCTGTCAGCAAGACAGCAGGACAACAACTTCTAAAATGTTTGTTTTCTGAATGGAGTTCGGATCGCTCAGGGCTATGCTAACTTGGTCACAGTAAAGTACAACAATAGCTGGACTAAAGTTACATACAGGTTTTCTTAACTCACCAGGTAGTTCAACCTCCTCACTTTCTTTTCTCCCAGCAATGTCCAGTTTTGTCCAGTTTTAATATAAATATGAAGTAGTGCCAAACGACGCTAACAACACTGGAACCGGATGTGCACGGAATCTAGCTGCTGAGAAGCTGCTGAGAAGCTCGAGTGAAGATAAATCAACGTTATAATCCTAAAAACTAAAGTGAAAAGCTAATTTAATAAAAGCAGTTTACTCCGAGCTCCTCCCTCGAGCAAACGGCGTAGTTGCAAGCAAAGTCCAGTCCAACCACGGGTGTTTATTTGTCCGAAAGCTGGAGCGCTGCTCCCTGCTCCTTTAGCCCAGGTTTAGCAGTTCTCAGCCAGCCAGCAGATTTTCAATCGCCAGCTCTGCCTGGCCGTCTCCACACAACGCTCTGAAGCTGTCGGTGACATACGGACAATCTCAACGTTGATAGGCTATCGCGACTCAGCATCATGCGTATTTCTCGCTTGAGTCATGCGAATTCCCTCGCGTTGCCTTCGCTTCGCATTCGCGTCACCAGCACGGCCCCCTTCGCGTCGCTTCGTCCCGCCCGACAGGAAATCGCGGCTCTACGCATCTTTGCATTGCCTTTGTATGTAATCTCACCGCCCCGAACGCTCGCTTCACTTTTGGTCTGAAAGCACCATTATTGTCAATGGGCTCAAAACTCACTTAGAAATGAAGCACACGCCTGTTTTCTCCTTTGCTTGCATCAGCCACTATTCTGCTCTTAATGTGGGGACTCTGGGTCGGATTCAGCCCTGTGCACGCTCCCGAGCCTCTCTTAAACTACAGCGACAAAATGGCAGCTAACGACATGCAGTCCACCGACACCATTAAACAACCGGCACACAGCAAAACACAGGCTCCACGTAAGGATACAAAACAAATATAAAGGTTTATGTGCTCAAGCCCATCAGACTAAACAAGTTCAGATGATGTTGAGTTAGAACAAAGTGAGCATTACTGAAGCTGGAGAATCACAGAGAAAGTCATGTTAGCTCGCCGGCTAACGACAAGCAGTTGCTAATGTTATCCGATGCAAAGTTATCGCTTTCCACATTACTTCACCAACTAACGTGACCCATGTTACTATCCTGTGTACCACTGTTGATTTAGCCTGCAGAAAGGATGTAATGGTAAAAAGCAAATATGGAGCAATTTGTTGTTAGCCTATAGTGATGCAGCCAGGAGCAGCCAGCTAATGCTACAACAGTAGCTCGGACCTGCCGCTGTTTGCTTTGTAACATTTAGTTTAGGTTTATTGTGGTTTTACCAATACTCAGGTACACAGCTACTCCACCTCTCTGTCGCTGTAACTAACGTGACCCACATAATATACAATAATGCAACTTCACAGCGACAATAACTCAGAGGAAGAGCCATGCACTAACACCACAGTAAAGTTACTTACTGCGGTCTTATTATTATTAAGTGTAACACAATCTCGTTATAATCTTGTTATAATATTCAGTCCAGCTCATCCATCATCATTTATCATCCAATACATTTAGCTGTGCTGACATTGCTGAGCCTCCAGTGACAGATACACAGATAGTAAGGATAGTTACTGAAAGCAGCGGGCGAGCTAACACTGTAGCACGTCGGCTAAATGCAGTAAATGATCATCGAGCAACGATTATTTCAACCTGCAGCTGAAAAAACTGTTACTGTAACGTTGCAGTAGGGGTTTACCTGAGTTGCCAGTATATTGTGTGAAGCTGTCTCCCTGCTTGTCTATAGCCGCTGTCACTCTGCCTTTTTTCCAGGGGTTGTGCCGATATGTGTCTGGCTGTGCTGAATGAAGTCACATTACGGAGCCGGTGTTATCTGCCTCTGAGACGGGAACGTTGAAGAACATGTCTGAGTGAAAAGCCACAGCCTGCATGCTGGTGTTCCTGCGTTTATTGCAGGATTTCTGTATGAAAGTGATAATGTTTCGGATTATGCTCGCTCATGAGTTCAAGCAAGCACATGTGCGAGCACACGTCTGGTAGCAATCTTAAAATTGCACCGCTAGTGGCCGCGGGAAACTCCATAATGCCCTTTGAAAGAATACAATAGATAAACCATAAGATTCAATTAGCTAAAACTGTATTTGTACATTGTACAATGTATTTGAAGCAAGTGGTGAACTGTTTCACAAACTGTCATTTGTAATAAACTGCTTTTGCAAAATTGCTTTTGATGATCACACCCAGAGAGCAAGGAACTGGCTCAATGTCTGTGTCGCTTACACCAAATTCTTGCACTTCATTCATAGGGCTATTGTTTAGAAATAGATTCTTGATGCTGCCTTTCCTTCTGTCTAATCTCACTGATAGTCTGTCAGTTTCACTCTGCTGTGTTCCAGTGTGCCAATAACTCATGAAACAGGGGCCTCAGAAATATGCAGAACAAAAAACCCAAGGCTGTTCTGTGTCCATGTCAGAAGGTCAAA
>NC_060171.1:25591541-25629396 GCF_021292245.1 Micropterus dolomieu | reverse complement strand
GATTCAGCCCTGTGCACGCTCCCGAGCCTCTCTTAAACTACAGCGACAAAATGGCAGCTAACGACATGCAGTCCACCGACACCATTAAACAACCGGCACACAGCAAAACACAGGCTCCACGTAAGGATACAAAACAAATATAAAGGTTTATGTGCTCAAGCCCATCAGACTAAACAAGTTCAGATGATGTTGAGTTAGAACAAAGTGAGCATTACTGAAGCTGGAGAATCACAGAGAAAGTCATGTTAGCTCGCCGGCTAACGACAAGCAGTTGCTAATGTTATCCGATGCAAAGTTATCGCTTTCCACATTACTTCACCAACTAACGTGACCCATGTTACTATCCTGTGTACCACTGTTGATTTAGCCTGCAGAAAGGATGTAATGGTAAAAAGCAAATATGGAGCAATTTGTTGTTAGCCTATAGTGATGCAGCCAGGAGCAGCCAGCTAATGCTACAACAGTAGCTCGGACCTGCCGCTGTTTGCTTTGTAACATTTAGTTTAGGTTTATTGTGGTTTTACCAATACTCAGGTACACAGCTACTCCACCTCTCTGTCGCTGTAACTAACGTGACCCACATAATATACAATAATGCAACTTCACAGCGACAATAACCCAGAGGAAGAGCCATGCACTAACACCACAGTAAAGTTACTTACTGCGGAAACTCCATAATGCCCTTTGAAAGAATACAATAGATAAACCATAAGATTCAATTAGCTAAAACTGTATTTGTACATTGTACAATGTATTTGAAGCAAGTGGTGAACTGTTTCACAAACTGTCATTTGTAATAAACTGCTTTTGCAAAATTGCTTTTGATGATCACACCCAGAGAGCAAGGAACTGGCTCAATGTCTGTGTCGCTTACACCAAATTCTTGGACTTCATTCATAGGGCTATTGTTTAGAAATAGATTCTTGATGCTGCCTTTCCTTCTGTCTAATCTCACTGATAGTCTGTCAGTTTCACTCTACTGTGTTCCAGTGTGCCAATAACTCATGAAACAGGGGCCTCAGAAATATGCAGAACAAAAAACCCAAGGCTGTTCTGTGTCCATGTCAGAAGGTCAAAAAACTGCACAACAAGAATTCACTGAGGTCTCAGCCCTGTTAGTGCTGTGTGCAGAGCAGTGTCTAACCAGTTCATGATAGCCTGTAGAGGATTATTGTTCAGCAAACTCAGCTCACCGCCTCTCACTTGCAGGTGTTTAACGGTAGCTTATGGCTCCCTGGGAGCTTCTCTTGAGGGAAAAGCCTTTTATCCCTAATCAAACTCTGCCACCAAATACGCATTTCATTCAGCCTGAAATCGATTTGCATGTTATTTTCAAGGAAGAGCATTTCAGGTTTTCAATTTAAATGGTTTAAAGTGAAGGTGATCAATAGGTGTCAAAAGCAGGTAGGTTGTTTTTCTTCTGCTTCATTTCTGAAGCTAGCAAAGAAAGTAACTCCTAACATCATGGATACACTATTCTATTTCAACTGAGCAGGATTTTCCCAGATTTGTATGATACTTTGAAATATTACAAAAGTGTAGAATGTAGATTGAGAGCTGGTGAGACTCAACCACGTACGGGCCGCAAAAAAGCCCAAATAATGACCTGAAAGTGTCTTAAACCTACACGGCGTTGCAAAGTGTTGATTCTCAGTGGACTTAGTAGTACATGTGACCCTTTCACATTAAACCCTATTGTCAGACAAGTATAGTATGAATGTTAATTTTTATTTTTAAAATTCTGCACATGAAAACTACAGTATGGCTAAGCTTAGGGACAGATCATGGTTATGGAAAGTAAACTATGGTTAAGGCTGGGTAAAGATCTTGATTACAGTTAATAAAAAGGCATAAAGTTAATTGTTGGTCTATAATGAGAAAAGAACACCTTGTCTACATGAAAGTTTTTGGTGCTACACACCCTAGATTGCCACCCCGATGTTCACACTTTACACTTTGCTGGACGTAAATTGTAAAGTGCAAAAATTTTAATTTAGCCTACCCAAATAATACAGCTCTCATTCTTGACTGCTGCAGTATCAAATTTATTTACGTTCAGTCTGTCCACCTTGGCAACCTAACACAGGATCAGAGCAGGTGGCCGGTGCGATGATGAAAACCAAACAGAGGATGGAACCGGTTGATGGCAGAGGGGGACCAGGAGCAGCTGCAGCAAATCTTTTTTGCTTAATCATGCGCATGGTGAAGAATTTATCAGCAGTTTGCCACATCAGGATCCAAGTCCTCTCAGCTGGTCTTCATGGCTGCCCATTACTGCTGCAAAATGGATGAAGTACACACTCATTGTGAGTGGTGTCATAGTTTAAGAAGAATGTCTTTGGGGGTCTTGGTTGTAATACTTTGTGATTTACTGTTACTTTGTCAGTCTTTACTGCCTGTATGAAAAACGTTGGTTAGGTGGATGTCAATTATACATGTTCTGAAACCCAAAAGGATATAAAGGCTACCATTTCCACTTACCTCAGGGTTCATTTGTGACCAGGATGAATGATGTGTATTTCTGTAATAGCTTATAAAGTAGCGTCCCACAGAGGGAGTGTCAACTGCAAGCATAGAGCCTCATTGTTCAAAACTGCTGGATGTTAAACCAGGGAAATGCAGTATGTAATATAATATGAGCAAAGCTATTTAGGATATTATATGGGCTGCCATGGTGAGGTCCCTGTTGAGATTTTGAGTCATAAAACCAAAGCCCTTTTCTACCCCGCAATCAACAGTTAGTGTGAAGGTTTAACTACTGAGAGAAAGCGTTGGGCCTGTGGTCCCAAGGGCACTTCCCGAAAGGGAAGCACTGACAGATGGACAAGGAGGATTTGTAGGAAAGTAAGGATGAAAGAAACACCGTCTCTACTATATTTATGAGTGACGTTTTATATCACTTTGTGTGAGATCTCAACTAGATCTGCTAGTTGAGAAAGTGAAGTATCTGGTGTTATTTGTCCCCGAGTTCACTTTTCAGACAACAACACTGCTGGGATGCTCATACCACACACTGTGATGGAGACCTAAATGTGTCCTGAGCCCAGCTGTGTTTCTGTGTCCACCTCATATTGGTCACTGCAGGAAATCTTCAGTGCAGAAGGAGGTGATTGACTATTGACCCATTGATTTGCATGCCACCCTGCAGTGACTGGTGAGTGCCGCCGGCGCTTTTCTTGTTGAACTGTGATGTGTGAGGTGCATGATACTGAGCTGCAAACACAAACGTATTGTTTGAAGGGCATTGGTTTAGACAGCTGAGGTGTAACAGTAGCACAAGGCTCACTGAATAATTAATAACAAGGTTTCACTGTGACTTTGATCCATTGGCAGTCACACAATGTCATGTCAAATATCAGTCATTTGAAAATAGTGTGGTGTTGACTTTATGGTAATACCATCCAACACTTAAAGGGGAAGTGCATCACATTTTGTTTACAGGTCTTGAGAAATACTATTGCATGTGTGAAAAAAAACTTATATAGAGCCTTTTGTGGCTCCAGAGGGAGAAACTTCTGAGAAATTGCCTCAAGTGATGTCAAACTACAAGAAATCTGGAGACGTGGAGGGGGGAAGAAGTGAGCTTACCAGACTTCTGTAGCCTTTCTGCTTGACGCTACAGACTGGAGGTTACATTAGCCACTACTAGCATTGCACACCTGAATCTCTGATGGAAGTGCAATTGCATTGTGGGTAATGTAGGCCCCAGGCAAGAAAGAGTTGCTTACTTGTCCTACACTTTATGTAGTCCTCTAAATTGGAATTGTGAAGCAGTCAATGGTATCCGTTCTGCATTTCTTGTGTCAAGTACATCAGGCACACACAGCGTTAATCTTCTACATAACCCTCACAGCTATAATTCACAAAAATCAAATTCTTTTCAGATGGAAAGCAGCCTGGCGTCCTTAAAAAGAACCAAGACAAATTGTCGAGCATTAAGACGTAAGGAAAGCCTGATTGAGAGTGTCTGTGTTTAGTTTGTTCAAGGTTGCCATTCCTGCTTGTGCTCTGACAAAGCTGGAAGGAACATCTTCCACCTGCGCTATCCGCCAGTCCACACAGAGGGCCCTGCAGCTACAACAATAAACACACTGATTGGACGAAGACAGACTTTAAATGAATCATCTCCACTTAATTGGGTCTGATTAAGACCATTAAAGTGTATTTGTGGAGTCACTGTGGCCTTTGTCAGAGAAAGAAGAATTGTGGTCTGTCATGACATATCAGTGATGTGCAGAAAGAGACAAGATAAAGATGAACTACCAAATGTGGTAAAGGTATGACAAAAACACTCCTCATACCTGTAAGACAAAATCTGTAGGGATTTGTATGGATGCACAAATTGGTGCAACATTAATTTTTTCCTAAAATTGTAGTGGCAACAAGTTTATCTTTCACTGAGTTCATCGGTATTTATATATACATAAATATAAATATATTGGTATTTATGCACATGTATGAAACATGTAAAGCAATAAAACGGCTATTTTCCTGCAGTTAAGTTGTAGTACACTGTTAAGTACAGTTGTAACGCACCATGTGCCTCATAGAATTTGGCCATGATGTAATTCAAAGAACAGACTTCAGGTTGGGAACTGGTTCATCTGAGGCCACACAAACTAATACTGCATGCAGCCATGCAACAAGATGCTTTGGAGAAAAGTGTTTGCTAAACTGGCAGCTGTTGAGTATAAAATCACTCATAACTGAAGCTCTGATAATATACTGCTTTCCCTGCTGTTCAGAGTGTTTTCCCACCTGTCTAATACTCCAAACTCAGGAAAGTGTTTAGAACCTCATGTTTAATACACTGTGATAGACTACATATTTGGAAAATTGCACCATGAATCTTTTCATAATTGCAGCAATGAATGACTTATGCCACTTGCCAGACTCTCAAATGATGCCTAAAGAAACATCATTGCTCATAAGCTGACCACATGTCAGTTTTCTGAGAAGTCTGAATCCATTTTTTCCCCCAGCATGCTGTGCGTATTCATCTGTTCATTGTTCTTGGTGAGTGTGGAATGTGCGACAAGCTTCACTGATTACCATGGGCGTGCAGGTACTGTAATTAGTACAGGCCTGGCTGTCTTCCAGGTGCGTCCCATGCTGGCTATTAAGTCATTAACCCAGCATGCTCCACCTGGGCTGCTCTCCTGTGCCGTATATATTACGGCTGCTGAGAGGAGATGCCAAATTAGAGTCATATTAAGGCCCCTACTGTGATGCAAATTAGTGGTCATATCAAGATTTACAGTTTTGGAAGTACTTTTTTTGACAGCCATCTGAGACACACTGTCGTGTTACCCTCATAGAGTATCTCCACTCACCCACTGTAGGAAATGACTGGGAAATTTATGTTGCATAACTCTAAAAATTGTCATTTCTGACAGGATACCTGGCCAAACACTGGCTGGCAGTGTTTCTAAGCTGCAGTGATTCCAAACTCATAAGATGTCAGTTGATTAATTCACCATGCCAGCGGTAGAGAAGCAATTACATAATGGATAAAACCTATTAAAATATAAACCTCTGTATTTAAAAGACTTTTTGCCAAGTGATAGCTTGAAGAACCTATTGAAATGGGGGCATACATCTTTATGGAACAGAGGACCCCAGCAAAAAATTGTTTTACTGAGACAGAGTTTGGACTGTACCTGTTCATATTTATAACAATTTATAACAATTCATCTATTTAGGTATCTACCACCAATGGCTGCCTAAACAGGAAGGAAGAGATATTTTGGGCATTTATTTATTCATATCACATGAATCACATGAGAAATTTGATACATCTCTTACATCTATAAGTTATGGCCAGAAGCAAGGTTGCGTAGCTTAGCACAAAGATTGGAACCACCTAGCCAGGCTCTGTGCGAAGGTAAAAATGTTACCTAGCCGTTTTATGAAGTGGTGATGTGCCAAGTTACTTTAATTCCCTGGCAATTGCTACCAGGGCAAGAAACATTTGGTAACTAGGTTACCTGTTTGCCCCTGTTTCCAGATTTAATATTAAGCTAAGCTTAACAGCTGCTGGTTGTAGCTTCACATTTAATGGACATGTGTGGTCGGTATTGAACTTCACATCTAACATTTCACTAGAAAGCTAATAATTGTAGAAAAGTGCCATAACATTGTAGGATCCCGAACTTAAAAAACACTGATGGGAAAGGCCAATACAGAGAAGAGCTTTTAAGCGCACTGTCATTACATACAGTTTAAACACATCAGGTCTGCTTTCTGCTCAAATTATCCCATCCGTCAGGGGACCAGCATGTGCAGTTTAATGATTATGTCTTTTAAATTTGTCTCAGTAACACTCAGTTAATGGCAGTGTAACCATGACAACAGGGGAATCCACAGACACTCAGATGAGTTCAGGCTTTCCCACCCATACTGTAGGCTTTCTCCTAGTGTCCCTAATAAAAAAAAACTATCATAAAGTTACTATATTTTGAAGAGCGCAAAGGACACAGCGGTAGCTTAAGTAAGATGCTTTATGAGAAGAACTCAGTGCACTTTGTCTTCCTATTTCTGTTGTGCTTCTGAATGACAACTGAGCGATAGCTTATAAAGACAAATGAAGGTGCATGCAACAAACAGTCACCTGCATCGTCAGGATATAATCAATCCTGTAGACGGAGGAGGAAAACTGGATTTTACTGTGCACAAGTGTTAGCAAATGTGCTGTATCTGTTGTCATCCTGTCTTGTAACAAACAATATTTCATATTTCCCCATATTTTGATTTCCAGCTTGAACAGAGTGTGTTCGTGTGCATTTCCTATCCCCAGTTGCAGTATGTTCCCCAAGGAACATACTGCATGGGCTAACATGATTGCTTTGATGCCTTTAGATTTAGAATCTGTTAATTATACACATGGCAGAGAGAAAGCCTGATGGCTGGGTAAACACCATGCACGTTTGTGATATATGCATATGTACACCGTATGGTCTTATCCTAAGAGAGTTTCCTGGCTGCTGCTGTATTGATTCTTTTAGTAATTAAGTCAGACTCAGCTGTGAAAAAGCCCAAATGCTGCTTAAATGATGAATTTGAAGCTCATCTTTTTTCCCGGATTAAAGTTTTTTAAACGTGATGCATTTTATTATTAGTCCTATTTGTTGACAAATAAATTACATATTGCTCTTAATATTTACATTACAGTGGTCACTGTGGGCAAATCAAACTGAGTACGTTTTTATGGGCTCACCAGCCCCTGTAAACTCATATAAAGGTCCGGGGCTCTGACAAGCCTGTAGGAGTCAGTCTTCTTCCTCAAACTTCATTTCCTCCTTGACCAACCAGAAAACGCTGTTCCCAATTCACCATCAAGCAGAGATAGGTGGCACCGAAAGTTGACAGGAAGAGAAATCCGGATTTTTGGCCGCCCCAGGTAACTTTTTTGGCAGGACAGAAGCGGGATAAAATACTAAGTAGGTCCGACCGGAAAGTTTTGGGCAGAAGCTGCTGTAGTGAAGTTGCGTAGGGGTGATTTCTCTCTTCCAGGGTTTGCTCTCCCTTTCCCTGTCGTCTGACAGGTTGCAACCACTGAAGTTCAGTAGAGGAGAGGTTTACCAGGTAAGAGACCGTTTTTCTTTGAGGCTATGTATTGACAGCAGTTTGTTACAAGCCCATATTCAGGGTAACGTGTTGACGTCGCAGCCTAGTGCGGCGCCCAACTTATCTGTGTGATGTATCCAACGATAAAATGGTGCTTTTAGTCAGCTTTTATATGGACTACGTAATTGAAGTAATAAAGATGAAACAACCACAATATAATATCCTTATAATGAGCGGAGGAATTAGAGTGTGGCAGCCAGTTTGTATAATGACCTTATGGTAGGCTATTTTTTTGTTACATTGCTATAATGTTACTGTACTGTTAGATGTTATAGAGTGGACGACTGTACCAGTGTAGTGGTTTTAATATCCTTTTTGAACTCCTGTTAGGACTATAATATTACCATTACCATTACTATTATTTCATGAGGTTAGGCTACTTATTTTTGGCAGGGGATCATGAGTTTGTCACATGCCAGTGACATAGGTCTCATACAAAAAAATCAGTTTACTTGTTCATTCTGTCTATTCTGCTGTGTAAAAAAGGTAATATGATAAATAATGAAAATGTTTTATTAAGTTACCTTGTTCCTGTTGTATGTGGTAGGCTGTAAATTAAAATATTCTGCATTCTGAGCGACACATTTTTTGCTCAGTTGATCACGTAAGACTGAAGGAATGTCAAGAATCAAAGCATAAATTCTGGGTCCTTTCAGGGGCAACAGCTGAATGATATGCTGCTCTGATCCATGTGAGCAACACGCCTCATTCAACAATATGCTCATGACAGGAGTTCCTCACTGATTGTCTCTTCTTTCCAGAGCTGTATACAGTGTGTTTGTGTGTGTGTGTGTGTGTGTGTGACAAGGATGAACTTAATCACTATGATTGTGTTTGTTCGTAAGACTCAATTAAGGTGGCTGGAAACCTTATTTTAAACCTGATCACTGAGGAGTAAAGCTTTTTCCATCCACAGACCTCAGTGCCACTAGTAACATTGTTTCTAGTCCCCATTTCAGTTTCCTCTGTCTTTAAAAGCTCCTGTAAAAGCAGAGTGGTGACTGAAAGTGAGAAGTGACTGACATTTTGTGGTGCATCTCCTATTCTATATAGGTTATATACTATAACAAGTCTACCAGATGTGGAGAAAGCTCTTAATGCTTTGATGAACATTTTACTTGTTTTACTTTGTAGTTGTCTTTAAAAACTCAGACAGAGTTGTAAATAGATATTGCAACGCTACAAGATATGTCTTGTTCTTATTCTTGTCTTATTTGATTAATCATTATTGTCTTCAGGGGGGGAAAAAGGCAGTCTGTCTTTAATTTATCACATGCGTTAGTTAGGATTGAATAACTCTCACGCCCACATGTCCCACATGTTGAATTCACAGTGGACACATTATGAAAGAGAGACCCAAAAAGTCAAGTGGGGCTGGATCAAAACAGCAGCTCTTTTTCACCTCACATGCCATGCTGGTATGCTGTGAATCAGATCTATTCTGGTGTATGGGAAGTCTTGCACCATCTGACCCCACATTCCTCACTCATGGCATGGGGTCAGTGCCCCCCTAATGACCCACTGTTGAGAAGAAATATGTACATTTTGTCCTTAATTTCTATCATGTGGTTAATTGGGTTCACCAATGTTGGAGCGTGACTTTTCTGTTTGGTTTCTCTTTTGGTTACCCTCTAACCATATAAATGTACCACAGTCTATCTCATTACAAACAAAGGCTCACAGTAGATTTGATATTGAAGTGTTGGGTTAATTTCCCAGTCCCAGTCTACTTGCCATAACCACCAGCAAGCTACACAAATGAGTGGTCTGAGGACTCAGCCACATCTCATTGTGTTCAGCTCTTCAATGAGGCCTCGGTTTACATAACAAAACCAACATGTTACGGACATCAAAGGTTGCTATCAACAGCTAACTTTCTCTATGACTATTTTGAATCAGTAACAGTCACAACCTCTATCAAGAGATTTTCCTCTGGGACCCCACTGGCTGATTCCCTGCCATGGTAAACAAAAGCAGCAATGTGAGCCTCCAACTGTGTTTATTTCCTCAGCTTTTTCTGTCCCACACAGTCGCCACAGAGCTCGGCTCTCTGTTCTGTCCCTTCATGAAAGTTCCTATTCTCTGGGACAAGAGGACAGGGCTGTCCGTGCTGGGTCGATCTCATTCCACTAGGCCTCACAATGGATGAGCTGTGCTGCTATATCAACATTTATTTCTCTCTTGTCTACCCCCTTTATGTCTGCCACTTTAATCACTTCCCTCTGGGCCAGTCAGCAACAGGAAGATCAAGGCTGTGCATCGCTGTCTTTGTCAGTGTGAGATATCACTGTGTGCTGCTGACCAGCGGGTGCCATGGCTCACTCTGACTTTGCATTTTGTGTCAGAAATGACTGTGCTATAGTCCTTATTTCAGGCTTTCAGGCGAGGCTACCCATTTTTATGTGTGCCCTGTTCAAGCTCTGCATTCATGAGATGCAGATCGGATATCTAACTCCCAGCCGTATATACACTTTGAGCAGCACATTCTGTGCCTATATTTTGACCTCGCTATGTGAATGGCAGGCGGTTGTTTACTGTCAAGTCTATTTCCGAGCCAGGATCCCGCCTGCTCGGGCTGAAGGTACAGCTTTCTCTTACCAAAACTGAATTCTTGCCTGAATTTAATATTAATTTCCTTTTGACTGTTGATTTCCCAGCTTGGACTAAACTTTATCAAGACATTAAAAGAAAGTGTGGTAGACCCTCCTGCTTAGTTTAAACCTATTCTTCTGTACCTTGTACAGCTATTAAATTTCACCACCATAAACACGTGTATGCACGTTACATGAGTACATAACATGTACTCATGTAACGTGTCATCTTTGCCGTAAATTACCACGTGGAAGTGAGGTCCTGACTGCTGCTGTCTGCTGTGCTTTCACACTGTAGAAAGCTGTTTTGTTTCAGCGCAGAGTGGGATTTCAAACGCCAGACTTGTTGACTTTAGCTGGCAGGGCTTCGTCTCCTGGCGGACTGTGTAGCTATAGCCTGTATCGGTTGCCTTTGTCTGTGTTGGTAAGCTGATGTGTGGGAATTTTTTACAAAATCTGATCTCTAAGTCAGGAGCCACCAATGGAGACAAAGAGCTTCACATGTCAAATGTTTTTTTTAGATAATGTTGGGGAAAATATAATTACATTTTATTTACTGGCTTTTATTCAAGTTTCATGATTAAAAATGGTAAAAAAGCAACAAATAATGATGTAAATTACATCAACAATAACCCATTATACTGCATTAGGGCTCAGTCAAGTTTTTATGACAAAATGGGAACTTCCCTTTGTGGTGAGCTTTTCCAGCCTGGTTTTAATTAATTAAATTTTTGTGCCGTTGAATAACATAAATTCCTGTAAATAGTTCATGTCTGTACCCATGAATCAATTTCAGTCAAAACCATCGCTGTAAGTCATAGTGTGACTGTCACAGCTGATCTGAGATCTGTAGTACTGTAATATAGGGTTTCCTTTTGGAGGGAATGGGAAAGCCATAAATTATATGTGATGGGTTGGTGTTGATTTTCCTTGTCAGTACTTACTCTAAATTCGGGAAGGATTTCTGTTTCATTTGACTGGACGTATACGGTATTTGACTCTTGTAGCCTGTTAAAAAACTCTGTTAATATCTATGATTGTAGCCGGGCCAGGAATGGGTGGATCTCATTATCCTGCTCCAGACCAGTTTGACCATTATGTGCGAGAGATGGCTCCAGTGACCGTAAATTGGACTTTGATCGTGGAATATCTCAGCTTTCTGCCTTTTAACTGTATAACGGTACTGTATGAAATGCGGCAATTTATTGGGTTGAAATGATGTCATGCTATTGGAAAAGGGACAAAGCACAGGAGTCTCAGCTGTTAACAATTCAGAATGTTTTCCATTTAGAATTTATTACATTAGATTTTGCTTATTAAATTATTATTTTTGGAGAATTCTCTGGAATTTGTCTGTCATCACTGGCTTCCTCTGTTCCACATACGAGGGAACAAATATACATCAAATCCACCAAAGTTAGGTTCTGAAATACAGCGATACATGGCCACCAGGCTCCACCTCATTGCACTAGCCTTAAAACACATTTAAGGCAGATTTGAAGAAACAAAAACTGTAACATCTAACCTGTGGAATCCTCAACTGTCCAGTAGAAGGGATCAGATAATGCCTTAAAGATGACCAGAGAGTAAAATCAACAACTATTTGACAAGGTGCTGTTTATTGCAGGACTTTTGTGTAATCATTGCATATTTTTACATCACACTCACATCCCTATTTCAGTGTTCAGGAAAGTTGAAAATACTTTGGTTTTTTTGGTAATTTTGTGACCAAAAGCATTCCCACCTCAGTTGTGAAAGGTTTGTTTTGGAAGGATTACACTATTATTAGGTGTGACAGTAGCTGGCATCAATCGTAGCAATTTTAAATCTGCTCTTCTAATCCTCTTTCAAAGCAGCACTCTCCTGTATACAACAGACTGTTTTGTAATGGAAATTCAACACGGGCTTGTCACAAGAGGAACTCTATACTGAGTAGAGACGTGAGGTGCCATTGCTGTATCTGAGATTCCATGTATGCCACCAAAGGCGATTGATGTCTTTTTTTAATGTTGAATTGTTGTATGTGTAGATGGTCAGCATGTCTTCTGTGTGTAAACAACAATTCACACATTCAGCTGCACCTTTTTATGTTGGTAATGTGAACTGTCTCTTCAAAAATAAAATGATTCTGGTGCAATATTTGGGAGAACTGGCTGTCACTACCTGTAGCAAGAGACTGTGCCATCCACTTGTTACGTCCCCCAGCAACCTGACATTTTTTGAACGAGGATCTGTAGGACGTGTAGTTATGAAGTAAAGTGAAGTTAAATTATCCAGATTATTCCCAGGGCTGAGTGGACTGCTATGTGAGATGTTGCTTGTTCCCCTGGAACCCGTATTCTGATAATTAGCTAGTGGCTTTTTTGCATTGTGCTGTGTAAAATACCCTACCATTTTGTCCGGCACAAAATCACAGACATTTGTGTAAATAATGCTCTGTCTGTTTTGTTTGTAAGTAAGGGCTAAATTTAAAAGGAAAAAATAACAACTCAAACTACAACCCTCAAATTAAAGGCTGCAGATGAAAGACTTACCTGTACGGCCACCCATGGACAGGCAGCAAGATTTGATCAAACCAGTAATCCCTCACACCAAAATTACTGCCACACCTTTCTCTGTACCTCCCCTCACAGTCACTTTCATGGTTAGTCATCAAAATGCCAGAAGTGCGAAGGTGGGAAAGCACCTGTGCTTGTTTATTGAAAATATCAAATTTAGCAGCATGCCATGTCATATACAATGTACCATTAATATCCACCATTATTGCAAACAATGTTACATTTATTTTGCTTAATAAACACAACATGAAATATGTAATATAACCTGCTGCCAACCTGTTGTTATGAGGTGTCAAACATATTTGGATTTCACTTAGAGAGAACGTTTAGCTGCAACTGATAGTGCTTCTCCGAGAGGAAACAACAGAAATTATAAATATCAATGGCCCATTTCCTATTCTGCCACCTTGTTGTTGGCACAGCTCCAGGGGGCGGCCCCTCGTGTACTGTCTTGTCTGGTCTCTAAATGCTTGTTGGTACAATAAAAAAAGATCCTGAAAGAGTAATTCGTTACCAGCTTTGAACCTGCTGTGATTAATTGTACACAAGGGAGCCTCATTGGCAAAGCAGAGCCAGATCTCCTCCGGCCTCATGCTAATGCTCTAATCAAAAGCACCTTTGTGAGTCACTACAGAGCCTGGTGCCTCTTGGATTGAAACCTTACCATGGCAATTGCACTCTTTAAACATGATCCTCTCTGCTTTAGATGCTTATTGGCCATTTCACTTGGTGACATACTGTTTTGAAACCCGGCTCTTCCTTTCATCGGTGGTGAATCATAATTTAGGGAAGAGGTCAGCAATAAGAGACATCCATTTGTTACTAAACATGTCTGGAACTCATTAAATTTATCCTCACTTGTTGTGGGAATACTGCCCCTTTTCGTCCCATAAGAGGATGACTGATTGGAACTGTCTCCATTCCTCATCCATTCATCAGGCTATTGTGGCGATGATTGCAGAATCTTAAGTTAAAATGACTCTTAAACCAGTCTGTTTTTGAAAAAAAGTTTGCCCAATTGTTTATGTACACGACCCTAAATTAGACACATTTGGTTTAATAAAATAAATAAACCACAATTTCTAATAATGCAAATAAGCTCTATGCATGCACATACTTTTAGGAGGCCACTTGCTGCACAAGCAAGCACTGAAGGGAAATTCTTCGGTAAATAGCTGGTATATGTTCAAGTTTGTGGTAAAAACCTTCATCATTACTTCTCTGTATAAACCTGCCAACACAGTGAACACTGCAGAAAGCATTTCCCTTTGCTTCCAAATGGTCTATTTTAATGATATATTTAAAGGTCACAGATGGACATAAAACACAATAGATGCAGTTATTTCAGAGCATCTGGAGCCACAAAACGTTGAAGGCTGCTTTTTCTCTGGCCACTTTACCATCAGTGGAACATAAGCTTCTGACTCATGGGTCATTTGCTTTTCGATTTCACTCTGGTTTGTATTCATGTCATGTTGTGGCAAGCTGAACATGTGTTGAAATCATACATGCTTCTGCACCGTTTTGCTGGTTGACTACCTCTGACAAGTCGGTGAAATTGTGCAATCATCTGTGTTCTTTAGATCTGTCCTTGAACAGGCTTTTATCTTACTCTTTGTATGTTTTTAGCCATACTAGTGGCTTGGTTTCAGGGATAGCAATGTAGGTTGGTAGTTCTTCCACTTCTGTCAAGATTGAAAAACTACTGTGTGGATTTCCATGAAATTTAGTGCATGGTTCCCAGAGGACGAATCCTACTACATTTAGTGATCCATTGACTCTTCCTCTAGCGCCAAGTTGGCATTTTTTGCTCTTAGTGAACAATCTTGACAATTATTGGATGGATTACCATGAATTCTGCTACAGATATCCATGGTGCTAAGAAGATAAATTCTAAATTCTCAATAAAACAGGTGATCCTCTGACTTTTCATCTTACTCCACCGTCAAATTTGTTCAATTCTTTGTTTTATTTCTACAAAGCTAATGACATTTTCATCAGCCTCTGCTGTACTTTGTGTTGTCCTAATTAGCAAATGTTAGCATGCTAACACGCTAAACTAAGATGGTGAACTGGTAAACATTAGACCTGCTCAAATTCAGCATGTCACTGTGAGCATGTTAGCATTGTCTAAGTTAGCTTAGAGCACCACTTTGCCTATGTACAGAGTAACTAGCAGGGCTGTAGACTCTCAGTTTTGTTTCTTGATGCCTGTGTTTCTGGAAATGGATGTCTAGATGTTTTCAGTGTAAGAAGCATTGTAACAGACATGACTTAAATTCTCCTCATTTTCTAGCTTTTCTGTTGTCTACATGTTAATCTTTTTGAGAGCGACACGCAAAGATTACAAGCACAAAACAGAGACTCTGAGGCCAACAAACTGTGAAAGTGAATGAATCTGAGAGTTCAATGAGTGACGTGTGTTTATTTACCCAGTGGTGGGCTGCAAGCAGATCCTTTGGCAAAATTATTCCTGAGCTCACACGTCCTGTAGCCTCTGACCTCAGGGACAGGAAACTCAATTTGACCAGTATGCTCCAAAGAGTGGCAGTTCAACCTTTTAATATCCAAAAACTGGGCTTGGTGTGGATGTTTGATAGGTGCGATATTTTCACCTTGTCATTACATTTGACATGTTTTGAGATATTTTGAGAAAAAAAACAACAAAAAAAACCCCCATCATGGAATGAATAAATTTCCCCGAGATTATCTATTTATCTATGTCCTGTTATTTGAATAAGGTTGAAATGGCTTCCCAATTTCCTGCTGTGTTATTTTTATTTACACAAAACCTACTCAGAGCATGTTTATATAAGAGGAGTGAAGTATTTTTGCTGTGGTCCACTAACTTTATAACAGGCCGAACAGGCAGTTTGGGTTTATTCTAGGTCTAAGATTATTTTAAACCTCCAACAAACCTTATCATTTTTTGTAAATTAATACACTACATCATCCAGCTGCCCCTTGACTGAATGTACCCATAAGAAACTTGCCTTTTTGGCAGTCATTTTGAAGGACAGGTTCTTTGCCATCCTAACTTAGGATCATCAGTTAGGAAGGTTCTGTAATAACTAAATTACTGCCCTTAAGTATTTTGGCCTGTATGCTAAATGTCATTGTGAACTGAGATAAGATAGGATTTCAGACTTAGGAAGTTTCTGTAATGAGGCCCCATGTGACCTCAGGGTGACGCAAGTTAATAAAAATAGGTAATCTAGGAGAACAAAGACGTTTCAGTTTTTGTGGGCTATGGATACATTGCAGCCTTTTAAACTATTTACCGGTTATGTTGCTGAATTAATGAGTGTTCAGAATTGAGAAGTGGATATCTCGCTGTCTTTTTCTGTAGGAATGCATTCAAATCTCACAGTGAGTGCTATTTTGAGCAATAGTGGAGCCATTTGATTGAGGGCAATGAACCAGAGTATTGTGTTGAATAACTGGCACTTTCCCCACATTGTTGTTACAAAATGAGATTCTTCAGCCAAGCATGCAGGGATACCACATACAAAAACCAGACGTAGCACAGAAAATTGCACGTTTGATGCTTAAGCTATAGACAAGTGTGTGTTGAGGGGGATGGAAGTGACTGCCTATTGGTGGACTCAAAATTGTCAACCTGCTAAAATCCGCTTGAGCCTTTTTGCCAAGAACATTTAGAACATCTTTAGTCCATGCTACGTTACCCATGATGGTTATAAATGGTTGGCTTGGCAAACAATACAACTCTCTCTCTCTGTAAAACAAGAACATTTTAGTGCTGAGCCACTTTTTACACCGTTGGCTGCAAATAGCAGTCACTGCCACTGTTGAGGAACCTATGATGGCATATTAGGGCCATTGTAGGTAAAAAATAATAATTACTGATCCGGGGGAGGGGAGGTAATATTACGAGAACATTTTCTGAGATCAAGCTCAGCTTTATAACAAGCTAGGTCCAAGGGTAAATGAAGAAAGGGGCCCATGTTCAACATTAGGGTAGGGCAGTGCTTAATTTGTAAATCAAGAGGTCCCAGAGCACAGAGAGGCTGCTGTTCCAGCGGGCCGGGGGAGAGAAAAAAGTCACAGAACACATAAAAAGTCCATAGTGCCTGCAGACAACGCTGAGACAGTAGCTAAACTAAACCATTTATTTACGTTTATTACTCAGAGCATCCACAATAATTATTAAAAATCAACAGGGGAAGGCACATAGAAATGGCTGGGGGCAGTGGCTTTGGAGGGTGGCCTGAAAGGAGGGAATGGACATTTTTTGATTGGATACTCAAAATCTAGGTGTGTCTTGCTAGTTTTACCAGTGTTACCTACCCTAACTTTAAGAGGAGTGGGATGTTGTTCTCTTTTGCAGCCCATACCTGGCTGTTTCCAGTCAGGTTTGAGTTTTATGTGTGGCTAACTCATGGAAATGAATCATTTTTAGTGGCATATTGACATAGGACATTTTGAACCATAATAGTAGGAAGGCACTGGTATAATCAGTAACATTAGTAATGGCTTCACTCTATTTGAAGCCCCAGTAAAGCCATACCCATAGTAGGGCAGGAATACATGCTGCCATCGTAAGTGTTATTAATTTCACCTTTGCTTGTTGTGCTATGATATGTGAAAATGCTGTGAAAAAAGGCCCATTGGCTACAGTTGATTAATGTGATTAATCTGCCACCACCATCATCTTTTATTTCAACTGATAAACTAATGATTCTAACTAATGCTCATGATTTGAAAGGCTAGAGTTATACATGCCTGTAGGGCGCTAGTGCTGGTGACAAGCGTGTGATTCTCACAGGAGGTTCTTGTTCTTCCAGTCCTGGCCCACAAACGGCTTGGCATTTGTTGAAATGACGTAGTCTGCTTGACCCATGAACCTTTTCCCTCCTTCTCTTTTTGCCTTCTCTCCAAACACCACTGGAGGGCGGTAACAGGAGACCTCTCTTCTCCTGTTCTGAGCTTGTTTGACACCTGCATTCACATATTTTGAGAGATCCTGTTTCACATGTAAATCAGATGGACCCCAAGCATGCATGCTAAATAGACTAGCTCATACTCAGATCTCTCAGACAGCAGTTTTCAGGTTCATCATTGTGGCTAAAAATGGGACACCAGTGACCTGTGTTAATGTACTCATTGTGGGTGTGAGGACACTTGATGAAGTTTAGCTGAGAATTTAAGATTGGTAGTATTCTTTTCAGAGAGAAGACAACATGGTAGCCACAGCAGGTCACTTAAGATGGTAGTAGTTTCTGCCTGCACTGTGTGAAAGCTCTGGATGGAGAGATTTCACAGACATGTTTCCATGAATATTGTTCTTCTTTTAGACGTTGTGGTCGGGAGTGATGTCCCAAGTTTCTGACTGACCACACTGACTTTCAGCTCTCAGCTGTGGGGCTGCTTTTGTTCTAAGCTCTGACTATTACAGGAAATGCGAGATAAGATCTGCCTGCCACAGGCTCTTGTTTGTGTCTCAGTGCAACACATAGAGGAATATTGTACATTGTAACTTTAACATCATAATTGTATACCGCCCAATATAGCTCTACGGAAGAATCTATGCTGACTCTCTCTGTGTTTGAGTTTTTGGGAACTGCCCATAAGCATGAAATTGGCTCCATGGCAGGCAGGCCTGTCTAATTATATCAGAGAAACTTGATTTCCATTATGGCTGTGAAGCCTGAGAAGAGATAACAATTACAGGAGTGTGCAGTAATTTCTTTTTTTTTTTTATCTGACTCATTGACTGTCACATAAATATGTCCTCTTAATATTTCTCTTCGTGTCTCATAGAGTTTCCATGCTAATTATGTACAGAGCACACATTAACCCTTCCCAAGAAATAAGTTCATACGAGCAAACATTCATTCCTGGTGTTCAAAGGCACATCCAGCTTTGGCAGGGCAATTTGTGTGGTTTGACAGTTGGAATATTTCTCACTACTTACTCACTGTTCATATATACAATTAAATATAAAAGTGAAAGTATGATGTTAACAGATGGTTTCACAAACCTTTTTTTTCAGTCAAACTGTATTGAATCATTTCCAGGTTTTGCACAATAGTTCTCCTGTCAAGCCCAGTTTCCAATGCTGGTTGAGGTTTGTTCTGATGATTTGGTTTGTGGTAGTCAGGCTGCTGTTAACTACAAGCAGTGGTTGAGGCATAATACTGAGACACAGACTTGTTACTGACAACTGCTCTGTCCCTCCTGGGTAATCAGTGCATCATAATAATCCCTTTAGGAGGTGTTGACTCAAGACTTGGCTCCACTCAACATAGCTGTTAATGTCCTGCTAAATCAATAGCAGTTCTCACCACCGTGTACATACATGCTCCCATTTACTGCCAACGCTCACTATTTAAAATATCACGTAAACCCATTTGACTGCTTCAAATGCTCAGTGCATTTATACTTTTGTAATTTATAGGTCTCTGTATGTCCAGTATAAATCAAGTCAAGATTTATTGAACTGTTAGTTCATCAGTTCATCAGTTTCAGTCATAAGTTTTACAGGTTTTATATTAACACACCAAAATCCATATGACACTTCACATCACTTCACTTATACCAAGCCTGTACATCTTTCAGAGGCATTGCATGTCCAAGGAAATCTATAAGTCAATGTTTGGAAAGATGAACAAATGCTCTGTATAGCGCCTTTCTAGTCTTTCTGACCACTACATCACATTCACCTGCTGATGAGCAGAGACTAAGGTGCCAACTGCTCAACTGTTCATCAGAAACAGAAATTAATTCATTCACACACATTCACACACGACGGCTGTGCCACCAGGAGCTGTTTGGGGTTCAGTGTCTTGCCCAAGAACACATGCAGGCCACCAATGTTCCGGTTAGTGGACGACTCTTCTACCCCTGAGCCATAGCCGCCCACTCAAAAGAAACAGATTTTGTATGTAGATTATCTTAAGCACTGTTTTGTAAACACTCTACTTTTTCCCCTTCATATTGGCCATATACCCAGGTACTATATATCTGTGACCAGCCTGATATCTCTTCCTACTTGTATACTATATGTCAGTCAGGTTCTAGCTGGGACCATTTTTGTAACAAACAAACTGCAGCTGCTGTTTGTTAACTGTTTTTCCACAAGAATGTTTGGATAACATAATATCCCAAATAAAAACACACAGAATGTTCTTTTCATTAGGGCAAATATCTGCTTCAAATTAGTTTTTTGTTTTTCTAAATAGTAAGTACTGGGAACCCTAAAACATCTTAGGATATGAATTTCGTTGTGATTTCATTGTGAGTTCAGCATGTCAATAGCACTTTGCAATGAGAAAACATTTTTTGCTTTTGTTATAAAATCTTAACTTAAAAATATCACTTCATGCATGTGTGGCATGTTTTAATAATCATCATAAACCTGCAGTCATTGAGTTTTGAACACTTCAGACATTTGTGAGTAAGTAATGTTGTTGAGTCATGAGGTTAGTGATATTTGCACATGACTTTAAGTAGGGATGCACCGAAACGAAAATTCTTGGCTGAAGCCAAAACTGAATGTAATGAAAAAATTTGCCAAACACTGAACAAGTACATTTACATTTTTGCCTTTTGTTTTTACCACTGCATAAATGAATGTCATAATGTGCTTTTTACTCGTTACCCACAGGATTTGAAGAGACTATGGTTGGTGGGTCCGAGGCCAGAGGGAAATTAGCAAATTACATGTGTCCATTTACTTTTAATGTACACATGTAATATGTTTTATACTTTCTGTGAATATAATCCATTTAATCTTATTTCCATACTGTAGACACCTTATTTTGAAAACCAGACGTTGTCACATATATATCCTTGCGCTAAATTTATCAAGTCCGACCCAATATGATAAATGTTGTATGTGGTATCGCATAACATGAAGACTTCACATCCTCTCTTCAGGTAGGACTCTTATACTGCAACACTTGTCTCTGTAAAGAGAGAAACTGACAGGATAAAGTCGCTAATCTGCCAGTCAGCTCGCACTGGTCCGTTTCAGGTACCATAAAGGCTTGAATATGTGTGCACTCCAAATGTAGGTGCGGCTAGCTTAAAAACGAATGACAAACACTCAAAGCGAAGAAGAAGTCAGCCAGATGGTGTGGATGTGCTAGAAGACAATTAAGCAGAACAGTGTCTGCAAATGGTGATTTTTGTGTCAACTTTAAGGCAACTGTCAAGTTCTTTTCTTTTTGACATTTAATTGCTACACTCTGCTCAGATCAAAATGTATATTAATTACACAATTTTTGCAAACTAATTCCAGATCAAAACTCCCAAAAACTGTCATGATATTTTTTCTCTAATTATATTTCTAAAATATAAAGGGGTACCAAATAAGCTTGGGCGATATCACTGTCCAAGGGTACCAGGGTATTTAAAAATCGGTATGACTTTCAATACTGTCAACAATGCATACATATACATACATACATACGCTCCTCTTTCTGCTGGAATGCTGTACTGAGGTGATGTATTGTAGTGGACACTCTCAATGTAGGCAGGCGACGCAGCTTGACAATGTCTGACTTTATCGACAATGGGATTTTTTATTAATTTTGTTACACGAATACTGTCGTATACTGTATATACCCGGTGAAATGTTAGGAAATTATGCAAAAATAGAAACCGCCCAAGCCTAGTACCAAACATACATCACATTCTCGTTTTCATGACAATCTAGGGGATTTGAAATTGATGGCATGTTATTGTGCAGATGTCTAGACCAGCCAGGATGCGCTTTAGGAGGTGTGTTGATCAGTAACAGCTGTGTGGGTGTTTTATTTGTACTGTGCTACTTTGTTGAACACGAATCGGATCCCAAAAGCCATGATAGAAACAAGTGTCACAGCAGGCCAGTACAATGCTGAGTGACACACCAGTATGGCAGAGGGTTTTTGCGGTGAGAAGTTCATATCAGCGCAGTCGCTGTAATTCCAGTCTGCTGTTTCTTACAGAGGTCATGAGTGGCTTAGTGCATCAATGAGGAATTTCCTGTTCGACAGCCTGACCTGCTGTGACCCCAAGATGGGGCAGTGTTTTTTTTCTCTCCTTCCCCATGGCTGTATTAGACAAGCTCAGTATGTAAGTAAAGCCACTGCAGCGTGTGATCCTAAAGGCCATATGTTCTGAGATCCAAGTGCAATTGCTAAAGTTAGTAATCTCATTTCTCTGGTTGCACTCTCGGCATCATGATCAATTATTTATGGAAAGAAAGTCCCCAGTAATTGATGTAAGTTGTGTGGCCCTCGTGTGAGCGCTTAAAGCTGCCAAATCCTTTCAGTGATTGATCACCACCGCATTTGTGTTGGTGTTGATCCAAAAGCCGTGTGTGGCCAAGCCCCCTCTCTTTGCGTTGACTGTGTGCCATTAAAATCGAATGCCTAGCTACTTGAGAAAAGTTTTAACTGCGGCATGATTGTAAATCAATGTTTTGTGCTTCTTTTATAGCACTCCATCTTGCACGGAAGAACACTCACTCTGATTAATATTGTTGAAGAGAATGCACTCACTAAAGATACATTTAGCACTGTGGCCATGCTATAATTAGTTCACATATTACATTTCTGGGTGTTATGCGTGACGTGAAATATACAGTAGCTCTCCATGTGATCATATTTGACGATCTGATCAGGATGCCTTCCTGGGAGAATATAAATAGAGTTTTATCTCGCCTGATTCAGCCTTCCTGTTTGGAAGGTGGACTGCTTCTGAGTCTACAGAGCTGTCTGGCTCAGTCTGGCTTGAGCAGTAATTCAGATCTTACAGTAGTTTCTCAGGGTACAATTTCAGTCCTAATAACCTCAGATGTGCAGGCAGGCCTGGGGGCGCACAGGGATTCAGGCAGGCTTGGATGCAGATAGTTTGGGGGGGGGGCTACAGAACTGTAGTTAAGCAGTTGGGAAGAAAGGCAGGCAGATGTCTCTGATCTATTGTGACGTCATTGCAATCAAAGGCTTAGACCACATTTACTCTAATTGTACAGTTGGAGTCAGTATCCACACATTGGAGGAGCTGGAATAAGAAATTGATCACAACAATTGAATTGACTGACTGTTTCAGCTGTACTGTGTGTGTCTCCAACAGAATTTAACGAAATGAGCAAAATAAAACAATATATATTTTGTTCTACATAATACAAGATACACAACTTTGGTTTGATAATAAACGTACATATTACTAATTCCCCGTATTGTATTTTGAAGTTCAAGTTCCTTTCTTACATCTGTGTATTAGTGTGTTAGGACAGAAAGATATAGTGATATTCAGCTTCCTACTCATTCTCAGTTCTGTATGTAGCCTCAGTGTTGTGAAATCTTGCTGGCAGATTCCAGTGTCACAGAGAAATTGAAAAATAAAAGATTGATGGGTAAAGCCTAAAAAAGAGGCGGGTCCTTGGGATTTAGAGAAGGGAGGAAGGACAGGGAAGAAGGGAGAGGCAGTACTAAGAATATACTGAAGGAGCTTCTCACGCTCTTGCCTTTATCACAAGAAGCTGAAACCTCAAGGGGATATCCTACAGACCTGCCTACCATACCCATTTATACTGAGGGCTGTAGTTGTATGAAATCAGTCCCAACTTTACAACAACCCCATGTCAAACTATTATGTCAGATTCTCTGTGAAATATTCAGCAGAAAGTAATTAGTAAAGGTGCAACTGAAAGTCAGGCATTGATATCCAGGTGGCTGGCACTCTGACGTGTGATTTGCAGACGGTGTAATTATAGCTTTGACATGACTCACTGTGAACCTTGAGTTGAGGTACACCTCAACAAAGCACACATTTCAATGTGAATGCCAAACTTACATCAAGTGAACATGACCGCACAAGGTATAACAGCAGGGTTTTCTCCTCTTTTTTTTGTCATTATCTGACATCGCTGCTTCAGATGTTTGACTTCAGACACGTTTTCCTTTGATACAACCATCCTAACTATCAGATATCCAAGATAGTCTATCCATTCACCGACAAGTGTGACTTTTTAAAGAGAAAATATCAACGTGGCGCTGTTTATTGTGCAGTTAGGTTCCGTT
The DNA here is from genome assembly GCF_021292245.1 of Micropterus dolomieu. Lineage (NCBI taxonomy): Eukaryota > Metazoa > Chordata > Actinopteri > Centrarchiformes > Centrarchidae > Micropterus > Micropterus dolomieu. The sequence goes on along the minus strand of NC_060171.1, from coordinate 25,605,588 downwards.
GACTTGAGCAGTAATTCAGATCTTAGAGAAATGTTTGCCCTGCCCTTTGTTCTTTGAGGAAAAACAAAACATTTATTTTATCACACATGGGAGATTGAAAATGTAGAAGGGAAATGTCCTGGCCTTATTACTTGTACCCCACAAGCTTATAGTTTTGAAGCCACAACATAAAATGAAAACTAATGAATTGTTGACTTTGCATTTGGCAAAAACGACTGGAAAACTGAGTATATAAATGCCACGTCTCTAGCTAACATTTTCCTCCTTTTCATTTTTTCTCTGCCTTTGGCCTTATATTTGGCTTGCCTCTTTCATCCTATGCTTCCCCTCCCGCTCGCTCCTTCTTCCTCTTTATTTTATTTTTTGTCCTTCCATAATTCTTTCCAGTGAACTTGTCTTGCAGCAGAACTCGACGGCAAATGTTAAGTGGAGCACCTACGCTGCCTTTGTGGTGGCATGCCTGCCTGACCAGAAATTCAATGAGTACGGCAAGTTGAAAGCCTGCAGGTTGCAGACACGCTCTGTGGCTTCAGAGGCCACTGGCTCTACTTTTGGACTAGCTGACATGGTGTTGAAGAGAGTTCCACAAAAAAGCAGACTGAGTGGCTGTCTGGTGTAGAGCCTGTCACAGCAGACACCCGTGGTGGCCCGTGGTCTGTGGTTTAGTGTGAGCTCATAGGACAGATTTTAGTCTCTGTCTGGACTATCAACCTGTACTTTCCACATAGACATGGATTCATAAACCCAACATCGTGCTATGCTCATTTTAGGTCCCCTAATTTATGAAACATACTGGGATTTACTAATATTAGCGTGGACTATAATTTTCCTGACTGTTCAATGGGTACTGTCATCTCCAATGGCAAAGATTCGTCCAGATGCTGTGGTCAGTAGTGATTGCCCAGCCTCGTGAGGAAGGAGGCCACAAATGGTCATCTGGCTTTGAGTCATTTTACATGTTATCGTAGCATTGTGTTTGAAAGACAGGTTTTTATTTCTTCTCACGTAGATATCCATTTCAACCACTGACAAGGGACAGGGCTGCTGTTGTGATGAATAGCATTCACTATTCCACTATTCACAAGCTCACGTAACTGTATATAACTGCATAGTGCTGTCATTTCTCCAAACACCTTCCTTTTAACAGCCCATTTGCTAGCTGCATGTGCCATTACCGCTCTGTGTATTTTTACAATTAGCAGTTGATTTAATCTGAGGAGTCGTTCTCAGTCCCTGTTTTTCTTCCTCTGTTTGACAGGCTGTCACAGGCGAGCCGGAGAGCCCACTGCCTCTGTTTCCGACCGCATCTGAGCCGGTGAGAAATTACGCCATGTTCCACCCCGCTTGGTTTGTAGTTCCAGCCTCAGGATGGCCTAATTCTGTCTTTACCCTATCAAGCTGCAATCACTGCTAAGTAGTTGTTTGTTTGCAAAAGTTTTCTCTGAAGTGACATGGAAACTTTTTCCTTTGGCTCACTTCGTTCAAGAGAATCGAGAATGGATGTGTTCATCCATAAATAGGGTTGAAGTCAGGAAATTCAGGAAATGAAGACGTATTAAGGAATTAGATAGAATGGGTCATGTCACACAGCCTTGGACCCCTGTAGTGCGTCGTTTTGGGCATTTCCCAGTTTGCTCAAGGGTGTAATAGAATAGACAATAGAACTTCCAGGAAACACGCTCTCGGGACTAAATTACAGATTGTTCAGGGCTGACTTGCTGCTGTGGTATGGGTGTGCTTCCTGTCCGCCTACCGCCAAAACCTTGGGTGGGTGATTACAGGAAAAAGCCCCTTACACAGACACACATGCACAGTACACACTCAAGACCTATGCCTTAAACTTTAGAGTCATAACCTGGATGACCTTCAGCGTTGCCCCTACCTGTAATTGGTCATTATTTTGAAACATAAGGGTTGCAGACACACATGGAAACAGTACGTGGTCACTAAGGTCACTAAGTGTCAGCAAGAATAGTGAGTGGCAGCATTATTTTTCCTGCGTCTTTTACTCTGCATCTTAAAGAGCCATTTTGCGGACCAACAACCTTGGCTCTGCATTGCTTATAGAAGGCGTAAACACACTTTATTAATCCATCTAGGGGAAATTTTTTCACTCATGTTATTTTAAACACACAGGCCCAAAATAATGGAGCACTGTTTTAATAAGCTGTCTGGCCAAAGGTGTTTGATCAGTGCGGTTCAGCTCTAAACTATAGTGTGTATCCCTGTGTTGTAGAATGACAAAAAAAAAGGTACCTTGTATATTTTGCTTGCAGAGACACATACTTGTGGATGTTTAGAAGCACGCATGAGCAGCACAGATGGAAAACTGCAAGAGTTTTGTGTTTTGATTCAGCAAAGCAGCCGCCGTTTTATGTGGAATCTCGGCATTGAACTCAAGCTGAGGCAGCCTCTGGTTTAAAAAGGGCATTTGATTGTCTCACAGCATTAACTGGTTAGGATCAACTGTGGCCAGTGACTGGGTTGTATCTTCACTTCCGGAGCTGTATATAAATATATATTTTACAACAGTAGCATTAATTTGATTCCATGACAAGTGACAAGATTTAGGTTTATTGTTCCAGAAGATTTGTTTTCACAGCCAGTACAGTGCAGAACCATACAGATATACACACAGCAAACATCCAGATTGATAGACTTTACATGAAATCTTCATGTATGCATTCATACCCCTTTTAGTATCCCAACTCGCCACAGTGTGTCAGCGAGGCACTGTGTTCATGGCAGAAGGGCCAAAAAACTCCTGCTGATGTGAGCTCTGTATCTCCGACCAGATGGTAGTAATGTCAAGTGTTGATAGGGTGTGATCAGTGTCATTTGCTATATTACTAATGTGTATCAAAGGGAAAATGCCCCATAGATTATAGCAGACATCAGTTAGGCTAGGTAACACTTTGCAACACCTAACCAGTGATGCAGAGAAAATATTAGAAACACCTCCTTATACATACAATGTATTCCAATACAACTCCGCAAGATACATTGTACACCTGAGTCATAAAAAAAACTAAGGTTGTTGTCTCAACAGTTACTGAACATAATAATCAAAGTATAATTTATTGCAGAACTGGTTTATTGTATAGAATCACATTGTACAGGTGCCATTTTTCTGGTGAAGGCTAAAGAGGGAAATGACTTAAGCTGCTAACCTCTTTCATGCTGCCATAGTGAGGCTGAATGAGGTGTGCTAACATGGATAGGGAAGCACTCAGGATCATGTCTATCCATGTAAAACATGCGCCACCAGGTGCCCGCCAGCACACAGTGTGAAAGCTGGATGCTGCATTTAATTCTGGGTCACGCTGTTCAGGGCAAAGTACCCTGTCAGCAGTAAGCAGTTAAGCCTTTACAGGTCCTTTGCTCCAAAAACTCAGTGTTCCTCAAATGCTCTGAGCTCAAGTCAAACACTTTGATCTTAATCAGGCTCAGCGGCTTCGGCTTCACATGGTCAGTGATGGTAGTGGACTGTGCAGTGTGGCAGTGACCTCTGGCAGGCACTGTGGGTTCTGCAGGCAAAAACATGACATCTGTTGATGTCTAGATGTTTTTGTTTTATTATTTGTGGCATAGTTGAAGCATAGTCTTTCAAACACAATGCTACGATAACATGTAAACATAGCATAGCAGAAGTGTTTTCGGTATTTAGCCGTTTCCAAGGGAGGCATAAAGACAGCTCACATCAGCCACCCAAAATGCAGAGCAAAGCTTCATAGACAGCTGCAAATGTAGACAGTTGATCTTTTTTCTATTTCAATCCAATGGCAGTAACATCTGGGTCCCCATTTAGCTCTGAGTAATAAAGGAGGTGGTCCATGGAGACTGGCTGTTCTCGACAGGCTTTTTCTGGAGGGACAAAAGGGAAATGAATAGCCCAAGGTTGTCTCTATAAATCCCTGTGAGGCAGGGTATGCTCAGCTTCAGGAGAAGCGTTTTTGTCACGCTCATTCACTTTGCTTTTAAAATTCTGCTCACTGTTATGTTCTGTAGAGGGGTCCAACAAGGACAAGAGTTAATATTCTGGTCTTTACATTCAGGCTGAATTCCTTCACTCTTCTAAATTGGTTCACTTTTTCAATTGGCCTAATAAGGGAAATCCTTTTTTATCTTATTCTGCCAATTAAATGCTTTTCTGAAACTATTTCTGATACTTTAGTTTGAATCTAAAATGTACACCTTCAGTGTCTGTTAAAGCTGGGCTAGGTAATTTATTTCAGAAGCAATTTTTGAAATTGTTTTCACATCCTGACAGCAATCAATTAAAAAAAAAAAAAAAAAAAAAAGCTTTGACACAAAAATGAAAAAAATCCTGTATCTCTGGCTGTCAAAGGACTGTAATAAGCATGGCCCATCATTTCATTCAGAACGAATGAAATGATGGGCTGGTCTACCTGGCCTGTGTACCTGATCGTGTACCTGTGAAAATGTGCTTTGGGGGAGTGGCTTTGGAGGGAGCCCTAAAGGGAGGGGGTTGGATTTTTTCATTTGGATACTTGGAATCTAGATGTCTCTTGCTCATTTTCCAGCGTTGGATCGGATAAAGTTTTGTGAGAGTTTAGCTTGTAGCCCTTACAGTATGTATTGTGCAAGACCAGCTCTGGATAAGTGATATGTGGTTGTTTCACCTAGTTTATGAGAGGTTTTTCTGATTGGAAATCAATTGACAATGACTGATTTAAATAATTTCTAAAGAATATGATAATACTGATCAGTACACCATTGGTTGGAGAATCAGCATCAAGCTAGGGTCAGGTGTACATCGTCACACTGGCTTTACTTTCATCGCTTTAACTCAACATCAGTGTTGTGCTTTTATTGCATCCGGCTCAGCAGCACTTTGTCAGCTTCAGTACTTCTTTGTCGTAACATTGTCACTGATGTTGATAAACGAGCGCTTAAGAAGACCAACCACAGCTGAAAGTGAGAAAGTACAGCTGAACCTCGTGATAAAGAGCTAACACTGATTATATTACAGTTAAAGGCAGCTGGCATGAGCTGTTTCACCATAGTGGAATGAGAGTTCCTAACTGCTGGCTTCCATTCCTTTTATATCACAAGCACAAAAACCTTTTATGCTGAATAATTAATTTCATTTAACAGTTTTCTTCCATGCCAACATGAGCTGAATGTAGTGTTTTCAGTCTGTGACACTGGCTATGATGCTTTCTGGCTTTCAGTTTGTGGAATAACCGTTTGAGGTGAAAAGTGTTGATGGATTTTAGGCAACATCCCTCAGTACACAGAAAAACAGAGCAGAAAGGGGGAGTGGGAGATGGGGAGGATGAAGGAAGCAGAGGTTGAAGGAGAGGGAGAAAGGGCACTGTATTTCACAGCCCCAGTAATGTTCTTTCTGTAAAAACATCAAGGCTCTGCTTCACTGCACTTCACAGCACGGCTCCGCAGCCTCTACGTTTGATGGCTGTGTTAGCAGACCACAACACAACACCCTTGTTTTGACAGGGTCAAATAGGTTCAAAGAGGATCCTGGCCTTTAATCAAACCATAAGGGATGCGACTGAATGTTGACTTGTCTTTATAAAAAGGTGGGTTTTATTTTGGGGTATAAAAGGTACATTTCTCATCACAATGTCTGTTTGTGAGATAGCATTTCAGTTTGATATTTGAAAGTCTTTGGAATTAGTGGAACAGTTTGGAGCTGTCATGGTTTCAAAAGTGTTATGGTGATTTTAAATTGCAAAGGAAGGAATATCTTGGCTCTGTAGCAGCTCACATGTTGAGCTTGTCGACCTTGAATGGAAAGGTGTATGTTTATTCTGCTGACTTAGACATTTACATTTCTCTTATTTTTTTACTTCTTTGTATTAGTTTGACTAGTTTGATCGTTTATATTAAACCTTCTCATAGTCCTGTCTGCACAGCTCCCTTTCTTCCTTTGAAATATTTAGATGATAATATATGTGAATTAAGTAACTATTCCATATCTTCGAGCGTGTCTAATGAGATCTCAGAATGGACACAGATGAGCAGGTATTAATCTCCCATAACTGCTGCAGCTCCCCTTTTCCTCTGCAGCAAAAATGGTTTGCCCTTGGAAGTGCCCTCTGCTGCTTTCATTCCAACTGGAAAGAGTGTTTGTGGTTTAGGGTGAGATAAAATACCTAAAACAGGAGCGATTAAAGGAAAATATATAAAACATATAAGATAAGATAAGTGGAATGCATTAAAATTGAGGAAGCAACTCTCATAAAGTTTATCATGGTTAATGATCTGCTTTTAGATGAGTGCTACACTAAACATTACATTATGTGAAACTTTTCCTAAACTCACTGTAGCACCTGCTAGCCCAATGACGGGGCTACATTCACACTCTGTTGAATCAACTGAGCTAAAAGTGGTACCTCTTCCAATTTCTGCCTCTCGAAACTTTCTCCCACTGCTTGTGTGCCTGTTGTGGTTGTTTAACATTTAGGCTTGGTCTCCTGTGTGGACCTGAATAGCATATAAAAGCCTCCAGAGTCACTGATGAGTGACGTTTTAGTGGCTAGTGGAGAGCCCTTAACAATGCCCACGAGCATTTCTCTGCCGCTTTCTCTCTCTCTGTTTCTATCTCACGTTGGTAGAGAGAAAGAGAGGATTAATATTCATGCCGACTCAGTCACCGAACCTGGGGCATACTGCCTGACACAGTTTACTCTTGTGAGTTTTGCTAACCATGACCTAATGGCTTTACTGTCTAGTGCTGTGTGTCTCAACTTATGATTAAACTGATTCATGTTAGAAGGCACTACATACCTGTCAAACACCTAACATGGTATAGCAGCATAGATAGAGGGGCATAGAATGTTGATGAATTTTTGGATTGTCAACATTGCAGAAACCAGTGTTGAATCCTAGTCCTCTGACCAATTTATATCAATGCCATAAGCTTAACTGAAGCTGACACTGGAGAGAGGGTACAGCAGAAACCACATAATTAAAGCCTGTCCTATGTTGCCTGTTGCTGTAAGGCTTCACCCAGACACATAGAGAAACTGTCATATAAATAACAGTCCTGCCTAAATTACATATGGATGCTGAAAAATTCTCTTTAATCACGGACATTCATAGTCATGCATCCTGTTATAGAGGAACTTACTGCTCTGAATCAGCCGACAAATCACTACAACTTTGCCTCAGATCAGCACTCTCATTCTGACATAATTATGCCCACATTTTCTGGTAGCTTTGATAGTAATAGGGCTGCAAGCTGAGTCGGGGAGACGGCCCTTCAGCCCTCCAGAGTACCATGACAACCTTATTACATATTCAGTGGCAGTCATGTTGACTTGTAAAAGTGAAAGGAGAATTTAAAAGGGCAAATCTAAATATATTGTAAATAGACCACTCACACACTCACACTAATCATCACTCATCTGTAGTAGAGAGAACTACCATATACTCTAAATTCAACTCTAAATTTTCATGAGACATGAATTACTTGATGACTGATTACTTATTTAGCCACATTAGCATTAGGAATAAGGAATAACAGCACTGATGAACATGTTTCCTTGCAGTGTGCGCCATCTAGTGAATTTTGAGCAATATAACATGAATGGATTTTTCCTAGCATAACAAATGGTCTACACTACTGCCATTACTGGTGTCAGTTTTTGAAACATCCTGTTGCACTCCTGTTAAATAAGCAGTAGCACTGCACAAAGATACAGGGATGGAAAGGTAAAGGTTAAAGACCGTACAGTTAAATAAAGTGTCTCTAAAAAAATTCGATTTAAGATGCTATCCAACCCTTAAGGCTCTTCAGTTGTTGTTCAGCACCAGACCTCTAACTTCATTAAACAACACTAAGGAGAGGTCACACTTTGATCCCCTCACTGAATAGAGTGGTTCTGAGTTCTGTCAGGGTTGTGTGGTAGGTGTAACCCACAAAATCAATAGCGTTAAAATCGAAAATTTCCAAAGGTATCTTAGGAGAGAGAGATGGCGAAACGAAGAGGGGGAGGGAGACAAAAAAAGAGAGAGACTGGGTGGGATGGAGAGAGGGAGGGAGGAAGTGAGAGAGAGGGATTGTTCACTAGTGGATAATTGGAAACAGGGAGGTTGGGACTGCAGTTCACATAGTGTTGAAACAATGTGTTCCCAGGGGCCATTTATCCAGATCGCTTGAGAGGTAGTAGACCTGTGTCACTGACTTAAAATCAATTTTCTGATAAAATTGCTTCAAGAACAAATTATCTCTCAGTCATGGCTTTTATGAGCTCTGTGTTCATGCTAGGACCACTAGAGGTCAGTGTGACCCTGACGTGTGCACACGAAGGGAGTGAAGATGTCATGTGCAGCCTGGATGGCTAGGAGGGGAGTTTGCAGCAGGCTTTATGGTCATGTCTGCAGAATGACTGCATGGTGCAAAGCTTTGGCTGTTTTCTTCTTCAAACAAAATCTTTTTTTTTTCTTCTGCTCTGACTCTATTTCTTTATCTGTTCCTTTTCTTGCATTTCAACCTGGGATGGGTTCAACCTGTTTATGCAATTTGCATAAGCTGGCTTCAGAAATCTGTGCTTACCCCTGTGTATTGCTCAGTCAGAGTGAGCTGGTTGTTCAAAAGGAATAGCTAATGACTCCATTACCCTCATTGACGCATGTCAGTCTATTTCAGGCTCAACGACTAACACTCTCATACATGGCCAAGTAAGAACTGATGATCTGTGGGCTGGATTGGCCATGCAACGTCAGCGTGCCACTTGGTTAGTCAGGAAAGTGTTTTTCAACAGGGCAGGGCACTCTATCCACAAGCCTATGAACCATCACGAAGTGTATATTCTTGCCTCGTGTCACCCTGCTGACAGCACTTCACCGATGGGGGTGGGGAGTGGGACATCAAACATGTGATCTGACCTGATGTGGCAGCAGTGGCATTTCTTCACCCCCATCCTCCACCACCTGTCTGCCCATAACAGGAGCCATTCTTCAGCCCTGTCTCCTTATTGATCCCCATTTGGCCAGGGTTCATTCTCCCCTCTCCGTTACTCGCCATCGGTTTCGGCAGTCTCAGTCCCTAAGCTCGTCCACTACTGACCCCTGCTCGCAGGATGAGAGGAGCCGTAATTGGAGGGGAACGAGGTTGAGAAGGAGGGGATTTGAAAGTCAAGCCATAGAAGGGGCGAGAGTGAGCGAGGAAGCGTGGAGATAAAAAGGCAGAGAAAGTGCAAGAGCGCGATTGGGCAGCTGGGTTGAGACAAATGGCATTAACTGGACTGAATGCTGAATGCAGGGGCAGGAAGGGCACTGCCAAGCACGGAGGCTTGTGGCCGGCTTTCACATGACTATGCCGGGACGCGAGAGAGTAATAGAATCCCAACGTGATGATGCTTGGGGAGTGGGGGAGTAAATTTAGCCACAGCCGCAGGCAGGCAGGCAGCTCCAGGGCTGGGGGGGATGTTCGCAGCTCTGGGGCCTTCTCTGGCTACCCCTATCTGGTCCTCTCTACCCTTCTGGAAGAGTCATGGAGGGCACTGCTGCAATCACAATATGAATCACCTCCTTTCCATACCTTAGCAGGCTTAATTGCCAAATGGTGAGATGTATCGCATTGCAATGTGATGGCAGCGGGGGTAGGGTGGGAGAGAAGTCAGCCGCACTTTATTTCCAGGCTCTTTTAGGGGAGCATCTGTTGGCATTGGATTTCAAAAGCAATAGTGCATGTCATAAACTGATGTTCTATGATAAAATGTGTTCTTCATGATTGATATACAGATGTTTCTCTGATCATTCTAGTCATTAAGCCAGTTACGCTGCAATAAAGCATTTTTCTTGCCGGCAAACATGCAGCAGGATATGACGTCTCTCAATGTCAGTGGTTTTGTCCTTAAACACATCACACATTTCTCACACTTCAGAGTTCTGTCTGAGCCCTGCTGCCTCCCCGTACCCCCTATCCTGTCTCCTTATATATTAATACCACATCAGGTGAAGATCAAAAGAGGGTGTCATGACTTTGGTGTGCTTGTATCTAAGCCCATGCAAATCTGTTGTTGCGCACTTTGAAATGATTACGTTCTTTGGCAGTATTTTTTTTTTTTTGTCAGCAGTTTGTCATTGAAAAAGGCTTCACACGCTCTCTCTAATGTTATTATTGATAAAGGAAATATTTTTGATAGGTTTGATACTAACATGAAAAGGCAATGAATATGAAGCTACTGTTTTTTGTTTTTTTTGGAATTCTGTTTATAAAGTAGCTCACTTGTTCAGGTGTGACATCCCAAAATAAAAGCCTGTTGTCATTCCCTTTCTTTTATAAAGTGTTAGACCAGATTAAGATGTGCTTGTAAACATCACACCAGATTATCGCGGTGTTCATGTTTGTCTTCTAGCCATTCAGACGCTAGGGGAGTTAGACATATCATTTGTCTAACTCTTTTAAAGGAGTCAAAGCATGTAACTCACTGATGCCCTAAACTTAAAATAGAGCTCATAATTAGCTCAGAGGTTTGCTCCTCACCAGTTTGGTTTTTTTATGATAATTTATCGTCACGATTTAGAGTTTAATTACTTTGCTGAAGATCAAGTGGCAATGGATGCAATTTCCCTCAGTAATACTTATCATCACATAAAGCTGGCATATAAACAATGAAACATTTATCATTTCTTGCTATTTATTCCAGGGAAAAAACAGTCTATAGAACATCTGCCCATGGTATTATCAAGTCCTTTGAGCAAGTACTTTTGTGTTCATACTCTTATTAAGTTGAAACTGTTTTCATTTGTGGTCCATCATCCACTTGTTATTCTTTTTCTCTAACCATTGGCAGACTGTAATGCTTGTTGTTTATAATTGCAGGTTTATGGTATAGCTGTATTATCTCAGATCAGAGCTGCAGTCCTGAATAACAAAGACTGTCCATCTGTGCAGTTAGTCCAAAAGTATGGCACAAATGATGTAGCCATTCAAAGCAGATAGTACTTTGGCCATAAAAAATAATTTAGTGTTAACCAAATGTTCCCCACTTTTCTTAAACAGGATATAGACATTGAAACGGCTGGACTGAGGTTTAGATGAAACACTGCGTGTTGTGTGAGTGAATGGAGTGTCAACAGCATGCCTTATTTATTTTCCTTTCCTTTTATTTGTCTTTGGCAGGGGTGAGTATTTTGCTCCTTGGCCTGTAGCTTTATTTCAAATATTTCTGACAGCCCAGAACAATACCTTAGCGTGGCTGTTGGCAATCCAATTTTCATTTGAATATTGGCAAATTCCTATTGGAACTAAGTGATTATGAATTTGCTTTAAGAAATAATGGTTAAGACAAAAAGTAAAAAGTAAGCCCTCCATCTGCATATTGTCATAATACATGGCCATGAGTGTTTTGCTTTTGTAGTGTTCTGTAATCCTGTTTTGTGATGAACAGATGATGCAACACCTGGCACTTTTTGCTTCATCATATGTGGATTTAAGTATCCAGGTGGACTAAACATACCTCAAAATTCACAAGGAACACGTTTTGGCTAATGGTTGGTAAGAAAACAAATTGATGGGTTATATTACTGCTAATCTACAATATGGTCATTCACCAGTTTCCTGCTGTAATACACTTTTTGTAATTTGAGGGTAGAATAAAAGCAATGCAAATAACATTTCTCTTTATTTTGGCTTTTTTAATAATACAAAACAAAAAAAAGTTTTATGCCTCAGGAAATAAATGTCACTTTTGCAATAAATCACATGCTGCCTTCCTCAGTATTTTGACACATTTTGCCAAAAATAAAGAATGAATTGAGTGAAAACAATGTATTATAGATTAAATAAATTCTGTTTAGTGACAGTCACATAGCAGGTAAAACCATCTTTGACAGAATAAGTCAGGGAGATTTAGTTTTGCAGAGAACAGAGGGTTTTCTTTGGTGTGTCCACAGTCTATGACACTATTCAAATGTTCTGCATTAGTCATACTAACATGGACCATCAAACAAGTATAAAACTGTTTTTTCACCCTTATGCAAATGTTGTTAAGAACATACAGTACATACAAATGACACGGCTAAGGTGTAAACACACTGTTATTACGCATTTAATCTCTATGTCATTGATTTTCTGTTACCTCAGCCTTAGCAACCCAGACTACTTTTCTTTACACAACTAGTTGAATCAGGGCTTTTAGCCTTTTTCCTAATGCTCATCAACACTGGTCTGTATTATTTAATGTTGAATCTTTTTTGCATCTTTTTATTAACAGTGGTTCAAACCCTGGATTTTAAGCTCTTCCATTCCTCCTCCATTTATTTGATGTGTTTTTAAACATACAGTAGGCTGTCTGCTGTGTCTTTCATGACTGATCAGCTCTCAGTACACAATGTGTTTACAATACAAGAACATCATCATAATATGTGTAAGATGGAAACATAACTCCATCCATACATCGTCAACCGCTTATCCTGCGTACAGGGTCGCGGGGGGGCTGGAGCCAATCCCAGCTGACATCGGGCGCAAGGCGGGGGTACACCCTGGACAGGTTGCCAGTCCATCGCAGGGAAACATAACTCCTAATCTTCAAATGTGTTGAAGCATATAATTGGAAATAGTACAAAACTATAGTGATTTCTGTTGATTTTTGCTTGTTCTTATCAGTGAAAACTTTAATTGGTGCACGTGACTTGTGCCACACTGGCAGGACCAGTTGCTTCCATGCAGATCTGAGTGATCCCACTAACTAAAGCCGCGATTGCATAGCTCATCATCAGCTGCCCTCTTTCGGCCTTTGTCCCTGCCATCACTACGTAAGACTGGCCAATTCCTTTAGTAACTCGTTGTCTAGACCGACTCTTCTAGACTGTGGATTCTGGCCTGAACAGCACTTAAGCCACAGCTGTAGAAGGCTCTTTATTTAGACGTCTCCAGCTCTCTTCATTGTCTTGCCACTAAATCCAACTCGTCAGTGCCTGGGTGGTCAGTGATAGTCGGTCAGACTGCAGTACTAAATGGTCAGGATCTGACATTCGGGAACTGTCCTTAAGAGGTAGTGCAAAACAGGGGGCGGTAGTGAATTTAGCTAGCAAACAAATAGATCCAGACAAAAATAACTTAGTTTACAAGCTGAGAAATATTCTAGTTAATTAACAAGCAAACAAACGTATTGGATTTAAAGATTAGGCAAAGATGCCACAAAATCATAACTAAATATTGATAGAGGGCATCAGTCTTTCACAAACATATTTGACATATCGGCGTAACCTCTGTTTGCTTTTTTGGCATAGTACTTGGTTCCATTACAGGAACGACTGATCAGCATCACAAACATGCTGAAACTGAAAGTAACCCCGCTAGCGTCTTAAATTTGTTGTTATTATCATCTAAAGCGTAAGCCTGTTTTACACAGGAATGAGGCTTCCCATGCAAACATCCCCCTTATTTTTCAGTTTGGTCCTCAATCTCTGCATGTGTGTCAGTGCCACAGTGAATTAATATGCATTAAAGCTAAGCACTCAGGTGTGGAAGAAGAGGGGTGCCTTGAGAAAGTGGGCCGTGAGTGATGAGGGATAGGACAGAGCCTGACACTTAGAGTCAGCCTTTATTCAGCGTGCACCGACTGTCATCATGCACCCACCACTTCTTTCATCTCTGTCACACACAGAATGCCATAACTCCGTTAGCAACACCCACAACAAATACAGGCCAATTCTCCTTCAACAGACACACATGTTCTGTGTGTACCTTTCAATACAATTGCCCACCATCTGGGGCCACTATTGTGTGGCATTTTAATGGATATTTATAACAGGATATTTCACAGTGGTTTATCATATGAGTTCTGTTCTAAATTCCCATTCAGGAGATCCTCTTAATAGGTTCCTGGCCAGCCTCTGAGAAATTTCTTGTCTCCATAAATCTTTGCATTCATATATTTCTACTTCTTAAAAGCTCCAACAGGTATTTGCAGGATACAAGACTGACTGATGAAGGTGACACTTGGCTTAACAATGAATCTTCCCAATAAAAAAACAGACCTCCTGTGCCCTTGGTCACTGTGTGTGTGTGTGTGTGTGGGGGGGGGGGGGGGGGGTTGTATGTGTGGGT
>NC_060171.1:25547954-25591521 GCF_021292245.1 Micropterus dolomieu | reverse complement strand
GGGGGGGGGGGGGGGGGGGGGGGGGGGGTTTGTATGTGTGGGTGAGACTAAGGATAGAGCATGTCATATGTTGTACAGATTTTTGAGCCCCTTGAGGCAAATGTGTGATTTATAAAATGTGACTTGACACATGTACACAAACATGCACATCTGGAGAAATAATAATCACCCCAGTCACTGTTATACAGCACAGTTACTACACCACAATGTGTCTAGATCCCCCTCACGAACCCCTGTGGAGCTCAGAGAGACATTTTGGTCACCAGGACACCCAAAGGACAAACAGTGGCCAGGTGCCAAGGAGACAGCAAGGCGCCTAATTCATCACTACCCCTTGCTGAGCGACAGACTGGAATGACACTCCCACATAGTGTGCCGTACCCATGCCTTCTCTCTTCCTCTGTCTCTCCATCTCTCTCTCTCTCATTACATGGAATAGCTTGGAGAAGGCTAACATGGCAATATCATAATTAGCGGGGCACATTAAAATTGGAACCATGAAGCGTGTCATTAGAAATCCTCTGCTGCAAGCCACCTCTGTCTTTTCAGACTCCCACATGCAAAAACTAGAAGTGCCTCTCTGTGGATTTATCATTGAATCACTGCAATCCCCTATCTGTTTTATTTTTTCTAGCTTGCTTTTTCTCTGTCACTACTGTCCTCCTTTTGCAGGGAGGTGAACAGGCAGCAGGACTGACTTGGGCCCATCAGCCACTCTGTCAATCCTCAAGGGGTGATCAAAGCCACAGGGGAGCGCCTGTCCCATTCGCAACATGATTTAGCCATAAGAGGGAGAGGATCCAGACATGTCAGTGCGCTGGTAAATAAAAACCACAGAGATGGGAGCGTTAAGAAAGAGGGCTTGAAATGTGTCGTCTCTGTGCAATTGTCTTATCCTGTTATTCCTGCGAATGGACAGTAAAAAGATGAAGGCAGAGCAAAAAAGAGAGAGTGCAAAACAGGTTGAGTGGACGTGCCTGAGAACTGGGTCCGTCAGAGAGCAGCTGCGAAAGTAGGTGAATCTCTCTCTCTTGCTCTCTGGCTGCCTGCTCAACATCAAATGAGCTCTCAATCACCTGCCCTTACATGCAGGACTCTCCAATTTGCTGTTATCTACCAAGCTTACTGCAGTGAATCCCCCTCTTATCCTCTTGTATCTCTTTCCCCTCCATCTTGTCCAATGACTCACAGTGTATACTGTATATCTATATAATTCAATTTTTTTTTTTTTTTTCAATTTCCAATTTTGAAGTGCACCATCAGACCGCCCATGTATCCATCCAGCAGTGGCTCCAGTATTAATGTCCCTGCCAAGACATGCTTCCTCAAGCCATATCTCATTTCAGCCCTTATCAACTGCAGACCTAAATAATGTCGGGATCTTTTGAGAATCTTGAGAGAGACAAACAAATGGCAGAAAGCTGATGTTTCATGTGCATCTGCAATTTATCATGCAGAAGTTGTCCCTTTTTTATACACACGAGGCAACAAATAACAATGCCATTTCCCATCTGTCTTGCAACACATTCTGACTCCAGATTCTCTCATTTACTATAGCCTGCTGGTGCCTTGTGAATTTAGAAGAAGTCCAGTCGACTATTTGTAAGGCAAGTCTGCCAGACCCATGGTAGTCCCTGTGGAGCATTCAGTGGATGTGACTGTGTCTTTGTTTATTTTGAGAGGGCAGACTTAAGATGTCTGACCAGACCAGTTAAAACCCTCTAGAGCTGTCTCTGTTGCACAGTGCAACCCATAACATGTCAAAGGTCACATATACTTTTCCCTTTTGTAGACTGCCAATACACTCTTCTGTTTTTTTTCCCCTTTGCTTCACTGCCACTTGCCATCAATTTCCTCTCTTAAGTCTCTCTGTGAGTCCATTTCTCACCTTACATCCTCCTGTGCTTTGTGCTGTTTTTACATCAATTTTCACACTTTTTTCCATCTCTCTCTTAAAATTCCTCCCTCTTAAGTCCTTCACTCTTGTCTGCATGCACTTCATCTTTCCTCTTTGACACAGTGCCGAGCGGATGCCTGACACCTGGGGTTGGCAACGTTTTCTTTCCCGCTTAGCATGGCCTGGAGAATGAAGGGGAGAGGGAAGGGGAAGGCGAGGGCGAACCTCGTGCCCCTGCCTCAGCTGTGAAGGACCAGTGGGGATTTGTTGAGATCTAAGCACCTGCAGGGGGCTTAAGAACATTGCCAAGATGTTCAGAGACACACCGATATTCATCAATATGGAAGCCGGCACGGTCACACATTGGGATTCCTCTGCGTCTGTGAACATGTGCAGGACATGCTCACACAAAAAAAAGCAGAATAAAAGGTCATCAATGATATGAAAACATATACATGCTTTGTATTTCTCCGGGCTATAAACATCTGCTGTCAGTAGAGAGATTGTGAAGGACATTAACCCCTTTCTGCAGTGCCCCCCTGGCGTTTGGACATCCGTTCGTCCACACACCACAACCATTTGATTACATGTGAAAAGAGTTGCTCATTAACCAAAACTAACTTATAAGCTACAAATATGTGAAATTAGAAGTTTATAAGTGCCACTCCATTTGTACTTAGCGAAAGGATCACCCAACTCGCCTTCTATTTGTGTTTGTGCTCCAAGTGTACATCAAAGGCCTTTTAAAGGCATTTAAAAAACTCTTTAAACATTTTCTTTCAATACCAACAAGTGTTTATGACACAGGCGTTTCGCGATTTCGATTCTAAATTGAGAATTAATTGAAATGAGCATTTTATTTAGACCTTCAAAATCAAACGCTGGTTCGGTGATTATCCCAGAATTTCTTTGCTCTCAACCCCACCTACTTGCGGGAATCTGGCGTGCGTCAAAAGAAAGAAAAAAAATTACACAGTTTAGCTTATCAGTAGCCTGCAGCTGCACTTTTCGAGACACCATGGCCACTGCTAGAGTCGGAGATGATGGAGAAACAACAGAACTGGAAAATCCTCCTGCTTGCTTGAAGTTACTGGTGCGGCAGAAATTCTTATCCTGGTGGCTTTTTGCAGGTGAGGAAACTGAAGCTGCTGTTGTACGTAAAGTACCCCTGTGTCATCTAGTGACTCTTTTTGTTTTTGTGTTTAGCCGTTTGTTTCCAATTGTTCGTGAAATAAGTAAGTGTTATTACATTTAAATAATTTTTTTTAATTTGACCTTAGTGTGGTTCCCCCAAGAAATATAGCAATTATATTACAGTTGATAACATTTTAAAGATGAAAATGTAAATGGCAGTTGCCAAGGCCTAAAACCAAGGATCATTACAATTCAAGACTCGACAGTCTAGGGCATAGCCGTCAGCGCAAAAAAAATATTTTTAATCTAATACAATGGAATGGTGACCTTTTTTAAAATGGAATCGTAGACTTTGAGAATCGTGACACCCCTATCATAGCAACACGATTAAACAACTTCACATAACCCAACTGAAAAGTTTTCCTTCAAACGCTAGTGTAATTTGATCAGCACCCCCTCGTTCCATGTCAAGTTTTTTCAACATCAACACCACTGTTAATTTACTTGAGCTTTGCTTATGTAATACAGACACATACACAGATATATTATCCAGATACAGCACTGGATCCATAGTGCCCCCTCCTCTACTGAATCTGCCTTGGTACTTTGCCACCATTCCTCTTCTCTCATCATTAACCATCTGATCAACCATCAATTTCTTGACATGTGACGCCAAGGCAATAGGTCTAATTATTGCTTCCTTCTGGGATTCCATAATATAATCAACAACTTATTCAGTCCCTCATACATTTACAATGTACAGTGTAACATATATTTCCCTTGTGCAGTCTTCCCTTCTTTGGCCAGTGCCTTCTTTAATTTTCTCTTGCTAAATGGGACATTGTGCTATTCTTTCTTCTTAGTGTGACCATGTATTTCGGATTTAGTTGTCTCTTTGGTTTTTCTTCGCTCCTCAGACAAAATATTGGAACTGTATACTGGATACAAAAGTATTCTCAATTAACTCAACCTTTTCCTTTATTGGATACTGCTATTTCAATATAATTACTCCAAACAGGGTAATTCCATGGTGTTCCCAACTGAGTCGCAGTACTTTCTCTAGTAAGTTCCTTTTGCTTGTCTTATTGTCTTTCTTACTGCTGAGCTTGTTTGTACATGATCATATGCTAGAAATGATGTGTTCTTCTCACTAGTTAAAATGCTTTACTTCTATTTCTTACTGCTACCTTATTTATCATGCCAACATGGCACCACTTTCCCTTATTTTTTCTAGGAATGGACTCTAATTCAGCCAATATTATACCTTGTCTTATTTTATTGTCAAATGATTCTATGTCTATTATAATCAATCTGTCACTTATTTCTGAAATTTCTCCCAATTAGCAAATACCCATTTCCCACCTCTGTCTTCTATCACCGGTGATGTAGAGATATTCACTTTTGCACAAGACTTGATCACTTTCACTCCCTTTGGTTCCTTCTTTCTACACCTTCCAATCACATATTGGTGCAATATTATTGGACACTAGCGTAAGATCAAGCACAGATTCCTTTCCGGTATTAACATGTATGCTTATTTTATTTCCATTTTTTAAGCACATTAAATTATTTTTATCTAATAAATCTTGGATCACCTGTCCATTATTATCTGTTCTCTCACTCCCTCATAATGTGTTATGTGCTTTAAAATCCTCGCAACATCAATCCATCTATCCATCCATCGTCAACCGCTTATCCTGCAAACAGGGTCGCAGGATCCTCACAATATATACAACATTATTTTTTTCCTGTCCTATTTCCTCAAACTTCTTTAATTCTAATTCCTTTTACATGGGTTGTGGTAATTTATGACTACTGGCTTTTCCTTCTCACCCGTTCCATTATCACATACTCTAGTTCATTTCCTACACTTATAGCACTCTGTAGGGACTCAGCCTCCTCCTCCATCTTTCATATCTTGCCTCTCCAGCCACATGTCCATGCAAAAAAACCCCAACAACCCAGGACTGTGTAAATACACATAGTATCTGGTTTCTCTATTCTGCAACATCGAACATCTTGAAATCTTGTCCATTTACAGACAGGCTTCTCATATTCCACTGAAGAATTTTAATTATTTGTACTACAAACCCATACATGCTGTTTCTTGATTTAATAGTATGCTGAGCTCATCCCTTACTTCTACCCATTTCAAACAGATCACGTCCAAGTGTTGCACTGCTGCTTTAATCAGAATTCTTCTTTCATTTTTAAATTTTATTTCAGATGTTGCATTTAATGAAGTTAATTTGTTAACTTAGGTTCGGGAGTGGGACCCTTTCCCTTCATCTATTCATCCCTACACACATCTGCTCATCTTCTGTTCCCTCCATCCTCTCTTCCCTCATCCCTTCATCCCCTCTTCTCTGCTTCCCTCATCCCTTCATCCCCCATCCCTGCTCCCTTCATCCCTTCATTTCTTCCTGTTCAATCAGGGCACAGCTCTCTCATGTCTCATCTAGGTACCGTCTGGGGGGGCTTGAAATAAGCTCGGGTGAAAACACTTCCGAGACGGAACCCCCACACTGAGTCTCTATGCCCGGTCTCCTGTACACCCTCTCAGACCAGCCTATCAGACGACATCCTTCTTGCACCACCACCCTTCCCCTCTACATGCATTAATCCATCCTCTATAATCCATGCATTCCATATTCGCATGTACCTCTAAATCACACATTGTTGTCGCGTGGTCATTGCTAGTGAATTACCCCTGCTACCACCGGTTTCTTTTTCTCCATCGATACATTTCTGTGATCTTGCTGCTTTTTTGCTGAAATTTTGTTTTAAAGACACTTTCCCCCCGATTAATCTGTTTGTATTTTTTCTGTCCTGCCCCTGCATAAGAAACTTTTCCTTCACTTTTATCTGTTTCCCCTTCACCGCTCACCTCACCACTTCGCAGCCCCAATAAGCAACACTGTGATTACCTCCACAGTTACAATACTTTGGTATCACACCCTCTCCACACATGTTCCCCACCACACCTAGCACATCGTCTCTTTCCTTTGCATACCTTAGCCACATGTCCAACTTCATGGTAATTGAAACACCTCACTCTCGGTTCCACCTGAGCTAGCTGCGTCGTATTTTTTTTCTCTTGAGGCTACTCGACTTCATGGATCTACTCCCTCTTACTACCTCTTCCCACTCTCTCTCCCTCCTCTCATCACTACAGTTTCCCCCTTCCTCACTCACCTCCATGCTATTGCTGTCAACATCTGTCTTCCTCCCTGCCATCCTGTCAGAGTTTGTAAGGAACTGTGTAAGAGCATTGTTCCAGACCTATACAGGCCGTCAGTCGAAATCCCTACCCAATGTTCCCCACAATATCCCAATTCCAAGTTCCGAGTCAATAAATCAATCAGAAAATAACCAAAAACCAGCACAGCAACACACAGCTATTAAAACCTTCCGCAACAATGACCACGTGTGACAACCTACCTTGGATGACTGTGAATCTTCACAGACAGCCTACTTTAACTTATTTTCTAGCTCAGTGGTTCTCAAAGTTTTTCACATCAAGGACCCTTAATTAGACACAAATAAGACCATGGAACCCTGTTTGATTTTGTCCCACGGTCCTTAATCCCAATCTGACAAATCTGAATTTTTTTTTTGATTTATTTATTACAGAAAGTGCATGAAACCCTTAACCACAGTAGCCATACCTTCTGTCATTGTGTTACTTAGAATTGTGTGAAAATAATATATTCCCCTTCTTGCTGGGGACCCCCTGGAACCTCCTCAAGGATCCTTGGGGGTCCCGGACCCCACTTTGAGAACCACTGTTCTAGCTTTTTGTTCTCCAAAAAACAAGGCAAAGCCTGTCTTGGTCGGAACCATTGGAGGAGATTTTTAGGAGTGAATGTGATGGAGAAAGCTAGGAGGCTTTGATAACAGGAGCATTGACTCTTTTGCAGAAGACGTGTTTGTGGAGGGCAAAGCTGTCCTCGACATGTAAATAATATTTTTTGTCTTCATTTCACAACCTCTCTGTGTTTACAGTTGGAATAAAGGAGAAATTAATTCATATTGTTGTTGGATACGTTTCATACAATGGAAATTGAAATTCCCTCATGTTGTGGTTCTTAATATTTTAAATATGCATCTGTTTTAAAAAAGGTTTTGGGATACAGACACCATTCAAGACACCTATGCTGCTGCTTACTAATTTCCCAGTAAAATGCAAGTACTTTTACACATCTACTAAATGTAAAGAGTTTTATAATTAATGTCTCAGGAGGTGCACTGTAAAACAAAATTATTGAAATGCAGTATTTGTTTCTTTTTGAAATGGCCTATTTAATGCCCTATATTTTCATTGAGATAAATAAATAAATTTTTCTATTTATGCTCATGCATTTAATGGTAAAAGTGCCATGATTCTGTGATGTTTACATGAGAAGTTATTAAGCATTAAATAGAGAAATAGGCCTAAAAAAGCTACTGTTTATTTGGAACACAAGGATTTCATCTGCATAATGATGGATCTACACTCAGCAATGTGGGCATAAAAAATTATCAATATGAGTTGTCTTCTCTCAACACTTTGTCTGCCCTGTAGTACCACTGTGAAACTGTGAGACAGCTCTTTTTATATCTACTCTGTGTGAATAATCCCCTCTCAAGATGTATGGAGCTATAAGAAGTGGAAATTGCTGGATTTCTTTAGTCTGCTTCATCTGTGTTTGACAGTCTGTAGTGGGGTTTTGTTCTCTGCACTGCAGAGGGATAGGAGTGTATGACAGCCATTTGTGCTAATTATGTTTTCCAAGCACATATTTCATCTGCTGCTCATTGTTCCCTGTCCGCACTTATCATACTCCCCTCCTCCCTGTTCATTCGGCCCCCGCTTCAATTCTCTAAGACTGCACCACCAGCTTCTCTATTACCTTAATTTAAAACTCGGGGAGAGAAATGAAATAATAGGTTTTATCAGCTATAAATCCAGTACGGCATTACTTGGAGCAGACGGACGCTCTGGAAATTAGCATGACGGATATGAGCCACTAATAACCACATCTCGTGTCAGACTGATGTTTTTCTTGTCGTTCATCTTTTTTCCACTTATTCTTGCCCTGTCAGGGAAGTAAGGACACATGGTTTGAGACTATGTATGTCAAGCAGAGGAAGACCAACAACAGTGAATTGCATGAAAACAGTTTATGCATTTAAGGATAAAAATCAACAAGTGAATAGGCTCATTCGAAAGTAAAAAGTGTCCTGTCTGAGGCAAATGAAATTGATCATACCTCAACTGTCTCAGGTTATTTGGAATCTCAGGCAGCCTTTGAAGTCCTGAATAGAAGACTGTGAACTTTGCCAACTGGTGATGATGTGCCTTTGACAATGATGACATGGATTTTGTTAGGTCATGGGTGATGACAGCTCACCCCTATTGCAGTAGAGCACTTGTTCATTCCCCCACCCCCTGTGCGCAGTGGTCTGGTGAGTGTGTTTCCAAAGTTGTGTGTGCGTCTTGGTTGATGGGAGCACAGCTGCACCTTTCCTTGGCATTAGTGCGTCCTAACAGATGCTGTAGCATGTCTGTGTGCATTTCGGGGAGACAGAGGAATTCTGGCAAAGTGGACACTGCAGATGCCTCTGATTGCACGCTGGATCAGGAAGGAAATTCCTCTAGGACGAGGACAGAGGATCAGCGGCTAGAGCCTGCTTGGCCAATTTGGCATGGCTTCTGCGGTGAACACAGGCAAACCATATCCACATGGGCAACCTAGGTACACACACACACACACACACACACACACACACACACACACACACACACACACACACACACACACACACACACATATCAGGGACATCAGGTTTGGATCCAGTCCAAACCTCTGGTGATGAGTGTCCATGATGGGCGTTGTTTATCTACTTGCTGAGGTGATAATCTGCTCTCATGACTCCCCTGAGACTCTAAACCTTCTCTTGTGCATTAGAGTCACAGTTGGCCAGGGCCCCAGGGGATAGTGGTATGGGGTTTTTGCAAAGTGTAAAACAGAGATTAGTTGTTGAAGCAGAGCCTCAGGGAAGGTTGAGGACCTTGGGATTTGTCCAGCGTTCAGGGGATCTGCAGCCCTCAATCTCTAGATGCAGTTGGGTGTGAGGATCAATAGGACCTGCAAGGAATCTTCTTGGCATTTGTCATATAAATTGCAGAAGTGTTTTGACCCTCAGGTCTTCATCAGTGCAAGTAAACTAGAGTAGTCCAAATGTTTATCCTTTTGCAAAGATTAGGTGCCTTAGCTGCAGGGGAACATGGAACGGACAACCAGTGATGCAATTGCTGGATAGGACTACAGGCTAGGGACTGGATGTTGGGTTTATTATAGCACTGGATGTTCATTGCTTCACAGTTGGCATTAAATATGTGAAAATAAAAGCAAAGTCTCAGCCATGCTAGCAAACATTGCGTAGGATGAATTGACATTTGACACTTAAACCTGTCATTGCGTGGAGATAAAGACAGAGCTGTTGACAAGCTAACATGGATGAATGGTTAAGTCATTGTCAGTCTTGCAACAGCCACCCCAACACACGCACACACACCTTATTAAAGAGTGTAATGCCTATTGATAGGAGTTTTTCTCTTTCACTTGTCATAACTCTGTTTTTTTTGTGCTTCATTGTGGTGGATATTTTGCATTTATTTTGCATTCTGCATCCCTCCTCGGAGTCCATCTGTTTATTTACCTCCCACTCATAAACTTATCTCAGACACGGAGACCATGGAAAATTAAGAAAAGAGAGAATGGAAACTGCCTGAAAACCAAAATATTTATATTTACAAGTTGTCGTTATTGTATAACATCCCTCCCTTGTAGTTTCCAGCACAAGACGTCAACCCTCAGATATGCAGGGGCTAAATTTGTATGGTGTACCTAATATTTTGCTCGTCCCTTAAAGGTGGAGACACAACAAAACCTCAAACTACAGCATCAGCATCTTCTCTGATGTTGTCTCAACACAAATGTACAATTGTATGCTTCAGAAGGCAATATTGTTGCAGGGCAGTTTAATTGGACTGCATTGGCTGTAAAAAAAAAAATAAATAAATAAATAAAATGGAGAATGGAAAGCATTTAGCACTTAAGCAGCTCTTTCCGTCTTGATGACAAAGCACAACCTTCCTGCAGGGTGTACATGCCAGTTTTAGTGTTTGGAGATTTGTTTTCCTTTCTTCGCTCAATGAGAGGCTAATCGTCGATAATCACAACAAGGCCGCCTGGGGGCCTTTATACAGTATCTCCCTCTTCTTCTAACATTGTTCTCTCTGTGCCACATGTTTCCCAGTGAGATAGCCATCTGTTCCACGGGCGCTGCATATTCAGCTTGAAACCTAAACTTAAAGACAGTTTTGAAAGGCATGTGTTCTCCTATAAACAAAAGGTTATTGTTTTCTTACAAGGGCAACTGTTAACACATAAAGCTGTGAAATGTTTTGAACCAATTTTTTAAAGCCAGTTAACCATAAAAGTCTCTGTTCAATTAAGTTTTATTCCCTGTCCTTGTTTGTCTTTTTGTGGGAGCCTTGCTAGACAAGGAGTTTTTAATTGGCTCATTTTAATTTAAATATGGCTCCTGTGGCCCCATCCATCTCCAGTTCCTCACTGTTTGCCCACATAAATTCTGCTATGCCACACACACACACACACACACACACACACACACACACACACACACACACACACACACACACACACACACACACACACACTTCACATACAGAAAAGACCGACCTAATTAATATTACTCTGATCAGCTATATTATAAATGTTGGTCCATACAATACATTATATAAGCTCAATTTGTGTCCTATCCCACAACCATTTCTTTGAAGCTTGAGTAGTATAGTAGCGGAGCCGTGGTGGTGATTTGCCCATCCATGGCATTGTGTGTTCAACTGCAAGGCTTTCACAGATAAATGATACTGCGTGAGCTGACAGTCGGGCTGATGAGATGGAGCAGAGCTGTCATAACTCTTCCCCACCAGCACACAATGAGCCTTGGCCCACAGCTGACCCCTGAACCCAATCCAACAGCGACTGCATATGTGTGCGGTGTGCGCATGTGTGTCCCTTCTCAGTGATGTAGGAAACACCACAATACACAAGGAATCAAAGAAGAGAGGCAGTTATTGTCATCTAAATTGTCTATTAGAGAGCTGATAAGTTGTGACTCAAGGTAAAATAATGAACTGTTGAAGCCGATGATTGCTTCCTTCATATGTGAAAATATGCAATGGAGAGAGAATGGAAATTTGAAGATGCACCAGCAAGCTAAATTGAAACAAGCCCATTATGACAATCACCTTGACAGCCCAAACTCTATTTCCTCTCTGTACTGTTTCCAATTGAAGATATGCTCTGTACTGTATCTATGCTGACAGCTTTTTTCACTCTCCATGTAGAAAGTGATTGCATGGTTAAAGCTGTCCATTACATTCTGTCCTGCCTCTTATAATTCAGCATCTGCAGGAACCTCCAGGCGTGTGTCTCATCACTCAGCAATGCCACACAGTTTGGCTCACTGCCAGAACCTATTGTAGTGCATCCGCAGCCCCCGCAACTTAACTTCCACACACATCAGACTGCAATCAAAGCTTAGCCAAGCCGCCCACTGTCTTGAATTACACAGCAATTCAGTCTGATAAGTACCTGCACCTTAGTCATGCAGATTTCTGATGGAAGCTGTGTGGTTCCCATACAGGGCTGGGAGTACAGTAGAGTAAAATTACAGTATAAAGCTAAGCTGTCTACTTCAGCCCAAGATCCCCCTGTTTTCCATTTTTCATTTTCACATCCCCGTGGTGCCAGAAGAACAGTGTGCGCGTGTGTGTGTGCGTGTGCGCTCGTTGCATTACCGCACATGTTTGCTCAAGCATCCACGCCGGTTGTACGCTCCATGGAAGGGGATCTGTTTTGGCTCCTTTCCAGCATTCCTTGGCAGAGGCGTCATGCCCCTCATGCCCCATCGTACTGTGAGCGATGGCGTGAAGAGGCCAAACTGGGTGAGACCGAGGCACGACGGCAATGTAAAGAGACGAGGGACTGAGAGTCCGATCTTACCAATGCAGCTGTCGAGGATTTGGGAAGTGAAGTTTTCTCCCCTTCAGCGCTGTAGAGCAGCATTAAGCCAGGACAGCACTTACTGTGTAGAGGTTTTGGCCAAAGGAGAGGGTACAGGGAGGGAACGATGGAGGATAAAGATTAATCTGAACAGACAGATATGGAGGGACAGCTGTTGGGTACAAACGTCCTATGGAGGAAAAGAGGGGAGGCAGGGAGGGAGACAGAAAGAAGGGGAAGGAGGGGAAAGGTAGGCAGAGTCATTTATTAGATGATGGTCTTTTGGATTACCCCTAGAGGCTGTGTTAACACAGCAGAGTCAGCAGTATGGCAACTGCTGTACACGGTAGATTTCTTACACCCACCTTCACAAACGGATATGCACATGCAGGGGGCTGTGAGGCAATGGTGCGGCGTGTACTTGAATCTCAAGACGTAGCCAATGAACAATGAATAGCCTGTCAACTCTGTAAACGAAGGAGTGATACCTTAATTTTACCCGGATGTGCTCCGTTCCACGTCCTGTCATTTCAATTTCGCTGTCCCCTACCCAAACTGCACATGGAACAGAGATTGAATGTAGTGTCTCAATTTCTGCGTTTGTGCAAGAAAAGCAGATTGAGTGTGGAATGGATGCAGCACTTTCTGCCGCATGTTGTTCATAATCCTTACAGGGTGTTAAACCTAGGATGGCATGATTCATGGAGGCACAGGAAAGCTCACAAAAAAAGCCAAAACAGCTTGCTTCACACTCATTTCAGTAAATAGACTTTTGGCATCCCTTCCGAAAGAATTACTGGAATCAGTCCAATCAGACGAGCACCATAGGCCCCAGTGGTACAGTCAGCCAATTGTTGTCCATTTTTATGGCCAAATGATCTCTTTTAATAACTACCTCTTACACTAACATTTCATCTTGAACATTGTTATCATTCAGACCCTTTGTACACAATACGTTTTACTTTCTATGCTTGTCTGGGAGAGCTGCATTTTGGGAACGCTTGTCCTCCTCAGTAAGAGGAAAGCCAGCGATTGTCAGCTGACTTGCCGATGTGTGCCAGAGCTGGCCGACACCGCCTCATTCACAGCTGTGTGAGCTCTGTATACGCCACAGCTGCAGGGCTCCACTCTTTCCCTTGAGACAAATGATACCCCATTACCACAAACAGCACAGCTTCGGCTTTTCAACGCTTCTCCCCCCTGTTTCTTATTAAAACAAGGTTATTTGTTTTCATGGTTACATTCATTGCAAGGTCGCACATTGTACTTCCAGTCTGTAAAAAAAAAAAAAAAAACTGATACTTTGAGGGCTTAAAGTGTTCCCCTGAGTTTAAAACTCAATTTCTTTAGATTCTTGATTTGTCTCAGCCTCGAGAACAGATGACTGTGTGTGTTGGAATGCCAAGGTCAGCCGGCTTCTCTTGTCAGATCTTGAGTTATTGTGTTTGAATGCTAACAGGCAAACACCCGCAAAGCTGTGAGACTCTGTGTCCAGAGTATAAAACCGAATGTCATGTATATCTCTCTCAACAACAGTAGCTATCATCATGGCTGCTGCATGAACTCACGGAGGAACACATCTGAGCACTTGTACACAGATGATCCACACGCTGTATACAGACACAAACCGGGTAAAGGGCCACAGATGGTAAAAATAGCTCATAGGGAGTGAGTGATCACATCTCAAGCCAAATTACATTCTGCTTATAGCTATAGGAGCATCACTAACTCCGCTGTTTGATGCGTGATGACCAGAAACCAACATCTATCTCCTGAGCGTGACTTACTGTGGGAATGTTGTTCCAACTTTTTGCTAAATGAATGCTGACAGCCATCTTGTTTTTTTCCATGGCCACTGTTTAGAGTTGGCTGTCCGGTTGGCTGTCCGCAGTCCCGCAGGGAACAGGAAGGAGGCAAGCTCCTAATGATGTAACGTAATTATATTTGTCTTGTTACACAGTACGTCAATGGTGCCCTAATTAATTCTGCCTGTTAATGGGAGGAACACACAGTCTTGTTTTTGCCTGATGTGTCACTCTTTGGTTTGTTCTGTGCAGCGGTTGGCGGCTCTCGCTCTATTGATCACTCAATTTTTTTTTTCTCTTCCTCTTGTTATCTCTCTGTTTCCCATGTATCAGTGCTCACCTTCTACCACACTAACACACAAGCATTATGCTCATTCTCCTCTCTCACTAATTTCCTTCATTCTGTTCCTCTCTCCTCTTGTGCCTGTCCACCCAGCCACACAGTGCTTTTCACTGACCTTAGGTCTTTTGACGTTGTATCTTTTGATAGAAGTTGAAAACCCTGAAGTCAATTCATTCCATCTTGCCCTTGTCTTTAATCCTTTATATGATAAATGTGTTTAAATGAAAAGATGTCCTGAAAGGGGGAGGGGGACATAGAGTAAGACAATTCTGACTGACATAGTAACGTTCACACCTGACTGATAGGATACAGTGTGTGCACTCATTGCTCCTTATCAATCAAGTTTAGAAGACTCCGACATTGTGCTTGAATGGACAGTGACTTTGCAATGTCCCCCAGCCAAAACTGTCTTCTGCGTATGTATGAACATTTCAGCTCTTCTCAAATCTCAGAAAGATTAACCTTCATTAGACTGTGGTGGAAATTGAAGACAACCGATACGATCACTATCCTTGTAGAGAACGTGACATTGCCGTACAGAAATAGTCCGCTTGGCACTGACTGTGGCCATTGTCCTTCAGTGAGCTTATGCAACAGCATCTACAAGACATAGAGGGAAACTTTAGCCAACATTCCTCACAATAAAATGGAAATGAAAGCAGTGGCTTTGCCCTCGTAAGTCATCCTAGGGGGAGAAAAGTGACCCCTCTTGTATGAGATTGAGGCACTAAATCAGCCTGCAGGCACGTTCTGCTCTTCTCATCTAAAGGTGCTCCTGGTGAACCATAATTCATGCTGCAGAGCAACGTGTTTGATGTTCTGTGTACTATGCCTTGGCTGCAGCTCTTCATGCCCATGTGTTTTTTGTGTGCGTGTGTGTGTGTGTGTGTGTGTGTGTGTGTGTGTGTGTTTGTGTTTGATCTCAGCTGTGCTCTTGACACACACAGCATTAAAAGGTAAAGAAAAAGAATTGCATATGTGCACTGCTACAGTACATAGGTGAGAAAAGGATAGGCACATTTGCTATCAAGACTCGCCCATTCACCTCATCGTGTTGCCCTGTGCTCGTGTTGTGACTTGGTTTTCAGCTGCAGCTGAACTGAAGGCTTTATTGTCGTGAGTGAGGCTCAGACCATCTGGCCAGCCATTCCGTAAAATCACAGAGAGACAACTTTAGTGTACTGCTGTGTAACCTGCTGTAAACACGCTCAGCCTGAGGTTGCGCTGCGGACGCTCTTCAAATTTTAATAACAACTCCAGGCTGTTGGGATACATGTTTATACATCCCTGTTTTATTGTTTGAATAAGCTTGTCTCTCTAGGACATTATAATTCATGGGACTGGGTGTAGTGGAGGTAGGGAGTACAAGCATGTAGGAGAATGCTCTCTGGTTGGCTCATTTAATAAATGAAAATATAAATAAACAAAAAGAAATTAACCTAAGAAAGATATTTTAACCCCTTCACGCCGATTGTCGCAAATTTGCATCACACCGCTTCTATTCAGACTGCAGCCGAGATAGTGTATATATTCCCCTAATGCCAGTTTGTGCCTATTTGATACGTACCTAAGAACATTTTGCAAGCACTGGTTTCTCGTTTATGCTAATTTGCATCATCATTCCTGAATTTATAGATATTCTATGTTCTATAGACAAATTAACATTCTCCATTTTAGCATCAGCTTGAATGCCCATGAAAACACAAAAAATAAATTTTGTTATATAATTGTAATTAAATTCAGGCGTCAAATAGTTAAGGTTTCACTGACAGTAAGACCATAAACTGACTCACACACTGTTTGTTTTTGCAGACTTTTGACCTCCCCAGCTTTGGGTGCAGACAGCCTCTCTTCCTTTTTCCTCCTAGGAAAGGTAAGATTTCTACCTTCATTTGCCACACCCCTCCTCCATCTGCTCTGACAATCTGTTAACATAGAAGCAAAATGAAACTGTGAACATCTAATTACCCAGGAGGATTCGATCGCACTCCTCCTCGAACTTCTCCTGTGTATTGCTCTGTTTATTCAACAAGCCCCTCCTGATAAAAAATCATTTTAGCTCACGTTCAAACATTTCTTTAATTTCAGTCCACACTGTTGCTCTGCACACAGACTTGATTGGGAGGCAGATGTAGCAAGGTGGATCATCTTGTCCAGATTACAGTAGACATTCGTAGATGTAAGGGTGAATCCCTCTCCCTGAAAGTGTAGGGGCCACACTGATAACCACCCCAACTCCCTGCTGCGTGATACCTGTGGTTCAAAGAGAAGCAAAGCTTAAAGGGGCTAACTAAAATTAGCCAGGCAACAGATAACCTGTGACTTGAGATCAAAGCGGGGCTGAACTGTCAGGCTCTTCAACGGCGCCTGTGGTGGCAGAGCCAGTAGAAGGAGGAATGCAGAGCGAGAGAGACATGGAGATGGGCAGAGGGTGAGCGAGGCTGCTATGCTATTCATGCAAGGGGATGAGTGTTCAAGAGGCCCCGTATCGAGGTGTAAAGTTCCACGGCAGGAGATTATTCTCCCACAATGCATTTCTGAATACCAGAAATATATATGTTTGTGTGCATGTGTGAGAGAGACACATCTTTCTCTTTGTTTTGTTTCACCAACCATACCATGTTTCACTATTTCTGGAAGAGTTTCATCACCAGAAGGATCAGTATTTTGTTCATAAAAGTAAATATAGTCACGCCTCAAGAGCAGGCATCTTCATAAGTAAACTGGACTGTTGGCCAGTTTGTCCAGGTCGTAGGTGTGGAACAGGTACTCAGATTATTTACTTCAGTTGCTTGCAACATGTTTTTCTTTTTCAAAAGTTGTTCCACAGCCCTATCAGATGAACTCAAGTAGCCTACTCCTTCAACTACTTATTACTACTATGTATGTAAATACTGCTGAATAGCAGTATCCAGGCCTTTACCAATTTATCATGTTTTCATAATCTACAAAGTAACTAGTTACTGTAAATGTAGGGTTGAATTATAAAGAAGCATTAAATAGAAATACTCAAATAAAGTACAAATATTTAAAAATGGTACTTCAGTAAAGTAGTAATATGTTCTACTGCCAACCCCGCTTTACACTTAAATGGTTTTAAGTAGCCTTCATTTTATTAAATCCTTTTTGTGATCAAGTGTATTCCTCCTTAAAGAATCAATATACTTTTAATCATGCCACTGCTAGTGTTGGCATTGGTATATCTTTCCTGCTTTAATTAAGCACTCGCAGCAGATTACAGACACCCTTTTTTAGGAATTCAAACAACATTTTAATTAATTTAATCTACTAAATTATTATTATTCAGTATTTCTGTTGTTTACAATGCTGCTTTGGCTTTGACGTCTTCAGCTTTACTGTGGCTTTTTCCACATCTCTTTCGGACTGTCACAGATTGAATCTATATCTCTGGAGCCAGCTGTATCCTGCTTGTCCCTTTCTCACTGGGGAAGTTTTTAGAGACTGAGAGGAAGCATAGAAAGACTGAGAGAGAAATAAAGGGACCATGAGGCCGGTGAGCTTTAATGTCCACTATGATTAAATGTGCAATTGTGCAAAAAAACAACAACAACAGAGCCTTTTTGAAACAGGGTTGTTTTGCTCTGTATTTGTTGCTTTACATCCATAATTATTGCAATCATGCTCGATACGTGTATGTGTGTGACTAAATGAACTGCCCTTCGACCGGCAGATCCTTATGTTATATTGACAGACAAGGACGCATACAAGTACGTCTCACAGGCCCTCAGCCTGGGGTAACGGCTCATTCAGGCCTGAGTGTTGCCGTATGTATGTGTGTGTGTGTGTGTGTGTGTGTGTGTGTGTGTGTGTGTAGGGAGTGTTATTGATATGCCTCCTGTTGTGCTTGCTGAAAGATACTGACTGATGCTATACTGCCAGTGAACCATTTACATATTTATTCCCCTGGCCAAACAGCACCACATGCACTTATGGCCACCGGAGAACTTATATGCCTGTCTTTAATTGCCTATTGATTGACTCTGCTATGGCAGTGGGAGACGATAAATTACCTCCTGCTTGGGAGAGGGAGGTGGGAGACAAGTTGAGTGTGGGGGTGTCAGTGTTTTTCACAGTGTCAAATCTGTGGTTGCATTATTTATACATCTTTCATTTTTATTTATATAGTAAGGATCAGTGACGCAATGCATAATGGAACGATGGCAATACATGCCTGGCCTTGGATGCTGTTTATTTGCATAGGTCAGCGCACATCGGTTCTTTTTGGAAAAATGGTGTGAGCGTGCAGAGAGAGGCATTGTATATTTGGAATGGATGAGCATTTCAGTTTGGTTCTCTGAAAGCCTCTGTGTGACATGAAATTGGTTCCTCCACAACAGTCTTCATTGTCAAAGTAAATGATGCAACATTATGTATGTATGTGCAACTTATTGCATGTGTGCTTGCATGAATTGGTTGTCTCATTACAATGTAAAATGATGAGCTGCTCTTCTGAATTATTAAATGAAATGAACATAAATACGAACAACCTTTTCTTTAGGTTGCACCTGTCAAATATTTCAGTACATTTGTGTTTCATTGCAGTTGTCTAATAAAGTCCTGGCCGGGGGTATTGGAAATATCACTCCCTAATCTCTCTCCCTTCCTATTTTTCAGTGGAGCCTGATGTTGAGAGCTCATCAGAGCCTTAACTTAAGTTATGCAACTTAAGTGCATCTTAACCTTTTATTTGGTTTCTGCATTAAAGCCTTTATAAATGAAAAATGTTTAGCTATTTTCTATCGAGGAAAATATGCTGTGTGACTTTTGATCAATAAATCAATAAAATTAACCTAGTGTTATACACAGTAATGTTAAATTGAGATACTGTGTATTTTAGTGAATTAATCCTCTCATAAACCTTTAACTAACAGTGCACATTGTCAGCTTACAAAGCCACACCAAAACCTTATTGACATTTATTCATTTAGCTGACGCTTTATCCAAAGCGACTTACAATTGCTATACATGTCAGAGGTCACACGCCTCTGGGGGGGGGACACATTGGTAGATGGGTCACAGTGGGGAATTGAACCCAGGTCTCTCACACCAAAGGCATGTGTCTTATCCATTGCGCCATCACCACCCTCAATTAGCACTGGCACAATAAGGTATCACTGACAGATGACTACACACAAATTCTCCCACAAAGGTTAAACGGCCACCCAGCCACACACACCTCGCAGACTCTTTATTATTTCTTCAACCTGTTGCTTTGTTCATTCAGTCAGCCAGTTTGTCTGTCCATCCAATCTGCTTAATTTAACCAGCCGGCGGAGCCAGAGGAATTTGTGAACAGAATTCCTCAGCTCCGTCATCCTCCAACCATGGGCTGGGAATCTATCCCAGGAATGTGCCCTCCTGCTGGGTCCACACATCCAGGTCCTGCTCCGGTAAATGCCAGCTGGCTCAGATGGGCTTTGATGCTAGCCTTGCACGTGAATGCCTTGTGCGTATGCGGGCGCATGGGTGCGGTGCGCGAGCAAATGTGCGCGTTTGTGTGAATGCTGACAGGCAGCCAGCTTGGGTATTGATCTGTAGCCATTCCGACTGCAGCCCAAAGGGCAGGCTGTATCATCTGTCAGTCTACTGAGAAGGGCATTACGGCCGCACTGATCTTAGATCACAAATCCCACTCAGTATAGAGTGAACAGGGAGGGGAGTGAGTCAGAGAGCTAGACACCAAGAAAGATAGAAAGATGCTGAAAGCACAGAATATGAGTTGTGAAAGATGCAGTGTGTGTGTGTGTGTGTGTGTGTGTGTGTGTGTGTGCATGTATGTGTGTTAACATGAGTGTGGCTGCCTCTTGAGTGTGAAAGCTGCCCTCCATTCTCTCCTCCACAGTCTTTGTTGATTGAGACAAACAGATACTCTTTTAGGCCCTGTGGGTGAGGACAACACTCAGCGCTGGCCTTTTCACCTCCGTGACCACCCACGCTTTAGCCCCCCACTCTTCTCTGTCTGTGTCGCTGTCTCTCCCAGCAGTTCTCTCCACACCTCAGTGACAGCACAATTACACACCACTCAGACAGCATACAACACCGATACACATCAACTAAATTACACGCATGTAAACATTTGCGCATATATATATACTCTATGCACACATGCGCATAGCCCTAGGGACAAATAATAAATCATAATCATGTGTGGAACATATCGCAGCTCTGCTCATAATGACTGTAAAATGACTTCAAAGGTTACAATATTTCTTGCTAAGATAAGGATGTGAACTGAGCTGATTTCAAAGCTTTTTTCCTTCATAAGACCTTAAGTCACTCTGCTGTTGTGGTCTTTGTCTAAATTCTATTTTTGCAGGCTCCCTCAGTGTTATTGTCTTCATTCCCAGGCCTCTGGTATAAAATCTATCCAGCTGTAATCATCACTGAGATTGGTTTTGAGTTGTCTGAAAGGCAACAAGCTCTGTGTTGTTTTGTAAGAGATAGACACAGCTGATTGTATTGATGAAATCCAAGGTCGCCACAACTAGTCTTGCATGACTCCGCTCCACCGTGCTCCTTCACAGTGATTACTCCATTACCCTAAATCTTCTAAATCTGCTCCCACCACACATCTAACACGCTGATACTTTGCAGTGTGGCTTCAGTTTAAGCGTTTCATGACACCAGCCTCAGAGTGTGGGAGCCGCTCAGACTCGTA
Source organism: Micropterus dolomieu (assembly GCF_021292245.1). Lineage (NCBI taxonomy): Eukaryota > Metazoa > Chordata > Actinopteri > Centrarchiformes > Centrarchidae > Micropterus > Micropterus dolomieu. The sequence goes on along the minus strand of NC_060171.1, from coordinate 25,570,583 downwards.
AAGTAGGAGTGCTAATAATGGATAGACAATAGACCCATTTGTATTTGTTTGACTGTTACCTTTTTATCCCTGCTAACAGATAAACAACCTCTTTGTGCACTGACATTTTGCCCTTTGAGCTTGACATACAAAACCACAGGTGTTGATAATGTAAATTGCTGTTTGAAGGAGGTTGTTATGTTTGCACTTTAAAGATACATGTCTCTTTGGTAAGCTGTACTGAAACAACATTACAAGAAATCACTTATACAACTGCTGAAAGTTGTATTTTAGTAGGCACAAAGAATACATGTTATATTAATAAATATAAATATTATAAATTGAAGGAATGTAAGAATTAAAGGGGTAGGAGTATATAAGTTTTACTTCTTCCTATTCCTTTTCGCACATGTGATAGAAGTATGAAGTATGTATTTTTTTTTTATTGTTATTTTTTATATACTGTCTGTCCATCCAATCTGCTTAATTTAACCAGCCGGCGGAACTTACATGTTCGAAATAAAGATTTCAAATCAAATCAAAAAATATTTAATGAAAAATCTAGAAAGCTTCGGTGGTGTTTGATTGCTTTCCATGACGTACCGTGAATACCACATTCAGAAATTCTATCTTCTGTTCTGAGATAAAACCCCACAAAATCCATTAGCTGAAGACCTTTCAAAGCCTGTGAATTACTTGAGGCACAGTCTGTACCATGGTGATCATTTTGGCAAAAAATACATTCATGTTGCCTAGTATCCTGTAGCATCATGGGTTTTAATGTTGTGGGATCAATCGTTTGTACAGTGGGACTTTTTTAATAATGGATTTTGGATGACAACTCAGTGAGGTTAAATTCAACTTTGGTTAGGTTTTGGAAATGATGTGTTTCTTATGAGACATAGTTTTCCATTTCTTATGTAGATGATTTATCCAGTACATCCCCAGTGATGGATGTGGCTGTATACTGTAATTCAATCAGTTCCCACTGTATATGTCCCCTCTTAATAAAAATGCATCCATATTAGCCTGCAAGCCTATTATCACAGTCAGGCTGTTTTTACATGTTTATATTTCCACCTACTACCATTTACATGTCATTTTCCTCCAAGTGGTGCCAGCCTATAATTCACGCTCCCCCACTGTCTTACCTAATCATCTAATTAGCTGAAATAAAAAAGAATGTCTCATATCTGTCTGCTAATAACACAGTCTGTGGTTTCGTGAAGCAAACACTGATAACAAAAGGTTACTTCCTTTTGAGGCACATAACACATTTTACACACCAAATCAAAACCATCTCTTGCATCGAGCGACAACAAGGCTGAGATGAGCAAGAGCCTTTTGTAAGAACTTCAATAACCACTGCTGGATCAACACAGATGACAAAGATAATCTTGTTTGTCACAGAAATACATGAATATTGATTGAAGAGCACTAGATAACTTATAACATTACTTTTAAACCTGCCTCAGTGGAACCTTACACAAGCTTCGATGTAGTACTATGAGATTTAAGGGTTATACCAATATTTTATTCCACGGTGTACTTCACTTCAAAAGTGTCCATTTTAACACACCATTTGGTGTTTTTGTATTTGCTAAGAAAAGTGTTTTGTTGTTAAAGAAGATGCATGTAGGTGGAATGAAGATAAATTTTGTGCAACCTTTTCAGAGATTGCAGAAGCAATCAGGAATGTCTTGAGGCAGAATAAAGCACACCGATCCATCAGTATTAACATCAACAGGAAATACTTGAAAGCACTTTATTTGAATTTGATGTCAAAGAGTGTAATTCTTTCACCTCTGTTTTAACATTTTTTCAACTTCTCTGATGAAAGATAACATCTCAAGATGTATGTAGTGGTTTCAGAGCCAGGGGAATGAAGATTACACATTGTGTCTAACATTGACTAACACTGGAACTGGAAGCACCATCAATGAAAGACCTGAGCTACAAACCTAAAAGAAGAAAATCCTCTGATCCCCCAAATGAAAACATCTTACTCCTTTGACGTTACACTGCAACCTGTTTGCAACACTAGCTGAGTGTTTTCTCCCCGTTTAGTCCACTTGTGTGTTATCTCGCTTTCGATTCCCAGTGGAGATCATTTAGAAACAGTGTTTTTCAGACTGTGTGACTGGTGAGTGCTAATCTACTCATTCATTCCTTTGTCCCATGTTTAAAGTGATTTTGTAAGCTTTGTAGGCAGTGGAGCAGGGCAGTCTTTTAGCTGGGCATGTAGTGTGTATGACTGTATGTATGTGTGTGTTTGTGTGTGTCTGTTGGGGCTGGATGGGGTTATGATTCTACATGGTGTCTAAACAGATTTGTGTGTCGCCATGGTGAGGTAATAGGGCAGCCGCCATGGAGTCGCTGTGGACTGTGTGTGTGTGGCAGAGTAGTGTTTAATGTACAGGGCTGAAAGGGTGAGTAAGGATTAATGTGACATTGCAACCCCCAATGATCCAGGTTATTTTTTCTGTAGAGGTGTCCTCTCTTCAAGCCCTAATAGTGTGTGTGTCTGTGTGTGTGTGTGTGTGTGTGTGTGTGTGCGCGCCTCCTGGTGTATATCTGAACATGTGACAATTACTAAACTCTCGTCCGTTCACCTCGATGTGTGCTTCCCTCTAAAGTTCAACCGTTCCAATCTGATTCATGTCCATTCATGTCTGTTGTGTAGGTGTTGGCTCGTCCGCATCAAAAGCTTCACTCTATGTTCCTTTTACTGTACTATGATTGTACACGCACCTCCACGCTAATCATCTGACAACAGAGACAAAATTAATATTTATCTTGGCACAAGCTTACCTTTATCACCAGTGTATATCTAAATGTAATATTCTGCTTTAAATAATAACTGATATAATCTCTGATTCTTTTCATGAAATGCCATCCTGGAGAGGATGTTGACACTGTTGTCATTCAGGATGCTGAAATTCTTTTAAGCAAAGATTATGTATGATATAGGTCTGTGGCTGCTTTAATCTCTCACTGTGTGTGTGTGTATTGGGGCAGACGTGGGGGGGTGTTAGTGGATTTGAAGAGATCATACTCCGAATCCCAGAGGTCTGCATACACACTACGTAGACAGACAGATGGGTTTGTTTTTAGTGATGCTGTTGAATATTACCACTAACGCTAGGGATCAAAGGAGATCAGAGGCAACCTTTCACCTTAGAAGCAAGTCTATGACAAAAGGAGGCTGACCTGGTTGCTGTGTTGTGTTTGGTTCCTATGCCTTTTTATTTGCAATCAAATAGGCAGCTGAAAAGTCTGCATACCTTGACTGACAGTATGGGCTAAAGGGAACAAGCGCTCATCCCACAATCTCAATATCAATAATTCAGGCTCTTGCACCCTTCAACCTTGTCTCCAGACAAGAACACCGATATTGAAAAGATAGTGAAAATGTTGTGGTTAACAGAAATAAACAATTGGTTTAACAAAATGGTTAAGGTATGTTCAGAGAGAATGCAAGAAGAATTTTTGAGTCAGCTCAATTGCATACAAAGTCAGTGGAAGGACACATAAGAGGCAGATTCACCTGGAGCCGTGCAAACTGACACAAAGACTTATCTGCACAAGGTGAAAGTCTTTAAACTTGAGCGTAAAATTCCCACTTGTCCCTTAGCTATGAATCTGCTGTGTTACCGGTGAGTTCTGAAGTCAGTCAGAGGCTGAGCTACGACACAGAAGCCTCACAATAGCACACTCCCATACACATGGCGGTGTGTCAGTTTCTAGCTAGCTTACAGCTAGCCCTAAACATCCAATGTACCAACTTGGTTTTTAGCACATGCTGCACAAATGGTCCAGCGGTAAAGATTTGCTCACATAAATGAGGGTTAGAAAACTTAGGGAAGGGAAAAGTTGTAGTTATGAATAATAAAAAGGCAAATATTAATTGCATGTCAGTGATATAGGGCTGCATGATTTGGAGAAAAAGTCATATTGCGATTATTGTGGACAATATTGCGATTCGATTATAATGGAATAAATGTTACTTTTAGTCTACTTGCTTGATTATCAAGTTAAACGCTAAACAATATTTATAACAATAACTAGTAAAACAGATGTAAAACAGTACAAGGGGAGCGTGTTGGTCTACGGAGGAGGCGGCTGGAAGGAGCAAATATTGGCATCGTGACTCTGGCTAAATCTATATCTGTCCACTGCAGAGACACTATCCACAACCTGGAGGAGTAACTAGCATACATGAATGTATTAGTATAATATTATAACATTAAATAAAGAGTATCATGTTCAGTTAAAAGTGTACTGTTCATTACTACATTCATTAAAATTTCATATAATAATATGTATTTTACCACTAGTTGAATATTAAATCCAGTTACAGCTGTTTAATTTCTGTGGGTTGTTGTTATTTATTTAATCCTTGTGCAAGAAAAATTATATAGGTCTCTAATTTGTTAATGCAAAGTATTAACTTGTCAATAATCATATTGTTCCACATTTGAAGGTTTGCTGTAGCACGTTAAACTTTTTTTAATGTCCGCCCCATCATTGCTGTGATTGGTCGGTTGACAAAAAGTGACTGACAAGCATGTCGGCTTTATGAAAGGTTGAACATGTGGAACAACAAAGCCACTGATACATCTAACGTTAAATGGCCAGCAAGCCAAACCCAAACCTTCCTTGTCTTCTCCCTTATTTCTTCTATCTTACCGCTTCAGCTGCTGCATTTCTCTCGTTGCTGGGGTGCGAGTTTAACTATCTTTTGAACAATTAGAAGTGGGGCAGGGAGGGAGGGTTACGGTAGGTTGTTGTCTTAAAAGTTACTGGCACACTGCTTATGAATAATTTTTCTGATTGCATGTAGGCCTATTTGTTTTTAGAGGCACATGCAAGAGCCCGGTGTGGGCATGGATAACAGAGAAGAGACTGTGACAAACACTTTCTGTTTTATTAAGTCGCACCCGTTTTGCGATTCTGTAATTGCACAATCGCGATTGCAATTGTGATTAGATTAATCATGCAGCCCAACTGTGATGAACTTCATTTCTGGTCTTCTGCATGAAAATCTAAAATTTCACATGCTCATTCACCAAGGTTCTCAATCCTCCAACAAGGAAAAAATGTCAAGTTGAGGGTAGGGTTTGCTGGAGTCCTCCAGCCCTGTGTGTTACCTGCTATAGTTTGTGGACATGCTTACAGTGCGTTCTGTATGTATGAATGTTTTGTATGTTGTGTTATTTCTGTGTTGAGGGACCAGCTGCCCCCATCACAAGGAAAGAGTTAGGGTGATGGGGACAAGGTACTGTGGGCTTTGCTTTGTCCCTCACAAGGTTCCCTTTGTCTGGAGATCATCTACTATCCCAGCCTTAAGAGGATTACCTCATGTTATGACATTAAACTGTTATCATCTCCTTCTGACGACAAGCCTTCCGCCACATAAGCAGACTACAAGCAGCTATGCATTACAAAGCACATATCAGAAGAGTGCTTACAGTTCACTGCAGCCTAACTTTAACGCTTGATTTATAATATAATGGAAACTGATTTATGTGCTATGAAATAAGTGTTTGTCACATGTTTAGCATTCCTTATGAGTGCGTATCTTCTAAAACATGGCTGTGTAGTTATTTAGATTTATGATGTGCATCCACTGCTCTATCTCTCCGGTGTACAACACATCAAGGTTCTTGGCGTGGGCAAAGCATCATGCATATCGACATATTTGGTTGTGTTCATATCCCCTTAGAGCTGAAAAGGAGAGAGAGGTGGGAGATGAAAGGGGCTGTGCAGGAACGAAAGTTGGATGAGAAATGAAAAGGAGGCAGAAGAGGGGAAAGCCAATTGGAAAGTAGCATTTTTTATTTTTTGTAGTTTGGAGTGCGTGCGCTCTATTGCCATGAGCTGCCACATACATTGCAACTGAAACCCCAGCTGGCCATGAGAAATGCATTGTGATTTGTGAAGGTCTCCAACCTTTTTCAAATCATGTATTCCTGTTTCCAGGTGGATTTATTATTTTCTGCCTTCGTATTACACCATTATAAAAAGTCCTCCTCCCTCTTCGCCCTTTTTTAAAAGATTTTTGGGTGTTTGGCTGCTCACTCTCCAAAGAACAAATTAAAAAAAAGTCATGATGGTATTTCTATAAATAATGGTTTGGCTTCTCATTGGCAACCTTCGAGGCTGAGCGCCTGGCATACCCCACCCCCTAAAGTGTCTTTAGAATTTATCTGGTCCTGCAGCCAATAGTATTCATCACAATGTAAAATGCAGCGCCTCTGCAATACATCACAATCCGGCCACAGAGCCACCGTAAATCAAAACTACAATGCCCTTGACGTCTGCATTAGGCCCATAAACCACTTTTTTTTTTCTATTCAGGCCCAGTGGACAGTGGCTTGTTGACCACAGCATCCTGTATGTGTGTGAATATGTGTGTGTGTGTGTGTGTGTGTGTGTGTGTGTGTGTGTGTGTGTGTGTGTGTAAAGCTGTAGGCAGTTGTGAGGGAAGTTCTGGGCAGTGTGACAGCAGGCGGAGACTGTCTGTGTCTATGTCTGTCCCTGGCCTGACTGAACAATGATTTATGGCCTCTACCTGCTCAGTGGCTTTGGTCCAGGCTTAGTGTGGTCTCTGCACTGCGCAGCCAGACATCTTGAGAATCATGTCTCCTCTGTTACAGTGTTCTAGCAGGCACTCATATACATGCACATAATAACAAGCGGTGACGGCCACACCTGTGTATGCAGTGATTTGTGCTGTGTTTAAACAGATCAGGCATGTGCGCAGACGCGTGCAAAACGCATTGTGGATGCAACGTGAGGGAATAGTTTCAACAGAGGACCTTTGCTTTTTAGCATTTAAGAGCGAGGAGTGAGTGGTTGACTTTTTGATTGGCTTAGCAGCTAGAGATCAATGGCGAGGCTCAGATGTGTGCAGCTGGTTTCTACATATGCCCCAGCCTCCATGTCTGCAGCACATCCAAGAGCACTTTGTTCTCGTCTCCTTTAGTCTCCTGCAACGTGGAAATATCTTGACTGAATCTAATGCTTTATGAGTTGATGTTTTACCACCTTCCGATGAGAATGTCGGGTTTCGTTTTTGTGCTTTTTAAAAAGCAATGAGTTCTTTACAAAAAAATATTATATTCATTTCATTTGTATGCTTGATGGATGTTTGTTCTATCTTGGGTTATTACAAAATAACCTCCACAACACTCTTGTGGCTGTTGTTAGTTTGCTGAATACCCCACTGAGGGACAAACCGCCGAAAACCTGCAACCAGCACAGGGTGCAGCGGCTTTGGCACTGGATTAAATACAAAGCCTTGGGCGTATGGAATAAAATGCTCTAAATTGATTTGGCCTGTGCTGTTTAAATAGAGAATGCTTCTAATAACTTTTCATTAACACAGGTCCATTGCCTGCATACGTGGTGATCCCTATTAGACACAAGCCTGATTGATTTACTTTAAAAGGCTGTAATATTGATGCAAGTTAACAGGGGTTGTGTATATAATTTATTTGTATTGCGTTGAGCGATTCTAAGTTTGAAATGGTTGTGATGTGTGCACAAAACCAAGCATGTTTTTTAAATGGTATCCATCCAGTTTTTGTAATTCATAATCACAACATAACAGATTTTTAGAGAATATATTGTGGTGTTATAGACATCAGCAGCAGCATGAAAACATCCATATATATACAAAACAAAAATGGGAAAGCAGTGTGGCCAGAGAGGGTAGAGAAAGTAAGACAAACTGATGATGTGTTGAGCATTGGACCGCATGCAAGAAAATTTGCATATTCTTATCTAAAATCTTTCTTATTTTTTCCTGTAGGGTTGCTGAACAGGTTATGAAACAGTCTTGGTGTAATGCTGATACCTCTATGTGACCTACATAAGCAAACAAGACCATCAATGAGAAGATTGGCTATTTCTACAGTTATTCTTAATGCATGTCACTGGGTCCAATTCTCAGCGAAATCGGACTAAACGATAAACAGTACGGAAGTGCCTATGTTTACATTTTCCCAGTTTCACAGTGAGTACATTAGCCAGTTAAAAGCAAGCAGGAGGAGATTTTTCTTTAGCAAATTTTATTTTTGACATTATTTTATATGGTGATGGCTGATACTGGGGCAGGATCAGCAAAGAAAAAAAGGGACAGTGATAGAGCACGAGTGAAGACACGAGTCTACCTTGGTCGGTCATTCAACAGATGGAAAGACCTACCTGTCTTCCTTCGAGACAGGTATGTAATATGTCTAGTTTAGAAGATAGGCTTTTGAAGCCTCAAGCGTAACTCAAGATAACATCATCAGGGTTATGTTATTCTCAGACTTTAGAAAGCTCCTCTAGAGCCCCAGAAGACATTATGTTATATTATGTTTTCACAGGCTTTGTAGCACTTGTAATGATGAGTCAACTGACCTTTATGTGTAAAATCAGTGTAGTGCTCCTTTATAGGCATTATAATGCCTAAGTAGGAAATTACTGACTGTAACAAATTCTCTTAAATCACTGGGACATGCCACGAAGGAGCAAATCTGTTCAGAGGATAGCATGTATTTCTAGCCATAAGAGTGTTTGTACAGTACCTGATAGTCTGTCTACCACATAAGTCCTGAGCCTCTATGTTCTGAGCTTGAACTCTTAGTATTCCTAACAGTGTTTTATTCATCGAGACCACCTACCAGCACCACACGCACTGAACTTACACTCCCGCCACACACACCTGCTCCCCTCTCAGTGCTCTCAGCAGGCCTGCTGCCAGTCTCCTCAGCAGTCAGCCAATCAGCCACTGCTCTGTAGTTTAGATCAGATGCCGTTCCCCTCATTGGCTGACTCAAAAGCAGACAGCCAGGCTCCCGCGGCTGGTAGAGTTTTAGGAGAGCTGCTCTCGATTGTTTTGTTGTAGAATCAGACATCCCGTATTCAGGGCAGGGCTGTTTCATTAGTTTAATGCTTCACCAGGTTAGAGGTTTCATTAGCTAAATGCACCCTTTCTTCTCTAATCAGATCAGCGAAATCAGATGATCACATGAGGGGATCTCCAGCTGTACCAAATATTCGAAGTACAATTGCCGTCCCATGCGGTTTTGTCAAACTATCCCTGTTTCTCAGACTCCCTTTTTCCCTCTTCCTCACTCACTTCTTCTCATTCAATCACAGTTATTGCTTTCTCCCACAAAGATTGTACATGCCAAATATGTAAAAAAAAAAATGCATTCTGGAAGTTACTACTTCTGGCTGTGTGTGTTTGTGCATTTTCTTTCCTGTCTTTTGTCAATCATTCTTACCCAATGCTGCACTCATGGCGAGGGATGAATCCACAATTGGCCCATACTGTTTCTCGGACGACTAACTTCAAGCAGAAAACTCAATCTTCTCAAATGTTTCATTCTAAAAAGGCAGCTCTGGACTGACGTGAATGTAGCCAGCAAAATTCAGGGCCTTGAATTCAGCAAATTGAAATAACTTTTACACTGAATGCAGTAGATAACCATTATCTGAGTTTCACTGTAGAGTTTGGGCTGTGCTTTAGGTGCAGGGTGGCTCCTGATCGGTGAACATTGTACAGCAAAATGAAAGAAATTGCTCATTTTATTGTCACCAAAAAAATCAAAGGTTTTACAATTTGAAAAGTGCCAGCAGGTGAAGCTCATTTTAGCTGGTCCTTATCTCTCTGATGTTGAGCCCATAGGTATTCTTGAACCTCTGACCTCACTTCCCTGGGCCCATGCTTTTGTTTTCACATGCCGGAGCAGTTCTCTTAAACTTTGATCACTTGCTTGTCTGTCTTCGTCACCAGGCACACATTCAGGTGATGCAGTGCAGATTCGTCTGTGTTTGTCATGTGTGTAGGTATATTTTTGTAGGATGCTAATGTCTTTGCCAGGACTTCCTTCACAACATTCATCCATTTTAGGGCTGCAGCTAACGATGATTTTAGTATTCAAAGCTTCTATAGATTATTTCAACGATTCATCGATGCGTCGTTTAAGAAGTACTTTTGCTTGGCGCCGGCGAGCTGTGCACGTTTATAGGTGATAGATATTTATTAGTCCTTTCGGAAATTCAAAGTGTGTCATACAGCAAACATCAGACCAACAACTAGACAGCTGCTTTACAAATATAAACATCACCCGAGTGCTATACAAGTTATACTACAGGCTCCTGCAGACTACACGACTTTCAGCGTCGGCCGATGGCCATGCCGTTCACACAACTTGCCGTAATATGACGGCCGTCTTGAAGTCGCTGTGGCGTTCACACTACTTGACTAATCGGTGACAGGGGGTCACTCACACTACAGGAGCTGACAACACCTATGGCACCCGACGCTGGTTTCCAAACCACTTTTATCAAGAAAACACACGTGAAATGTGAAACGGGAAATGAGCGATCCCGCACACGAAACAGCTGTTGTTTGTTATTATAAAGATGGCAATTATAAAGACAAAGAATATGGTTGAAAGGATGGATTAGTACACGCAGGTAGCAGGGATTGTCTGAGCTACAAAGAGAGCTGGTGGTGAGTTAAAAAGTGCAGCTCCCCGACACCCAGTTAACTCATGACTGTGAGGTTACAACTCACGGCCCAAAAAGGAGAACAACAAACGCACGTGTGGACATTTACAGCTGAGGTCTGCGGCTTACTTTGGCTAGCCTTCAACTTAATCAATCATGATTTCAGTTAAATGCTAAAGTTACTGTTACCTTGTCTGTGGTCCGCTGGCAGAACACCGGGGCTTTCTGACAAGGTGTCGTGCTGTTACAGAGGTGACAAAAGTTTTGTTTTACGGTGGACGGACGGTAACGGTAAATTGTTGTTTTCTTTAGCTTGAAATAATCCCATACTTTGGACACTTTTTTTTTGTCCCTCGCTGTTTGCTCTCTCTTCCCTCACTTTGCAAACAGCTCCATCATAATCACTTCGTGTTCACAGCATAAACGCGATGTGCGACAGTAATAAATGTCCCTGCTAAACACTGTGCTGTATAGTTACATGGATTAAATGAAGCATCAATGCAAAGAATTTGTGCATTTTATGAATCGATTTTATGAATCGATTTTATCGATTTAATTGATGAATCGTTTCAGCCCTAATCCATTTATAATAAGCTCCGTACTGGTATTCACTCTTTACTTTGATTAGTCTAGATGTTAAATATCTGTATTCTTGCTGTCCCAGGAATGAACTGTTTTTTAGGCTGGTGATTATCCAGAGTATTTCATACCCATGAGAGAGTGGACTCTTAGCTTTCCAAGTGGATATGGTACAGTTGCATAAACACCAAGGAAACGACATAAAAAGGGAGGAAACATTGCATTCTGTTTGCATAGTAATTCATTTTTGGGCCTCTTATGTGTTCAGAAACCTCACGAGTGCGTCTGCAAAAGCAGAGAGTGATAAATAAGTAATATGAACCAAGCCTGCTTTCTCTGCCCTTTTGGGAGCTAGTGCATGTGTGGTGCTAGTGTTTCATGAAGTAAACATGTAACATTGCAGTTAGGGGCTGTAAAATGCTTCAAAATAAATATGAATCTTATACAACATCACATTCAGTGCATTCAGAAAGTGTTAGGACAGTGATATGTTTTTTGTTATTTTGGCTCTACTCCACCACAGTGGATTTAAAATGAAATGACTATCAAGTTAAAGTGCTGACTTTTAGTTTTTTGAGGTTGTTGTCATTCATACTGGGTGAGGAATGTAAGTATTGTTAAAGAGGTGGTATTATGCTTTTTGGCTTTTTCCCTCTCCTTTATTGAGTTATATATCTTTTTTGTGCATGTAACAGGTTTGCAAAGTGAAAAAGCCCAAAGTCCGGCCCAAAGGAAGTTCCCATCTCCCACAGAAAGCACTGCTCTGAACCACTTGAAAACAGCTTGTTGGTAGTCCAGCCCTTCACTTCCTTTACTTGTGACGTCACAATGAAAACGTGTCATAAAGCTCTCAAACCAAGCTAGTCTGAGCGGAGGCCCTTTGGCTCGATTCGCCTTTGTTTGGTTTTCCATTGTAGAAATGTTGTACCTGTACCTGCTTCCAGCTGAGGGATACTAAAATGGAACGTGAAAACAGGACAGACTGCTGATTGGTCAGAGAGAATCGTCACTATTTACTGCATCATCATTGCTGCACCAGACAGAGGCCAGCAACAGAAAGTTTTATATTTTACAATTTTTGTATGTAATTTCATCACTAAATCCACTTCTGAGAAGTTTTGAGGTGAGAAACCAGCTGTGTAGATTTAGAATATTGACTGTTTTACCAGAAGTGATGGCGGAACAAAAATAATGCTTGAATATTTTCGGAGTTGAGCTCCGCAAGGCTGCGGGGAAAGCCTGCGCCAACCTGCGGGATGAGCATGTAAGTTAAAAAAGAGAAAGCTGTGTGGATTGCTGGTGTGTGCTACGTACTATCTCTGAGTGCTATCTGCAATGGAAAATGGAGCAGGGCCGAGAAGAGTAGAGTCTATCGATTTGTGCTATGGTAGCATTTTTCGGAGCGTACAACACATAGAGTGAAAAGAGGAGCTGTAGCAATGTGCAGTATGAGAAAAATATGGTGTTTTTAGAAAATTAAACCATGTAAACTTGTTGTGTTACAACCCCTAATTAAGATTTTGAACATGAAAATGAGTATAATACCACCTCTTTAAAACCCAATGGATTCAGCAGAATGAGGCAATATTTACTCAGGTACTATCAGGATGGATAATACACTGTGTTTGTGTCCTCCTGCGTTACAGCAGACATTGCTGATGAGATCTCAGTACAAAAGGCAGGGGCAGGGGAAGGTGGTGGTGGTGGTGGTGGTGGGGGGGTCTGGAGGCGGAGCAACACAGAAGCAGAGTGTTTGATGTGACAGCTGGAGATTGTAAGAATGAGGGGTGACACAGAGCTCCAGCATCCTCAGCCCCAGTCGGTCATCCAGTCAGACTGTCAGTCTCTCTCTGAGATTCCAGATCTGTTTACTCTTGTGTTATTAACACGTGTGAGAGTGTGTATCTGTGTGTTTGCGTGTGTGCGTCCATGTGTGCGTGTTTATCCTCAGGCAATAGATCTGGGAGAAGTGACAGTGTGGCGTGGCCCTCTGTCAGTCGCCCAGTAAAGTGGCATGTGTGTCAGTTCTCCTGACAGACGCTCTCATCCTGCTGGCCAACGATGGCGGCTGCAAATGTGGGACATGTCTTGTGACAGAGCGACACAGCCTACACGACAACTCGGCGTGCAGACAGGACACGAGCAGTCAAGTTTGATGTGAGGGGGTCACCGCTGAGGGCCCGGGCTCTCGGAGGGTGAGTGAAAGCCGCAGTGATCTCTTCACAGCTGGAGACGCAGCAACTATGCTACACCTCACTTACACTTCTTTTATTCCTAAATGCCTAAAGAGAAACCTGTTTTTGTCAGAGACGGGCTGACGTGGTTCTTAAATGTGTTCCATGTGTAGCATGTTAACATCAATAAGTCATTACCAAATTAAAACCAAATTAATTTTGGGACATTGCTAAACAAGACAATCACTGAAAAGATTGGCAGTCAGTACTTGTATACATCCTTTCTAGTATTTTGACCACTCAAAGCACTTTTAAACTACGTCACATTTACCCACCTCGACTGAAGGAGCTGGGGGGGGGGGTCAAACCACCAATCTTCTCACTAGATGGCAACCTGCTGTACCACCTGAGCCACAGCTGTACTTTCCTCCGTTTAAAGTTAAAATCAGAACAGTAAACAGTTCTCTCCTTCTGTCGCTTTCTGCAGGTGTTTCTGTCTCCTGAGCTGTTGATACTAGATCTGTGGTTTCAAGCCAATTGTTATTATGAGTCCTATCATTATTAGTAGTATTCATTTTCTTTTATCTGTACCACTACCACAATTACTGTTGTTTTTACATCTCTATGTGTAACTTGCATTGTGCTGCTGTGTGTTCTTTCCTCCTGCTCTCTCTCTCTCTCTCTCTCTCTCTCTCTCTCTCTCTCTCTCTCTCCCCCAAACCGGTCGAAGCCACCCACCCTGAGTCTAGGTTCTGCTCAAGGTTTCTACCTGTTAATAGGGAGTTTTCTTTGCCACTGTTGCCCTGTGCTTGCTCACAGTGGGAATTGCTGTATAATAATAATAATACAATATTGCAGTCTAGACCTGCTCTATGTGAAAAGTGCAATGAGTTCCTCATAACTTCTGTTATGAATTGGTGCTACATAATAAAACTGAAATGAATAGAATTGAATTGCATGCTGCATGGCTTTGTAGTATAAGGTTTACCACACCACAAATCTTACATGCAATGGAAATTCAAATTCTTCACACAACTTCTCACAAGGGCAGATGGCAGATGGAGGGAAATGGAAAATAAAAAATATGTTCAAACATATCTGTCTTTCTCAGGACATCACGTCTTTGCCACAGGAAGCAGACACATTTGGATAACACTCACAGGTTATGGATAGAGGATAGATCCTGACATAGGAAAGCAGAAGGGGAAGTATCAAGCAAATCTCAATGTGGATGAATCTTAGATTAAAGATAATGTTTTTTAATACTCCATATTTAGATTTCAGCATTACCTTGCTGGATTAAAAAAGGAATCAAATATTTGATTGTTCAAGTGTGAACAGTGGGTCATAAAGGTGCTGACATATTCATTAAGCTCCAGTCCTGTCAGTGGCGGCCTTTGTATCAGGCGGCAAATGTGCGTACATTTTTTGAACTTTCAGCATCTCTGACTCAACTCAACTCAATCTCAATTTAGAAATAATCCAAACAATTATCTTAATTAAAAACCGAAACACTGACATTTTTCCTGAACAAAGCAAACCTTTGTGTTGTTACATTTTAATTTCTGTGACCTTTAAAGGACCAGAAAATACTGTGTGCACAAATGCACAGCTTGACTTTAATCACGAATCACCTAATTTTAGAAAACATTTATGTACATAAACATATCTATTTATAGCTGAGACCTTAACCTTTTATTTGCTGTTGAATATTCTAACATAAATTATGCCAGAGAAATGCAGCAGTGAAATGCAGAGAAATGCAGCAGACTTGAAGTGTGCCAACCAACCCTGGTCTCCCCCACAATATACTATTGTGTACTATTACTATGCAATTTTTGTGTTAATTTGAATGGTCAAGATAACTTATATCTAATTAAGAACTAATTTCAACAATTTGAGAATGTTTTACACCTCAGCAGACAGCAAACTTGAATACCAACATATTGTATGTCAAAGCAGCCACACTAGACAGTCAACAACAGGAACTAATGCATGAGAACAGCAGGAAGATGGGGAGGGAGAGACAGCGCCTGGATGAGAGACAGATGTGACCCACAACTGTTCAGCATAGTTTATAATAATGTACTGCAATGAGGATACGGACAATTCATAGAGGAGACAAGTGTATAAAACACTGATGTATCTGTCTGTCTGTCTGTGTTAACAGAGACTCCAATCTGCAGTGTAGTTCATACACTAAAAAACCACAGAACTGTAGAGTAACATTTTTATATCACATCCACACTTCTGTCTATATTCACCATCCCTCTCTCTCTCTCTCTCGCTGGCCCACATGAGCTCTCTCTCTCTCTCTCTCTCTCTCTCTCTCTCTTTTTTTTAATCAGTTGTTTTTATAATGCCTGATTTTAGGGGTGCTTAGGGGTACTTCCAGACAGTGTCCACGTCTCTACACGTAGAGTCAAATAAGTAGTTTATTTTTAATTGGGTGAATTATTAAATTCTTGCATGTCAGACAGAGTCCCCTTGGAGGCCGGGGCCCATTTCAATTGAAACATTAACATTAATGAAACATTAACAAAAATTTAAACGTGACATCTAAAGTTGGCCTATATATGACAATATAATATATTCAAATTCAGCCATTTGTTATGTTTGCTAAAATTAGAAAATTGTGAATTTCACTTTGAATTTCCACATTGCTGCCTATTGTGAAAACATGTGCTTTTTACATGCTTTTTGATGGCTAAGATTTGAATAAGATGACTCCATGTTATATTCTTTATGCTTTAGCCTTTTTAGTCATTATTGGTGGACCAAGTTGTACAAAGTTGTGCAGCATTATATTTTGTAGATGTGAGTGGGTTGCAGTTGTTTTTCTCACTCAAAGGTGGAGTCTAAATAAATCTTAATAATGCTGGAAATAGAGTTCCCCATGCCAGTAATTTTTGTGCAGTCCCCTAAATCTGCTTCATCAGCTACTAAATGGACCTTGTGGTAAGATTTCTTTCTCTTCTGCAGTTTCTAAGGTCAAGATTGGAATATGAACCTCAGCTTTTCAGCCAATGTGGGTGAAAAAACTGCTGTAAAAAATGGAAATTTTAACATCTACAGTTCCATGCCAAATGGACAAACTCCAGTAGCTGATAAAGATCTTGTCCTATGATGGACAGCTCCAGAAAAGCTACTAAATAGACCTCTAAACTGCTGTTACCAAGGTCAAGAATTAAGTTTGATCCTCAGTGATAGATGTAGTTTTTGGGTGTGCAAACTTTCAGGAGTCTGATTTCTTTCACGCCATCCCTTCATGTAGTTCTTGTTGTCCGCCCACAGATGGCACTCTTTGCCACACCTGGGCTTTGACTCAAGCCACTGATCTGTGCTCACATCAAGATCCTCAGGTTTCTTTTCAAACTCTGACAGTTAGATACTTCATCCTTTCCCTGTGTGGTTCTCTCCGCTCTGCAAGGATGCACCACACCACCTCCCAGCAATGCGCAGGCTGCAGTTTATTGGTGACTATATTGGGAGCATTTAATGGCACAATTGCGATGGATTATTTGAGCAGTTGATTTTTACATCACTGTCCTCAGCTAAGCTGTGAATACTGAAATAGTTACCAATCACTTCCTGAAATTAACTTCCCACACAGCCTTTCTTTTTGAAAGTTGTAAATGGTTTAGGTCCTGCACCACGGTGGACTTAATAATAATTGATTGAATATTTGTGTGGGGGGTTACATAATGACAACTGAACCTGTAAGGTGTTCTTCGTGTTGGATGTTGCCGTTTGAGGCTGTCATGGACTTTATGCATCCATCACTGAGGAAGAGGAGGGTTGAGCAGAACAGCAGTGGTGGAGAGGAAGAGGGGAGAAGCAGAGGGCGCTTGACAGATGGGCTTAGTGAGTGAATCATTGACAGGGGCCTGCTAACCGATGCTGGTTGCATCAATATCTCAAAGCCTGTGTGATGAATTACTGCAGAAAAACAATGCTGAGTAAGCAAATGTGCTTTTAACAAAGCCAGGTGAAAATATTACAGCTTCTTTTCAGGCTTCAGACATCAAAATATAAGCTGTATTTGTGTGCGCTTCATTTTGGAGGGGCACATGGCAATGCAAAGGCAAAGATGAATCATAGCATTTTATAACTTATACCACATATATTTCTATTGTAATCTTGGAATTTTTATTCTTAATATTTCTGATTCTTAACTTTACTGTAATTCTTTATTGCACATGTCTTTCTTAAGCACAGCTTCAACAGTATGCAACAGATAAAACCTTTTATTCTTGAGATTTTGGACAAATTATCTTTGGTTTTTACAGATCTTTTCCTTCTAAAAATATGAGGTAAAAGCATAACAAGCAGGTATGGTCTTTAAGGGGTAAACGCATTAAAATCAGATACCTATATTCATGCACACAGAGAGGTTGTAATTGACCTACTTTTTTCATTTACAGCAACATTACAGATAATAATATTAACAATACTTAAGATTTTGATACCGTTTATGCTTGGCCTTTTATCAGCAAGTCATCCAATGTATTTACTTTATTGTAATTACCTTTCTATGTAGTATTTTTCATCATTAGTGGCGGAGTATGCCGTTCCCACTCTTGATTTCAATTGCCTATGCATACCTACAATGTGAGTTTGTTTGGTTGCGCTGTAAATGGATTCACTAGTTGCTTTTCTGTTGTATTTCTGAAAAGAAGCTGCTCAAGTAGTGTTTGCTGTCCTCAGACCTATTAAAGCATGCTCGCCATCAGCTTTTGCCAAATCAACTAGGACTGACGTTTTTAAGGCTTGTCACTTTGACAGAAAAAAAGTCTGAAATATAAAATAGCAGACAACTAATATAAAAACACAAACCTTTCTTTCAAACTTTCTGCTACTCAAACTGAGTAGCCTAGAAGATGTTAACACCTCCCTTTTCCAAACTTACCCCCCCCCCCCCCCCCCCCCCCCCCCATTTCTATCCCTGTGTCTCCTCCTTACCATTACTGCAGACAGAACTCCACCAGGTGCTGCTGGAAACAATGGCTGGCCCATACAGGGATCAATGCCAGGCCACTGATGGGCTCTCATTCCTTCACCAGCAGACGTGATAAATGACATGGCCCATATGTTTCAGCAGCCTAGACTCTAGCCGCCAGCCTCCTTTGTCTCTAGATCTAAAGGGAGTTATGCTGTGAAAAATTTAATGCGCACACACACGCAAACAAAGCACACACACACACACACACACACACACACACACACACACATTTTCGCTGTATATTAACTGTACTGTGTATCTATGTTTAGATGAGAATTGATAACAAAGGCTCACTAATTGGAGGCAAATCCCCATTGTTTATAATAATAGATTTCAGTAACTACAGTATGTGATCCTTTTGAAATATGCTGTCTCTCCCCCTCCTCCACACTTCTTTCTTTTCTTCTCCTTGGCAGCAGTAAATCCTGATGTCTATACAGGTAGCAGTGCTCTGGCCCTTGCCTGCCGTGTCCCAGGTGTCTTGTCAGCTGTCAGAGACGTCCGACAGCAGACAGGGATGGCATGACCAGCAGGCCGGGCCGTGTTGGAGGGGTCAGCCGTCAGCGTTGCAGACAGACAGGCATGTGGCAGTGATCTCCCTGTGACAGGCTGTCAGAGCCACCGGAGAGCCACCAACCAGCACTCGCCCCCTGTCATCCCACCTGACTACAGACAGAGGGGAAGCTCTGAATTCTCAACTTGGCACACGGACTCCGCTGCTTCCACCCCCGCCTCTCCACAGTACATCCATTGTGGCTTCCAAAGTCAGCCGGCTTCTTTATCTGTGAAATGCATTGGTGTGGTAGCTGGCTCAGTAATAGTGTTGCTCTGTATTAGATATTCCATTTGAATGCTCTGAAAGGGTGATTCAGTCCAAGTGCTTTTACCTACTTCACTCTCAAAAATGTGTACCTGCAGGGCAGACATAGTGAAGCAGACAAGTCATACAAGAAGAAGAGATGCAAGCCTGTCAAATTACATAATTGCCATTTTATAACAAGAGACATTTCTACAGCTCTTGTGATCCTTTACCCTGATGGGAGCGTTTGCTTGAGTGTGTGTTTACCCCAAACCACTCTCTGCCCCCCATTCACTATGTCCCTGTCTGACAGGTGACATTTGGAGCGGTTCAGGAGATGTATGTGCCATTTGTATCCATGGCAGGGTCAGAGCATGTTACATGACCTGCAGGACAGCGAGCTAGAGAAAAGATACTAATCTCGCCCAGGGATCAATACGGCACAGAGAGGCACTGATAATTGGCCGCTGTCAATCAATCAGCGCTGTGTTTGTGCAGCCCTAAAACATCTCTTTGTGGGAGGAGGGAGTACTGTAGGTAGGCTGAGATAGAGGAAAACCCTGAAAAATAAAAGAGTGGGATTTTCTGCATTCTACATTTATGTTAAAATCTGCAGTGGAGGAAGAATTATTCAGATCCTTTACTTTAAAGTCCAGTGTGTATTCTATCTGAGGATCTACTGACAGAAATGCAATATAATATATATAAGTATGTTTTCAGTGGTATATAAAGACCTTACATGATGAACCGTTATGTTTTTATTACCTTAGAATGAGCCACTACTATCTAAATACATGCGGGTCCCCTTACATGGAAGTCCCCATGTTGCGGCACCATGTTTCTACAGTAGCCCAAATGTACAAACTGCCCTACAGAGCGCATTTCAACACTGCGCTTAATATGTACAAGAAGAGGAAGTAGTAGTGGTAGTAGTAGTAATAGTTGTTGTCTGATTTATTAGAAGTAGGAATAGATGTGAAATTTGGACAAATGGAGGACCATGCGTATTATTTAGCACAAGAGTTGACAGAGTGTGTCGGCCACCGTAGCTTCTCCTACTCTCTTGGAAAGAGAGGGATGAGTAGTGAGCAATTAGTTGCAATCAGGTTGCAATTTGCAACCCTCACCACTAGATGCCACTAGAATTTACCCACTGAACCTTTAAGTAAAAGTAGCAATACTGCAATATAAGATCACACCATTACAAGATAAAGTCCTACACTGAAAAGATCACATATGCAGTGGTGGAAACAAACTATGTACATTTACTCAAAAACTGTACCTAAGTTCAATTTTGAGGCACTGAACTTTACTTTACTTTACTTAAGTAACTCCGTTTTATGCTACTTTATACTTCTACTCCACTATATTTGTTTTTAAGCTTTACTAAATAGTTACTTTGATTGATGACAGATTTATGTAATTAATACAAAATATTATCAATAAATCAATGATTTTATGTTATTATAGATAAAACTAGCCAGCAGTGTATAAAGTAGTTAAAATAATTCCCACCTTTACCAGCTACATTAAAGTGACAATTAAACATTGACGCATTAGTAATTATCACCCAGTAATGAGTACTGCATAATGAGTACTTTTGATACTTTAAGTATATTTTGATGCTAATACATTTGTACTTTTGCTCAAGTTAAATGGTTCATGCTAGAATGTTACTTGTAAGAGCATTTCTTCATTGTGGTATTGCTACTGTTACTACTCTACTATATGTGAGTACTTCTTCCACCGCTGCACATAGTAATAAAGTAAAATTACTCCTGTTCATAAGATCATGTTTTATAAACTGATCAAATGTAATTATAACATCTCTGAATCTGTAAAATAACTTCACCTCAAAAAAAAAACCCACCTCAAAACACCAACACTTAGTACACCTCAAAAGTGTAGTTAAGTACAGTACTACAGGTAAATGTGCTACATTACTTGTCTGTGACTTAAAATTTGCCAGATAATTTTTATGTTTTGTTACTATCAAGAAAATGTTCCCTCAGAGACACAGGTTGTAAAATAGTTGCGGTTATTAGTACGGTTCAACCTTACATTTTTAACACTTCAGATCATACATAACTTGCACTAGGTATTTCACAATCCAGTTACAACATTGTTCCATGATTTGATAAACATGGTTTCTCACTGTTGGGTTTGGTGACACTGTGTAGGACAGAACCTCAGTCGGGGGTTTTCATCTAATTATCTGAGGAAAGATGCTGGATATACTCTCTGCAATCATGAAGGCATTAGTTACATAAACAAGAGTATTTCCATAAACATGTCTTTGACAAGAGTGATTGAACACCAGTCTGTTCAAGCTCGCATGTCTGACTGTGTTAATGTGTTGTGCAGTTAGCAATGTCTGGACTGTTGGTGCACCACAGAGGCAAAGAGGATACACACATGTAGACCTGCAACGTACTTGGACATGTACACACCGAGAGACACACACACACACAGTACACCAGAGGCGCAGACTACAAATGCATGTGATGTTCAGAGAGGAGGTGACATCAGAATATGCAAAAAAGACTTTGCCGCAGGCCAGAGCTTTTTAATGATGAATCCATTCATTATAGAATAAGGTCATTATGCTTTTGTTGTCATGAAATGTACACATTCATCATCAGTCCACCCAGGACCAAGTCCATTGTCCCTCTTCTCCGGACGACCTTGAATGGAAAATTTATAAAGGGAAAAAAAAATAACAAACACGCACAAATACAAACAGAGACGCCCGCAAACATGCATACTAGTGCACACATCAACATCCCCAAGGAGAGCAAACATACACACCATGAAATATTTCCCTAAGCCACGTTCATTTCATCACACCGTTTATAAAGCAAGAGAGGGAATGCAACAAAATTGTGCTTTTTGTGTGTGTGTGTGTGTGTTGTTCAGCATTTTTTTATACCCTTACCAGAGACTAAACCAGATATATGAGCCTGTAATGAAACATTTTATGCTAATTGTATTTGTTTATGAGCAAATTAATGGCAGCCGTGCAAAACGGATGATGATGTGAGCACATACACAACATGATAGGATTCCTGAGGAATTCATTAGCTGTTTGCAGGTAATTAGAGGAAATAATTAAGGTGATTAGAGTGCGTCACATACACGTACACACACACACACATTCACAATCAAACACTGGTACAGTATAATCAAAAGATCTCCCCTACCGCCCTCCCTGGTTTTCTGCAACTCTTTGCGGAAAGTGCTGACATTGCTGTCTAGAATAACCCAATCACTGAATATAGAGAGATTTTGAGCCCTCTTTCTCCCCTCATCTTCTCCTTCCTTGCAGGCCTCCTGTTTGCAAGGTACCCCTCCAGTCACAAATCCCTCATACCGGGCTCGGCCACAATCTGACACATGCAGAGGTGGCATATTGGTGCACCAAAGACACAATCGAATGAGAACTCTGGCAACACAATGCAGGAGTGATAAATCAACAAGCTGGAGCTCCCCAATATAGACAGCGCAGCATCACAGACAATAGCCTGCCGTCCATCTGAATAGCAGGGCGGTAACACACACACGCACACACACACACACACATACACACA
>NC_060171.1:25535320-25547854 GCF_021292245.1 Micropterus dolomieu | reverse complement strand
TCCCATCTCCCACAGAAAGCACTGCTCTGAACCACTTGAAAACAGCTTGTTGGTAGTCCAGCCCTTCACTTCCTTTACTTGTGACGTCACAATGAAAATGTGTCATTAAGCGCCCTCAAACCAAGCTAGTCTGAGCGGAGGCCCTTTGGCTCGATTCGCCTTTGTTTGGTTTTCCATTGTAGAAATGTTGTACCTGTACCTGCTTCCAGGTACTTTTTTCGTATCACCTCACCTCCGTCGAGGTTCCAAGCCAGCTGAGGGATACTAAAATGTAACGTGAAAACACAACAGACTGTTGATTGGTCAGAGAGAATCGTCACTATTCACTGCATCATCATTGCATGTACCAGACAGAGGCCAGCAACAGAAAGTTTTATATTTTACAGTTTTCGTATGTAATTTCATCACCAACTCCACTTCTGAGAAGTTTTGAGGTGAGAAACCAGCTGTGTTGGCTAGTAGTCCTTACCTGGGAACTGCACATGTGCAACTCCCAACAAAGATTTTGAACAAGTAAGATGCATCACCCTGTAGCTCAAGAGCGGAGCGTACAACACATAGGGTGAACAGAGGAGCTGTAGCAATGTGCAGCATGAGAAAAATATGGTGTTTTTTGAAAATTAAACCATGTAAACATGTTCTGGTACAACCCCTAAATAAGATTTTGAACCTGAAAATGAGCATAATACCACCTCTTTAATATAAGAGGAATATTAACTTTTATCCACCAGGGGAAGTTGTTATAAAGGAGAGGAAGAAACTGTACTGTTACGGTCATCTACTCTCATCCATACATATGTTTTAGTGAAAATGAGAGAAAGAAATTGAGTGCAGTGTTAACTGAAATGCAGTTAATTGGTAGTCTATAGTCCTGAAAGTCTATAAGCTCCTGATGTATGTTAGTGTTTTACACCTGGAAACATTTTCTCAACACAGACAGGAGAAAACCACATGGTGTAACGTTAAATGTTCAGTGACTGACGTTATTGAGAGGACTACGTTCTGTCTTCCATAAAGGCCCTTTCAGAAAAGAAGCGATTTGCACTGCGTAGAAGCTGCTCAACGCTAAAGTTCAACTACTTTGACCGCGGCATGTGCGAGCTCGCCGTGCGGTGCACGTTGCTCGACGCAGCAACAAACCAAGCCATTGACAATAATGGGTATTATAGCGCAGCGGGGCTGTCGTTGTGGTGGGTCTGAAAGTTTACACCTGCTTGGTTTGTTGATGTTGCACTGAAAGCTCGACTCTTACCGCTATGGCATCGATTGTAAGTGACACGTTTATATTTAATTCCCTACCAACT
Organism: Micropterus dolomieu; assembly: GCF_021292245.1. Lineage (NCBI taxonomy): Eukaryota > Metazoa > Chordata > Actinopteri > Centrarchiformes > Centrarchidae > Micropterus > Micropterus dolomieu. The sequence continues at coordinate 25,546,550 of NC_060171.1, read as the reverse complement.
TGCTACGTAATTCAATATAATGTACTAGGCCTACCTTTACTTTGGCGCTCAAAGCTATGTGGTGATCCCACAGGTTCTGCATCAAGTTTATTGTAGTTATTCGCTCCTTTAGCAGGAACCTTTTAACGGCAAGTTTTTGAACAGGTGATCCGTCATCTTCAGTAACACCCTGGTCAGTCTTAGTGTAGCCTACCCAAAATGCTCCCACACTGCCGATTTCAGCCGTTTCTTTGGTGGAAATAAAGCTTCACAGTTTGGCCCCTCTGCCATAGTTTAGCCAGTGTACAGTAGCCTCTGTCCTTTTACGATTAATTAACCGTGACGTTTTAAAGCACAGTTAATAGTGAAATCCGATAATCGTTGCATCCCTAGTCAAGACAACTTTCTGAAGTTCAAACCGAGCATAAGTGTGGGGAAGAAAGGGGATTTAAGTGACTTTGAACGTGGCATGGTTATTGGTGCCAGGCGGGCTGATCTGAGTATTTCATAAACTGCTGATCTACTGGGATTTTCACGCAAAACCATCTCTAGGGTTTGCAGAGAATGGGCCGAGACAAAATATCCAGAGAGCAGAAGCCATTTTTATGTCAGAGGAGAATGGGCAGAAGAGTAACTCAAGTAACCACTTGTTACAGTCAATGTATGCAGAGTATATTACATTACATTAATTAATTTAGCTGACGCTTTTATCCAAAGCGACTTACGATTGCTATACTTGTCAGGGACACATTGGTGTATGGGTTACGGTGGGGGATTGAACCCGGGTCTCTCACACCAAAGGCATAGTCTTATCCATTGCACCATCACCACCCCCAGAGTACCATCTCTGAGAGCACAACACGTCGAACCTTGAAGCAGATGGGCTACAGCAGCAGAAGACCACACTGAGTGTCACTTCTGTCAGCTAAGAACAGGAAACTGAGGCCACAATTCACACAGGCTCACCAAAATTGAAAGAGTGGACGTTGCCTGGTCTGATGAGTCTTGATTTCAGCTGCAACATTCAGATGGTAGTGTCAGAATTTGGCGTCAGCAACATCAGCCTACCTGAGTATTGTTTCTGACCATGTCCATCCCTTTATGACCACAGTGTACCCGTCTTCTGAAGGCTACATACAGCTGGATAATACACCATGTCACAAAGCTTAAATCATCTCAAACTGGTTTCTTGAACATGATAATGAGTTCACTGTACTCCAATGGCCTCCACAGTCACCAGATCTCAATCCAATAGAGCACCATTGGGATGTGGGGGAACGGGAGATTGGCATCATGGATGTGCAGCCAACAAATCTGCAGCAACTGTGTGATGCTATTATGTCACTATGGACCAAAGTCTCTGAGGAATGTTTCCTTGTTGAGAGTATGCCACGAAGAGTTAAAGCAGTTCTGAAGGCAAAAGGGGGTCTTACCCAGTACTAGCAAGGTGTACATAAGTGGCCGGTGAGTGTATAGTGCCCTAACTTTTTGTCAATGTAACAGGACACTTGCTGTAAACATGCAAATTAGACATTCAAGGAGCATTTTTTATGGTCAAACAATGAAATGTTTCTAATTAATTTGATTGTGTGTTTCACTTGATAAGGGCCAGACTGTGGGCCAGAAGCCCATGAAATAAGCAAGAAGTGAATGTGAATTCACTACATTACAGAAACTTTTACAATGGTAACAGTGGCAGGGTTACCACTTAAAATTCGTCCTGATTTAAAACAATGGGTCCTGATATTAAAACAATGGGTCTGTCTTATTTCAGACAGAGGTAGACAAAAGCAAGCTTCTTATTTTGAGCTTCACTCAGCTCAAGAACTGCTCATACTCACAGTATGTTTTCAGTTTTAATGTTACAAGAGAAAATGCTTTTAGGAAAAGGACTAACTAATGTGTTGTGGCAAACACAACATCCATCCATTGCATTTTCTATAACCACTTATCCTTAGAGGATAGCTGGGGGCTTGAGCCTATCTCAGCTGACTCCAATTGCTTCCAGCACAAGCTTCCACAAAGTAGGAAAATACTATTGTTACAACCCATTCAGCATGTCAAAAATAATTGATGTATTAAAGACAATTGGACACAGCATTCAATATGACACCCCATACATTCCTATGAAAACTGCTTACTGTGTGCATACACTTAAAAAGCCTCCCTGGGCTTCCTCACGCTTTGGGGCCATAGAGCATGCATATCAGAGTCCTTCTCCAGCCAAGCTGGTTGGGACAGTGCGCCTCCAAGACTCGCTGGCTGTTGGCTCCCTGCACATATGAATGGGATTAAAATAATTTAGATTTAGGCCATTCTAGACTATTCTGATAAGTGTGGGAGGTTTGTGACGCTCAGAATTTTTTTTTTACTGTTTTGCTGCTTTTTGGGCCAGTAGGCCTCGTGTGGTGAATGCAGAAGTTGCAATACCCCTTGCAACCAGTATGCCAAAAATACTTCACAGCCTGTACGTTTCCTGGGGGCTTGGAAAAAATACAAAGCTAGACAGGCCTGCACTCTAGGGACATTTGATTTCCACGATGCGGAAAACACAGAAGGAATTGTGGGATTTGATAATAAAAATGGAATCAGCAATATTGTGGAATCTGCCAAAACATGGGTGCAATTTCTAAAAATCAGGGTTTCCCCTAGCACTATAAGCAATCACTAAACTAACAAACTATACTGCTGTGTTTTGGTGTCATTTACATGCACACTGCTTCTGTCCTCTGCTCACTGTGCTGGTGTTTCATTGAGGGCGGGGCTCAGCACCACCTCCACACACACCATCATATCAAAGAAGATTTCTGGATTCTGCAAAAAAACAAAACAACATGCACATAAAAATAAGACTGTAAGGTGTCATGTGTCTAAGGTATTACATTATGGCAGATACTCACACGTTCTCCCTGTGGGTGTCAGGTGACTGACAGCTAGCAGAGTGTAATGTAATGTACGCACTGATGTGAGACCATTCCATTCTGGGAACAGCGATGAAACCAAAACTTTGACATATCCAAATGAAGGATGCATGTTTACGACAATAGATTGTCAACCTTGGAATCTGCAAGACTGTGTATGTTGTGTTTCATGTTGTACAAAAATAAATGGAGCCAAATGGCCTCTACTGAGAAGGAGAGCTCTGTAATTTCCTAATATGTTGGCTGTGCAGACACAGTGCAGCCTGGGAGCATAAATTCAGTATCCGACTAACTTGAGCTGGCATCCCAGCTGAACCCAACAGATCTGGCTCATTAATTATCAAACTTAATTAAATGGCATTTTCTGCTAATAATTTCAACCATATATTACTTTAACGTGATAAATCCTCACAAAATCTACTTCTTGTACAAAAAGGAGTACTATGCATTACATAATGTAAAAACCTGTTTTGGTGATCTTTCCTATGCTTGGACTGCTGATAAAGAGGTATATTTCGTAAGATATTTAGTTAATGTTTATATAATTATAACATATGACACTTTCTAGAAATAATGTATATAGAGGCATTTTGGTATAAACAGCAGGGTTTCATTGCTTGACCCTAATCTGGATCACAAAATAAATTCCATCAGTCCAAAGGGATAAAATCCCGTTGCTCCACCACAGGCTCCATGTTAGTGGAAACGCCTGCTTCATCATGGCTAATGGGACAAATGACCCTCCTCCCCGTCGAATGACTTGGTTAACATTTCAAGAACCAGGTCACTGCCATTTTTGAGAGCAAAATGGCAATGGTTGTGTTATAGCCTTTAATGTGACTAAAGATGACCTGTAGAGGTATTTAACTACAAGGACATCAGACTGGATCACTTTGAGTGGCGGTCTTGAGGCAATGTAGCAGAGCTAATTCTCTTGCGTGGTAGTTACCTTTGGAGCACAAGGTGAAACTGCATGCCAATCTGAGTCACTACAGGACAAATGAGACGACCCCGCAGTGAGGCATAATGTTAGGATTGTAAGAGTGCCAAAGTGCCCAGAGAACTGGTCCACAGCCTCTGTTTACACGCTGCTGGACAGGTTTCACACAGCACTGCAGCCAACAGCCAAGCAGGGAGACCCACTGTGTGCCACTGGAACTGGGGCTGCCTTTAGTATTTCCACCATCCAGTATCTTGTTAGGAAAAAAACAGAGCATAGTCATCAACAGAATGAAATTGAATCAATGGTTAAAACAGGGAGAAATACTAGTCTGACAATGATGCCATGTGACTAAACCACTGTGTGTGTAGACAGATGGGGTCACATCCAAATAAAGTGCAGATTAATTGTACTCATGAATTATTTCTAAATACGCATTTCAATAAACAATGAGTCTTCATTTATGGATGAAAATGAGTGCTGTCAGCATGCAGGAGTTGAAGAGTATTTTATGGGTTGTTTGTGAGCTAACTGAGGGTAGGGTCATGTTCCTCCAACATGAAAACCACTAACAAGCTGGTGGTTTGTCGGCTGCCAATATTTTCCAGCCAGACTGATGTTTGAGCACTTTTTTGTCTGTAAATTGAATTTAGAAGAAGCAAACCAACAGAACTTTAGTCTGTTTCCTTGTAGAACTTTTGTGTGCTAAACCCCATTGTGTACTCAACTTTGCCTGGTTTTCAATTTGCCAGACAATCAATCTGTAAAATTGAACTTGTAAATGCTTGATTTCTGATTGTTTGCACATGTTTGAATTAGATCTACAATATCTCATAAATAAAATGTGCGACTATGCAAAATGTTTACGGAGTTCTCGGCCATCTTTAGGCATGTTTGATCCCACAAAGCGGTTTGTGTTGGCTGGGCCCAGCAGGGTGAACACAACGTCACACACCTCACTCGGGTGTTCTGGAGATTTATACATACGTACATATACAAGTTAAAACAGAAAATGAGAAAGTCAAATAAAATCAATGTCAGTTTTAATACACTGTCCATATTCTTGGGATCACAGGAATGTCTTCTCTGTGATTCCACCTTAAAGAGGTCATATAATGCTTTTTGGCTTTTTCCCTGTCCTTTATTGAGCTATATACCTTTTTTGTGCATGTAATAGGTTTGCAAAGTGAAAAAGCCACCCCAAATAAACACTGCTCTGAACTGCCTGAAAACAGCTCGTTTGTAGTCCAGCCTTTACTTCCCTTTTCTTGTGTTGTCACAAGTAAATACGCATCATAATGCTCGTATAGCGGCTGGTCAGTCACGCCATCAAAAACACCGGTGGAAAAACACACTGAGCTGCAGCACACAGTGACTGCTTCTGTCTGCTACCTCTCCTCTCCCTTCCAAACACTAGCTACCCTCCAGGCAGCAATGGACATGAAGTTGTTGCTGTGATGTAGAGACAGAGCTCAGTTAAAACTTTATGGATGAAAGATACATTTGTTACAGATTAATAACTCACCACTCTGAAACTCTTGCTCCAGTCTGTGTTGCTAAGGTGGTAAGGGGAACAAAGCCGTGTTTACTGGCTTTTCAGGACCCGCCTTACTCTGCTTCTTGTAGAGGTGAGATGCATCACTCCATAGCTAAAACAGAGCGTACCACACACAGGGTGAAAAGAGGTGCTGCAGCAATGTGCAGTCTGACAAAAAATATGGTGTTTTTTGAAAATGAAACCATGTAAACCTGTTCTGGTACAACCCCTAAATACAATGATGAACCTGAAATTGAGCATAATATGACCACCTTAATATCTCCCTGTTCTCTCATGAGAAGAGTGAAAAGAGGAGGAGTGAAAGAGCAGCCCAGAACAGGCACACATGGGTGTGAGCTGACATTCAAATTTCCATCTTCTTTATGGATTAGTGGATATGTGTAACTAGTTCGGGTGAGTTTAGTCGCTGCATCAAACTCAGCATGTTGAAATATACAGTAACTTCACATTCTTCCTATAACATTAATTAAACATGGTGTATCAATCAGTGTACATTTGACACTGAACTGCAATGGTGGTTTCTTTTGTTCCTTGTTCCCTGTATGGGTTTTTGACAAAGTCCAGATATAATCCTAAGAATGAATTGGTGAGGGTCATAAATTGGCCCATTTTCACTTTTCCAATTACCAAATTGTCACTAACTTTTATTATTTACAGGTTATCAGACTTGTAGGGTTCAGGTCAGTTGTAAAATGGGTCAGTGGTCACAGTGGCCACGTTTTGACCAAAGGAACTATATCCCGGAACTAGGAGATTTTGCAGGAACTCACTGCTTTTCCACCGAAGGGACCAGGGTCTAAGTTTAGTTCTAGGGTCTTTATTTTACCCCCCCAAAAGTCCCTGCTCGGGGGTAGTACTTTCTAAAAGTAACGGTACTTTGAGGGGGTGGGGCTTGCCTTGCAGTGAATTTCTGAATGTGCTAGTAGAGGCTACTGGTTTTAAATTGAGCATGTCGGCTGTTTTTCTACGACTGCTCCTGTTTTTTCCACCGTTGTTTGCAAACCAATGAATCACAATCAACAGTCAGATATAACACAAGTCTCGCCGATGTCCGCCTGAGATCGTACGTCGGCATTAAATTTATTGTTCGGAAATAGCAGCCAGCATGCAGCGGTGTGTTTACAGCAAACAGCTGTTTGAGTTACGCTAAATACTGGGTCTGAAGTTGCTGTTTTAAGTTTTCATCAGTCAGGAAGTTTTTACACGGAGCCAAAGTCGGTCTCCTCTTCTCCAAAACAAGCAGAACAGCTGATTACAGCAGGTAATAAAGCTCATTAAAAATCACATTCCTCCGACACTTATGTGACACAGACATGCTGCAGCTGATCTGCAGCTCTTGTCAGCTGGAAATGTTTTAATAACCTTCCAAACTGTTGCTTTTGTCGATTTTTATTTTTGTGTTGCTGGAGTTATTTTACGAACTTGATGGCTTTATCCAATTTGTTATTAAATTTGTAACAAACTTTATCGTGTCTCTCTTCATTATACTCCCACACAAAAACGCTGTTTTTAATGGTCAAGAATAGCCTATAGTTTTTCATTATATTCCAGTCAAATCATTTATAAATTTTGCTCATGGATAGTGGTTAATAAATAATGATGCCTGTGCATCGCTTTGTAAAGCGTATGTCAGGTGGTTAATTTGCCTAATCTTCGCAGGTCTTTAGACCATGGTGGAAACGCACACAACAATGGGGTGAAGGAACCCTTCAGTTCCTTGTATAGAGATCCAGGGACAGCAGGTAATAAAGGTCATTATTACCAAGTCCCGGGTACTTTTGGTAGAAACACGGCTCTAACTTCCCTTGATGTCGTTCCTTGAGTCCTGGCATGGTTTGTTTATAGTCAGAGGCCATCTGCTCGGTGTTTAGGAGAGGGCATTGGTTCTGTGTGGAATTAAATTGTTCACCCACATATTTCCTACAACTCTATACATCAGGTATTGGCTGCATCTTGTCAACTCGTTTAATTAGGATCAGTGATTGATTAGGCAAGAGCTGGAAGGGAATTCATCTTCTTTTCATTTGAAAAGATTGAAAAGATGTCTACCAATTACTCTGTCTGCAACACAACCCCCAAGTTTTTTAAGGATTCCAATCTTTATTTTTCTTACCCCTCTGTGATCTAACTTAGAATCCATGCCCCAAGTTTTCCCCAAGGTCCATCTGTACTGCCTCCTGTAAGGACTGAGTCAGGACTGAAACGAGGGAGATGTTTGCCCTTTTGAACAGTGTCTCACCTTCAAGTCACTAAGAATAAAGTGTATAGCCTATGGTATAAACTATGCCTCATGTAACTGCCAGCTTTAAAGCTTTTAAATATTTTTGACTCCAGTTGAACTTTTCCTTGCCATCACTTTTTTCTGCCAGGGAAATCCAATCTTCTTTTTTCTTTTATTATTTCACTGTAGCTGAGATCCATAGTTTTCTAGTGTTGCAGGCAATTTATTTTCATAAATAGCTGATTGAGCCTCCTAATATGATAGCAATTACAGAACATGTGGACTCTGTTTTAGCCTGGGTTACCCTTGCTGATTGCAGGGCTTATTTTACATTACAGCTCACATCATTCAGAGTAATGGGCCTGTAGATGAGATTTGGCACTTGGACAGAACGGTAGTGAATCCATCCTTCCACCCAGCCCTGCCCCTGCGAGCATGAAGCACTGCAATGTGATGTGGGGGGGGAGCAGCGGGTAGGTATGAATGTGTAATACTGGTGAAAGCACATTTCTGTTTCCTTAAAGCTCAATCCCAAGTTGTTTTACTAAATGTCTTACCCTGTGATTGTGCCAGCTCGATGAAGTGGGTTATCTAGTGGGAAATTTTGGCACCAGTGCCACCAGGTCTTCTGAAATCGGAGATTCAAAATGTCACAATTACATGGCCCCTTATGTCACAAGCTATCAGTCATCACGTTATGTAAAACCATTTGGCCATCAGGAAGAATAGATGTTCCTGCTCTTTCACCTTGTAAAAGAATGTCAGTCCTAGCCATGCTGAGACTAACATGACCACACACATGCATATTTGTATGTGTGCAAGGGCATAAGTGTGTGTGTGTGTGTGTGTCCCCGTGTGTCCGTCCGTCCGTCCCCTAGTCTGTAAATGGACTCAGGTAACCTTTCCGGCTGATGAGCCTCAGTGAAGACATGCTGCAGCGTATTCTGTCTCTTCAACTCTGTGTCCTCGTGTCGCACCAGCCCTAAAGACTACTGTCGCTTCTCATTTGTCACCACCTAAATAAGAACATGATTATCCATCACATTGACTTTTCCTACTCTATTGACTACGCACCCTTAAGCTTCTGCCCACATCCTATAAAAAGTGCATCTTATGACAAGCAAGTGTCATATCTTTGGCTTTCACCACAGCTTAATATATTGTGCTGTACAGCTAGTATCTGTAACAGTGCAGGTGCCCATCCTACCCGGCTTTGCAACCCTTTTCCTCAACCTGAGTTGAAATTGGCTTTTGTGTACATGGCATTTGTTTCTATTAGGGATGTAATTGTCATTTTATGTTAGCATATGTTGTGTTTAGATCCGCTTGAAATCCGTTTAGATCTGCTAAGAAAAAGAGTCAAAGGGAGACTGTGAGAGAGAGAGAGAGAGAGAGAGAGAGAGAGTGAGCAATTGAGGAGACTGCTAAGAGAACTGAGCTGAAACTTTATTTGGTACAGTATGTAATGTAATTCTGTGTAATACTGTGGTTTAGCAGTGATGTGGAGCTTTGGTGTCAGACGAGTCTGTGTATACGCTGACTGCAGTCTCATGTGAAAGAGTCTAGCCTTCAGTGGACCTATATAATATGCGTGCACACGCACACGCACGCACACGCACACGCACACACACACACACACACACACACACACACACACACACACACACACACACACACAGTATCTTTACTATTTGGAATTACATTTACATACATACTGCATTTGTAATGAAGACTCTGGGGAAGCAGAAGAAGACTACATTACATGGTAGAAGTGTGTGCAATAGAGGGGAAAAGGAAGATTTAGCCATAAGCCCTTTCACTGTATCAAATTTACCAAGCCTTGTAGATCCCTCAAGTCAAGAGAGCTTAGTTCTTAACCCAGATATTAGAATGCATTTCTAGTCAGAGCACGTGTATGACACGGTCACTCTTGAATGACGATGTAGATTGTAAATTGGGAGAAATGGTATTTTGGCAAAAGAGAGAAATGACCTTTGTGTTCATGTCTGTGCATCTGTAGAGGCTCATGTTGATTTCTGTATGCTCAGCACCCTCTCAAGTGACGTGACACATTGCATGCTGCATGACCGATCATTTTTCATTAGTGCGGGGTACTAGTGTACAGGCTGTGCGGGCCAGGGAACAGGTGTTGTTATAAACGTTAACAGGTGATTGGGGTCTAGTTTGGTGTGTGTCACCGTATGTGCACACATCTCAGGAGTTGTGGATTTTCTCACGTACTCCAAAGGAATTCCTGAATGAAAAATGTCTCACTGTTGAACTCTCCAGCACTATATAGTCATATTATATGTGAGTAAGGTGCAGAGTGTTAGATGAGCAAAGCCAAGTAAATTCACATAAAAACACCTATACACAAACCAGGATGTTCAGATTAAATGTTTTCATTAATCGTGACGGATCATTTCCTCATTTAAAGCTAACTGGTGGTGTTAATCTGCCCTGCAAGACATTTCCACTTGGTGCCATCTCAGAACCGCCAGGACTAATTAGCTTGCAACCACCAAATATGTCAGCAGTAGCAATGCGAGAAATGTTGATGGTGCAGCCCTGCAAAAACTAATATTTGGCTCAGATGCAAAGCAACCAGTGCCAGCAACACCTTAAAACCAATAGCTGGAAATCACAGGAGGCATGAGGGGGAGGATGCTTCCCCCTCATCTTCCTACCCTCTAACCCTTAGGGTTTCATTGTTCCCAGGGAATCATGTGTAGGTGTTGAAGTCCTATGATGTGCCAAATGTTGTTTTTTTTTTTCTTCTTCCTCTGGCTGCAGATTCATTGTGATTGTTATTCTCTGTCTGCAGAGCTGGCAGAAAACATGCGTGACTTGCAGTAGTGCAGGGAAAGGCAAGAGTTTTTGTGTACAGAGTACACAGGAGGCAGGCAAAGTGAGCCTCCCAAATGTGACAGCATGGGACCTTCCAGGCACAGACAGACAAAAAAAGAAAAATCCACATGGATGCACATGCAAATCCATGAACACACAGTGGTTCGGCAAAAAGAAAAATATACAGTAGACACATGGAGTTACAAACAGGCACGCGTTTCTCTTCCTCTCTTACATGCACTCTCTCACACACAGAGCGTGACATGTTGTTTCTTTAGCATGCAATTCACATTGGAATATTTCAAATAAGTGGAGTTATGGCAACACAAAATAATGAATCATTAAGTCTAAGCCAGAGCAATTTACATCTCGCAGTGTTGTGCACTCACTTTTCACATTAGCAGCCTCTTAACAAGCCGTCAGACAGCAGGACCACCATCTTTCATCTCCAAACAAAGGGGACGCCGACAGAGCTGGCTAGAGGGGAAGAGAGGGGTGTCAGGAGAGAAATTAGGATGCTGAAAGCATTTGGAGGAGATGAGAAAGAGGCTAGACGTAGATGATATATTTTGGGGAGAAACTGGGTTATACAAAAAGTTGGACGAAAGAGGGATGGATGGAATGATGGGAATGCACAAAGGATAGGAGTGAAGGAATTAGGAGAGAAGGGCATATAAACAGATGGAGGGATGAGAGGAGATGTGATTTAGGAAGCAATGATTTGTTTTGCTTGCAGTAGCGACTGCTTCATTGGCCTGGGTGAG
>NC_060171.1:25519272-25535220 GCF_021292245.1 Micropterus dolomieu | reverse complement strand
TAGGGATCCACAGTCAAGTTAGCAACGCTTAGCAACAATAAATATGCAATATCCGGTTACACTTTCAAGATAAAACGTAACGTTTCGATACATTGCCATGTTGAAACGCGCATAATTAAAGTCGTGAAACGTTGCAGTTTCGTTAGGTTTAGGCACAGAAAGTACTTGGTTGGGTTTAGGCAACAAAACTACTTGGTTAAGGTTAGGAAAAGATCATGGTTTGGGTTAAAATAGCTATGTATGTCAATTAAGACTTAAGTTAACTAACGTTAATGTCAATTTACCTCACTCGCCTAAATAAAAACATTTAATGTTTTGTTTCGCACGGGACACAAACCCTGTTCTCCTGCTTCAAGGTCCGGGTTCTGGCCCTCTATCCACCCCAATCACCTCCTTACTTCGTCTTTTCTCTTAAATATCATACTTGCCTTTACCATCAAAAACTGACACAACAGGGCTTCCCTCAATACGTCAAACTATGACGTCAAAGGGATCCCTACTGCGTCACAAACTGACGATTATGGCTCTTGACCAAGCGTCCATATGTGACGACTTGGGAGTGAGACCGGGTTGGATCTGCAGAGTGGCTGACTATAAGGTCATAGCCTTGTTTGACTCATTTCTGAGTGGCAAGCATTACAAAAGAGTGTTAAAATGGAAGGGTACAAAACAACAAACAGACAAAATAATTGAGCAGAGTGCAGAAGTAGTTGTAGCTGGTGTCATACTAACAGATTTCCAGGTCTGTTTTTATATCCAATGTCGGTTTCAGTCCTTCATCAATTGATTTTGTGTACTATGTGTCTTACGGTCCATAACCATTTCCCTTGTAGTTCGCTGTTCAAGTGTTTCCAGTGCTGCGGTTGCCGTGGGTTGTACATGTAGAAGCTTCACTTTAAAGTGATGATCAGGGCATTGCAAATTCTGTTTCCTAAATTTCTATTTCCCAACCAAGCTATCATACATTTATGGAGCTCATATCATCCGTTCTTCAGTAAAGAGCTTCCTCAAATGACCCTCATATCACTAAAACCACTGTCAAATGGCAAGGCAAGTGAGAATGGCAGCACTTCAGAAACCCAGGGGTAATACAGAGGGAAGTCACGAAATTTTTGTGTCCATCCAAAACACATACTGAAGCAGAGTTGTCTATTTTAACCGGCTGTATGATGCTTTATTGAGAGGGTAGCTGAGGGTATTGGGAAGAAGGAAGAAGATGGAGAGGCTAAGTGACAGAGCGGAGAAGCTGGATGTGAACTATTGAGCCACTCTAAAAAGCTGCAAGCAGTAGGCCACTTAACAGATGCCCTTCTCTTGTCTGTATTTGATTTTTGATGCGAAGCAGTGCAGTAGTGTCCAACTCGTTTAAACTTTGCCATAAAGTACACATCAAGGCAGCTTAAATGACGTTCTCATAAAGTATTCTGAATTTATGAAGGCCTGTGTGTTTGATATCGTGTTTTAATCCGTTTACTGTATATTTAGATATGATCTAATATGTTCAGTGAATAATTTTGTTCAAACTTAAATTTATTGCCTTTAAGCTTTATGTTTTGTGCAAGAACATAAAGCTTCACAGGCATAGCAAGAGGAACGAAAAGGAGCTGTGCTTATTGAACGGTTAATTATGCACAGAGAAATATTACTGGACAGCCTGGTAAAAATAGTTAGTGGTCATTGTGGAAGGATAATGATATGGCTAACTGGGCAAACAAAGACACAGCGACCACTGAGCCTAAAGAGCCGCTAAATAGCAAGCTAAAATAGCTAGCGACTAAGAGTTGCTTTGTTAAACCCCAAGCTAAATTTCAAGGATAATGAGACTGCAGTGAGGAAAGGAATAACTTGCTGAACAGGATGCCAGCTGATAGCTGCATTTAACCCATTAGTAATCTGTGACCACACAGACGCCCATGTGGTCAGTAGTCTGAAATCTCCTTTTGGAATGAGGCAACAGCTGCTGTGTATCCACTGCCTAACATCATATAATAATGGGTACAACCATCAAACGAGTATTTAAGAGGTAAATTGACAAAGAGATGAGGCCACCTCAGGGCAATGTACCCTCTTCACATGCTGCACAATCTTTTCTGCTATGTAGGCTGTGCGAGGATTGGAAAACAGGAAGATTATTTATATCCAAAGCCATAGTATCTGTAAGAAAACATCATAAAAATGTAATAATGTGGGGCTTTAAATGGAAAATGACATTTTCCTTTCTGTCTGTACAGTCTTCGTGACAAGCTTTCTGGGGACATGCTTGACTGTCTAAATTGAGAGATTTTGCAATATTTAAGTAGAAAAAACACTGTCACCACAGCTCTGTAGTGCGTCATATGACACTGTCAAGTAGCACCAATAGGGAGCGTCGAGCTGCATCACGTCAACCAGTCTAGTCTCTCCTCGTCCATTCTTCTGACCCTGTGTGGGTTTGTACATAGAAAATAATAGGGGTGGTTGTTTTGACACACCATGACGTAACTGCACGTCTCAATTATTTTATACTACGGTTCACCCTGGGTGGAAATATCAGAGAACTGTATAGAAAATGAAACTGCATTGCAGTATTATGGCTCAAGAGTGGGGGTATATCATACTGTCATCTTGCATTTGCCCTGCTGAAGTTGTCGATACGTGGGTCTTGGCGGGGCCTGAGAGCTGAGTGCCAGCCTTGTAATGAGTATCCCCTGGGCCTGGACGCTCAAGGATGCGTTAAGCGTGGATGCGTGGATGGGGAGGGCCAGCTAAATGAAGGTCCTGGCAGAGAGTGCACGTCCACCCTGTAATCATAAGTCTATCTGGCTCTGCGTTTGCAGTTTGCTGAGCTCAGATTTCTCTTATCAGGGAAAGGCATAGTCCAGAGGGCAGTCAGCTCAAACTCATTCATTAATCCTCCCATGTGGACTAGGGCTCAATCTCCATAGATGCTGTGATCCCTCTTAGTTTACTGTTTACTCATTTTGGCTTATCGTGCTTTAAATGTTTGTGGTGTCCTCATAGACAAACTTCAAATGTCAAAGTTTTGCTTAATATAAAATAATGAGGGCTTCTCATACTTATTTGTAGTTAATGTATTTTTTCAATCTGGCAGACCTTTGTGTATGAAGAGATACTAGCAAGTAATGACTTGCACTGTAATGTGTAATGAATGTAAAAGACTGATTTTATTGACTTAACAAACCTTGCAATGCAGTACAAAACATACTGTAACTTTATACTTAAATACATACATAAGCCATCTTTTACTTTAAAGTAACAGCTCATGCTTAACTTGCTCATTTATTTAAGTATTTAATAGGGCTGGTAACGTTATCGCGTTAAAGCATTAATTAATTAACGCTGGCAATTATTTTATCGCACGTTAATGCAGTTTTTATTATTATTATTTTGAAAGTCCGTTCCTCACTGGCTCTGAATACACATACAGTCAAACCATGTGTCACAGGAGGGGTGGGATGTTGATTAGCCTACAAATCACCCACCCGAACAAGCAGTAGAGGGAGGCTTCAGCAGACTACGTTGGATGCAGCATGTGGGAGAAGTAAATAAAAGCAAGACAAGCGATCAAAGGCCATAGCAAAGTGGATAGCTACACACGGCATGCTGATTAGTGTTGGGGAAGATGTCAGTCTTAGGAACGTTCTTAAAATCACAACATAGTCCCTTAGCCCCGTGGGGTAAACGGCAGGCGTTCTATGGAGAGCAACCATGGCAACGGCTTCTGTGCGCTACACAGCTGTAGGCTATTTAACTTAAGTTAAAATTATACGCAACTTTACCTGATGGGCCTTTATCTAGTTTTGCAGAGATGCTCTGCCATACGAATTCCCTCCTGTTGATGTCCTATTTAGTAGCCTAAACAGTAATAGATTCTGGAAACTCACAAACAGTTTCTCTTCCAATGATTTGTGCTGCGCATCGCCTACAAAAAGTTCAACACAATTCAACTTCGGGTTCGGACGGGCGTGTGCATGAGGCGAGCACTTCACTTCGCTCAAACAGGGACACTTATACTGAACACAGACTGTTTATGCTGCTTCCTGATAAAAGAAAAATGTTTCTGCTGATACAAATAACAGATTTATATATGTTAACCTGTTGCTCAGAAGGTGCCTGTTATGATGCTATGATTGTGGCTCTGGACTCTAACTTGTTTTAACAAGCTAGATAAAAGGTAATGCCCTGGTGGTTACAAATAGCTTTGGTTTTATATTTGATTTGATTACATTAATGTTGAGATTTAGAAGAAATAATTTATTGCTACTGGGTAAAGGGAATACTGCTGGTATCTTATTTGTTTAAAGTGTTTGCAAACCACATGTTATTGCACTTATGTGTATATAGCAGTACATTTATATTAAAAGTGCATTATACACTACTTAGAGAATTCATTATTCAATTTTGCGCTTAACTATGCGATTAATCGCGATTAAAAAGTTTAATCATTGACCAGCACTTATTATTTAAGTGTCATCACAGATCGAAATGCTTTATCCTATGAGCTGTTGTCTCAATTGCTGTTTAAGTCTAAACTAACAAATAATTTATTTTTTTCTCATTGGTCTCCACCAATGTGTTTATAGTGTTAGTTAGTTGTACATGTTGTGAACTGAGTTAACAGAAAGTCAAGTGATAATCTTATTTGTTTTCCAAATCCACTGCTAGTATTTGTTTGTGAATTACAACCTATTTTTGAAGATGTATCTCAAATCAGATATTCATTCCGAACAGGATGCTTGGCTGAGTAATCACTTTGCTGCATTTCCCAGTGTGAGCCGTATCAAATCAGTGTCACATTGAGTGTCCTCCACTTTTGTTTTACTAAGCAAAATAACTATACCCTGCAGCTATGTTTGCCCACTGGAAGTACTGTATAGGGGGAAAAAAGCTGAAGAAACAAAAAATGTTTATAAGCTATCTTTTTGAAGAATCCTTATTTAATTACCCATGTGGCATCCGTTTACATATAGTAGATGGCTCTGGACTCCCACAGTGCACTTAGTTATTTCAACAGCCATTTCTGAATATGTAATAATAATAAATAAATAAACAACACAAGAGCACAAGACATGCTGTCAACATTGTACAGTTTCATTATCGTTGATGTTTCTAGTGTAGCAGTGCCCATTTTTGCCTAATCATACAGCTCTGCCTTTGTGTCTTATTCAACAGATACCATGGAGATGTTATCTGTTGAATTGGTTGTTTGGTTTGTCAAACCCACTACAGATGGAGAACACTGAAAAGCCCTTCTCCCTGTTTCTATATATTTGTCAGCATAGTCCAAAGTTTATTTAATTTGCTCTATTTAGTATTTTCCTCATACTCTGTTCTATAGCCCCTCAAATTCAATCAACGTTTGAAAAGGTGCAACAATAAGCAGAAATATGATATATGGCAGGGGCGGGGGGTAGGTGCAGGCATTGGGGGTTGGCCGGTTGGGAAAGAGGCCTACCGGAATTCATAATGGAAGTGTGGGATGTAAAGCTGCAGACAATTGTGGATCAGACGGGAAGACCTCTGACCCTGATTTCCAGGCTGTCACAGATGTTGTCAGCCTGCGGATTCAGCTTGTCATTGTAAGACCGACATTCACACCCTCAATGTCACTCCGTCCCGCCTGGAGCTTAGAACGCACCTAAATCTAGACACGGATCAGGAATGCATTACATATCTTACAGTGGAGCTAACATGGTCACGTGACCCAAACAGTGATCCCAGATCAGTTCTTCTATTCCTAGTAGCTTCATGAATACGATCCCGGAGGTTTGTTTAATAGCGTGTATCACATATCCATTAAAGCTCAGAGTCTGAATGTGTCAGCATTACAGTGATTTGTGTAGACAATCACAGCTCGCAGACGCTGCCTTGTGATGATTTCTTGGAAAAAGCTGAAACCATTACAACAACAAAAAAAAAAAGCTGAGAGAAAACGAGGGTGATTGAAGGTAAAAATAGCATCTGTTAATGAGACAATTAATGATAGACAAATCATACAGGAATGCAGAATGCATGTCAGTGATACTCTTTCCAGTCTAGCTGCGAAGCACTCCCTGCATTTTTCAATTCCTAGGTTCGGGATATTTAAAGTATGAAGCATTGTGTTTACCGGAATGAGCTATTACAGCAGATTAAATTCATTTAACCCTACATTGTAGCAGAAGGTTGAAAGCGTCGTGTTGTGAATATTAGCTTAAACATTATCCTCAAATATAAGGTTGCATGTTCCCTTCCCCCCTGCAGTCACCTTGAGTAACAAAATGCTTGGGTGTAATGAATTGCAGTATGAAATTTGAGCTGATAATATGAATATTAATGTGGATGCAGCACAGAGTCTAGAGAGAGTAGAGTGGAATTGTTGAACCTGAAAGTCTTGTATCTGCTGTCCCTCGAACCAAAAATGTAGTTTAAAATAAAGGGCAGTGAGACCTTTAACTCCAGTCCTATTTTTTTCTGCTGCTTCTTATTAACTTGCATGACTCATAAAGCAAGTACTACTTCCTCGTGTGCAACAGGCCATGTCTCACGTTATGGTATTTTCAGAAATACCTAATTATTATGTGTGTGGTGCCTTATCAGAGAAATCTGGAGCGTCCACTCCCTGCATTCTGAATGCCTTCATAATTTGTCAAGCTGGTGGACTCTTCAGCCATCACATACTGGTGTTCACTTGTCATTATGTGAGGTGCATGCTTGTTAAAATGGATGATGACTGTGTGTTATGTTAAAAGAGTAAAAAAAAAATGGAGGACAGTCCCCTTCCCTCCGCTTTAACATTCTGCGCAGTGTGCAGTTGCTCTTTGCCTCCACCTGTGATGTGGCAAGAATACCACAGTGGAGACAGACTGGAGCTGAGCACACTCCAAACAGGAAATAAAACCCCTGAAGGACGGAATTAGGAACGGCTCAGCCCAGGTCACCCAGATTCCACCTTTTATACCGGCATAATAAACTGCAGTGTTGGGAGTAACTTCAGTAATGTACTGCTTTTTGCTGTAGAAATATAAAGCATTACTAAAAAAAAATCGGTAATACTATACCCGTTACAATCTCAGTAACGTGCGTTACACCATATTTTACCCCAAAATTAAGTGGTGTTTTGTTTTTTTAATACACCGAGAAACATTTCGGCACCAGAAAAACAAATCCATGAGTAACGTTATTTCCTGTTGCTGGAATCCGATGGTTGAGATTGCAGGTGCAGACTACAGGGGAGCATGGCTCCTCTTAAAAAGACTGTAGCTCACCTGATTGATCATGCGTAAATAGATTTCTTTTGGCCATGTGTTTGTGCTTTAACGAATAACTTAACTTGATTAGAGAGGCTGCTGTCAGTTCATCCTGATCGATCCTGTCTGAGTGTTGGGAGATTCAAATAATCAATGACGTTAGGCTGCTGTACCTCATGTGTAAATGCGCACAGCGTCTTTCTTAATGGGGAGACAATTCATCGTATTTCACCCCACCCCCCAGGTGATGGCGTGACAATGGTGTGTCAGCAAGAAAACACAACACTTGACCCGCCAGCTAAAGGCAGAGCATGAGTGTGTTAATTTTGATACTTTTACTCTCCCTCTTTGGCCACAGGGAAGCTTGACTATTATTTTGTCCTTATTCAAACCATTTTGTAATCTCCCATTGAGGTGTAAATGCAGTATTAATGACTTTACGGGAATGCATGATAATTAGCTTACCATTACTGTGGAATAAGCACAGCATCGTGTCCCTGGAAGGACAATGTAGAATTTTTTTATTTATGTATGAATGTGAATCAGTAGAGTAAAGAAGTTTCTGATGCTGTTTTTCTCACTCAGCTGAAGGTCAGTGTGTGAATAGGGAACGACAGGGGAGAGAGAGCATGTGTGGGTGTGTGTTAGAGAGAGGGACCGAGAGAGATCACTGCATAAAATATACAGTTGTGTGCACTGAAAAGAGAGAGAGGGAGAGGAGAGAGTTACTGCATTAAATGTAGTGTAACTCTGCAGGCAGACAGGATGTGCCTCAGCCCAGTATCTGGCTTCTTATGTGGGGACATAGAGTTAAAGATCTCCACTGTACCTGCCGTGCTGTGTGTGTAACAGGAGAGCTGTGCTTTGGGAGGGATAGAGTCTTTATATCTGGTCCACTGTCACCCCTGTGCAACAGCTGCAGAATATTTTTTTTTTGCCTGTCTGAGTCTGTGAGAGAACATTAACAGATGTAGCATGAGTCAGGCTTGCTTAACAAGCAACTTTTTTAGGTGTCACAATGTGATAATGTTGTTAGTGTGTTCAAATGTGCATAGAAGCGGGCGTACTTGTACTTGTAACACGTCTTTGCAAGTATATAAATTGTGACTACTCTTCTTCTGCATCAGAAAATTAGATCTGTGGTGTCCTGCAAATAGCATAAGCAGCCACCCTCAGCAAGCTGTTTACCATGCAAAACCTCCAATTACATGAAGTAACATTACAGTTTTATATGTGCAGATTATGATTTTAGTACTCCAGAGGAAAAGCCGACATTATAATTCATTTCCATGGGTGATAGGTCAGAGGCAAGCTATTTTCTGGCCTTAAATCATTTTGAAGGAGACCGTGTGCTTTTGAGACTGATGTAAAATTGATGAGTGGCTCACATTTCCTACCCGGTAGCCCCTCTGCCTCTGATGTTTTTAGGGTATGTCATTGCTAATCATGTTAGAATTCATATTCAATCATTTCCTTGGAGAAAAAACATTCATTTACGCTGCTTATTTACGTAGTGTATTTTTATATGTATAAGCACACAATGAATAATGTTATAGTCATTAATGTTCAGCATAAATTGCTTTTGCCTTTTTCATTATGTTTTGGGATTTGTGGCGAAATAAAAAAATATTTTCATTTAAATCATCTACAGGCAATTTTGTTCTAGTATCATGCTGCCAAAAGCGTGACATGGGGTGTGAGAATACTGAGTTAATTTATAATCACCAGCCCTCAAAGGGAACGTGCAGAATTGGGAGCCACCAGCACGAAATATGTAAGTAGGTGAAATCAGAGCAGTAGCCGGAGCCAATTTCAGCTCGGACTCCGGAGAGACTTGCTGTCTGCAGACTTTAATTAAGAATATTTGGCATCTAAGCAAATGCTCTCGTTCTATGTGCGTAACAGATGTTTTGGTAGGTTCCAGATACTTGAAGTAATGGATTACTTTATCATCTGGTAGATATTCAAATTAAATTGTTTTATTAATGCTGTCTACATCTTGTTGCTGGAAGGTTGCAAATTCAATTAATGCTTGGGGAACATGTAAAGCCATCTGGGACTTCACTGGGAACTCGCTATACTGTATATATATACATATTATATATAAGTTTTGGTTGGTGCGTGATTCCATCAGTGAAATTCTATGTTTTTTTTGTGTATCTGTATATCCTCCTGTGACTTTTTGCACATTTCTTTATCATCCACCAAGTGATTTGTGTTGATGCATGTGTTCATACAAAAACATACAGATGGATATTGTTTTGGCAAGTAACTTTTTTTTTTTAATCAGATGATCAGACAATGTGTTTCAGTATTTAGCAGGTCGGAAAAGAAACACACCGTTTATGCAGCTCTGTAGACATCTGCTGTTTTCATTCCCCCAGCCACAGAGGTGAAAAGGCTATGTGTGTTCCTTTGTGTTGTTTACATAAAACATCCATCAGCTCTAGTTTGTTCTTCACTCCATGTTGTATCATATCATTATATCATTCTAGTCTGGGTGGTGATGGTACAGTGGATAGACACGTGCCTTTGATGTGAGAGACCCAGGTTTGAATCCACTGTGAGACACCAATGTGTCCCTGACCAAGACACTTAACCCCTAGTTGTTCCAGAGGCGTGCAACCTCTGGCACAAATAGCAATTGTACGTTTTTTGGATAAAAGCGTCAGCTAAATGTAAATGTAGTCTGCTAGTATGCTTGGACAGATGCTTTGTTTCGTAGATTTTCTATGAAAAAAGAATCGGTGCAGACACTGGTATGTGTTGTCATCATATATGTGGCGTTGAGGCCTTATCTGTTGCTTTATCAGCAGTTGTTGATTCATATCTGGAGATTGCCCCACAAACACAATGATATGGCAGCTGCTTCTTTAGAGGAGGTCATTAATCCGCGGCAGGGCAGTTCCTGTTGAAAGTGACAGGATCCAGGGCATTTTGCCATACTCGTCTACCTTTATCTCTCCTCTCCTCTGCGACATGACTCTTTGCTGGTCAGTTGCCCCGGCTCTTCTCTGGAAGGCAGTGACAGAGCGGCTGCTCATGAATGACCACAGGCATATTGACAGTGTTTGTGCCAGGGGCCAGACCCCATATCCCCTAGTTCAAGCACACACACACACACACACACACACACACACACACACACACACACACACACACACACACACACACACAGACACACACACACACACAGACACAGACTAGTCAGGGCACGCCATATTGTGGGGAGGTGCTACCCAGCTGGTTGAATTGGATCATAATCTTGTAGGCCATCTTCTCCTCTCTGCAGGTTTCCACCATCCTTGGTTGGATCTTTTTGTTCTTTTTAGATTCAATTTCCCTCCCCGCCCACTATGTCACTTTCTCTTTCTTTCCTATCATATGTGGGGTTGTGCAAATATCGTTTTATGACGAGATTATGTTAATGGGAAAATGGTATATGTCATAGCCAGCTCAAGATCATGCAGTGAGCAGTACCCCTGAGGTACAAACAGTCTGGGAGACGGAGATGAGATGTCTTTGTGGTGCACACAATGGGAAAGCTCCTCAGGCATTCTGCTGTGCCTTTAATCCATCCCTGCCTTTGAATCCTCAGCCAGGAGCTGTAGCACAAATAGCAAAGAGATGGATACTTTGCTTACCACGCTCCGTCTTCCCTCTCTCATCTTGTATCGTGCACTCCCTCTTGTCCAACTCCAGCTCTCTCCACCTTCGTCTCAGCACAGCAGCGCAGCCAATCCTTTGTTTGCATTTCAGCAACAGCCTACTCAAATATAGATGAACCCCATCTGATCCCCCATCGCTGTGTCAGCAGCTTCTTTAACATTCCTTCAGAGATGCACCGTGCTCATCTGCTTGTCCACGAGCGCTCATGTTGGACAGACTTCACATGATGCAGACATGTGCTGTGTGTGGCGCCAGCTGTTTCCCACCCTCTTATGGGCTAGATGGAACTGTGATGTTGACCCTACTCCCTGCAGAGACTGACCCTTTAATCCCGCTACATGGATACACAGAGATCATACACAGATTTGAGCTGGTGACTGATTTGCAGCAGACAACATAACAGCCATGCAGCACATCTTCCACATCTTACTGCTACATCAATGAGCCAGAGGGACTTCTCTAAGTCCAGAAAACACCACATGCTGCATGCCTGATTGTCTCTAATGGTTAGTTTGTTTGTCTCCCTCCTACTCATCTCACCCTGTCCACCCCCTTTAGTAACCAGAACATATTTTTGTCTTTAAGCTCTCCAGCATGCCCTATAACCTGTTTCCCTGAAGCACAGAAGGAGGTTTAAGTATGTGTTGGATTGCTTGTGCCACACAGATACAGCTCGCCCACAGGGCTTTGGGGTTCCAGAGCAAATAAAGATGCGACCACCATATATTCCTGTTCCTCCACAGCCTTAAATAGTTTTTATGTTGCGCCAGCAGCATCCACAGGTTATGGTAACTTGAGCTCTGAGTGGCATCGCTTCCGTTGTGGTTGCCATTTTTTCCATATGACATGGAGTGATAGCTACATCCTCATTATCCCATCTCTCGTTCACTTCTTACAGCACATAGAAGACCCATCACCTGTTTACTTTTTCTGTCATGGCCCTTGGGGTTAGTAACCTAACCCGTGCTACAGTAGAGGAACTGCTAATATAAGCATGCAACGGAAGTTATGTCATTTTATGTCGTGTTTTTTACCTTCATGTGTGCTATTATAACTGAATGAAGTGACAGGAGTGCCAATTATAGGAATGTCTTTCACATTTGTCACTTATGCCATATGTTTTACACTGTACTGTATGTACTTGCTAATCATACAGTGTGTGTGTGTAATCTCGCCTAACCTCACAGGCTCAGTTTGCACATTGAATGTGTTGTTGCTGGCATACAAAGGCAAACACTGTTGAGGTAATTTACCTTTGATTGCATTGCAGATTTTTAAAAATAGTTTTAGAACAACCACTACTATCCTACAATATTTGAAGAATCAGAAATGTCACTCAATTCTAGCACTGAAGAATAAATTCAACACTCTTTTCAAAGATCCCCCAGTCAAGTTTAATTAACTCATAACCAGTGAATCGATAACCAAGCCCTGAATTCAGTTGCTCGCTCCACATATTCCCAGTGAACTGGATAAGATTCATATTGCTGACGTTACATCTCTCTCCTGCAGTTGTGGCTCTCTTAAATATTACATATCACTTAGGACACTGGTGGACTTAGCTATTCCCCTCCTTTGATCACCACTATCAGAACACTGTGTCACTCCTGATTTATCCTCAAGACTATTCTGGGATTCACATATCGTACTGCTACAGACATCATAGGCATTTGACCTCTCTGACTCTCTCTCCTTTATGCAACTGGACTTTACTGCACTGTGTTACTACGTTGCATTTCAATGGTGAGAGACACTTTGTGATCTAAATGCTAATGTAGTATCCTGTAGTCATAGTACTTACTTTACTTGTAAAACCCTGCCTGTCTCTAGTGTCCTACCTTATCTCCCACAGCTCTGATGGACGTGTCTGCAGGAATTAAGTTTAGATTGTAGCTTGGCTACGGTCTGGCTGCTTGTATTTAATTTAATACGTGTGTGTGTGTGTGTGTGTGTGTGTGTGGGCTCCCTATGTACCTCTGTATCTGTAAGTTTATGTGGATGTGTCATAACTGCTGCTTTTCCGCCAACTCCTGACAAGAGCCACAGACATGCACCTCTATTTCTAGGACTGGACGATATGGCCAAAAATGATATCACGATAAAAAGTTTCATATCTTTTGATATCGATAATTATCATGATAAGTATCAAATCATTATTTCTTCCGAAAGGCTGATTTTTGCTCCTGAGTGAAAGTTGAAGAAACCTGGTGGTTTTAAACTCTTCTTTATGGTCAACACTTGATGCCAAACAGTGGATCACTTCACAGATCTGAGGAAGAACATTCAAAACAATTATGATAAAATCTTTGTCAACAAATATGCAAGAGTAAAATTAAGTAAAAGCTTTTTTCAGTGCTTTTTCCTCAACAAAATAAACATCTTAATAAAAAAAGAAGCCCTAATTCGTTTATGATTCAAGTGAATAAAATCAAACATTTATTGAATATTTATATATTAACATTTGTTATATTGTTATTGAGTTATATCGTGATAATTATTGCTATTGTTTTATTGTCCAGCCCTAGCTTAAATGGAAGAATAAACAAATACAAAACTGTTTATGTAAGTGCACAACATATGTGTGATGAAAGTGTCGAGCTTTGCAAGTGGTCAGTCAATACCAACTTGATACTGTTTAGCGCTTTTGACTTTAAGAGACCGTGCTTGATCTTTTCCAGCTCTAGTGCTGTTATCTGGAGCCCTCGCATGCTATCACAATTGAATCTTCAGGGGTGCGTGATGCCATAAATTCCTAATTAACACCCTTTCCAGACACCTTTATTGACTTTTTGGTTGCAAATCACCCAAGAATGACTGAAGAATGGCTGTACTGTCTGGCAAGCCTCATCTTGGAGGGTAATATTCAGAGCATCATAAAAGGGCAAGATAGAACCATAAATATCAAATCAGATTGACATCTGATTTTAATTTGATTTGGGAGACGAGGCATACATCTGAATTAATAGCTTGTTAGCACATCTCTACATCAATGCATATTCTTTGATGAGAAGTCAATGAGACTATGTCCCCGTCTTCTTGATTGTTTTTTGTTGAGACTGTCTTAAATTCCAGTCCACATAGGACATGTTATGTTGTCTGTGGTGTCTGTTTGCGTCCACAGCAACAGACTTGGCCAAACGTTCAGAGGATCTAAGGCCACTGGCAGTGACATATTGTGTGGAAGGAAACCCTTTGTAGTTTTAATCCTGTCATAATGCTGACACCAGGATCATGCACCATCGCATGTCATATACTGTGTATCTGCGGATCTGATATGGTTTCGGATTGACTTGTAAGAGGTATGCAACACCAATTCCTTGTGTAATATGAGCAAAGAGAAATTAACTAGAGTTTTCTAGTTGACATTCTTTTCATATTTGTTGCACGTGTAAAAAGCAGCAGTCCCCCTTTTTTAAATGCTTAAATCACTGTACTGCAAAGGACCTCACTTACATTCCTCCACAGTTGCACCCATATACTGTCACTTTTAAAAGCACCACATTTCCTTAAAGTTTATTCTGTTGACATTTTAATGGAGCCAATGTTTTATTTTTGGGATGCTGTTATGTGTGAGATGGCCTTGTGACTGTGGCTGTGATTCTCATGATTCAATTCCAGTCAGTAAATCAGAGACATTCAGTGGCAGCTTATCAAAGACATTAAAAAAATACTGACATTTTTCCAATGAATGACAAGATTCTGTTCATTAATTTGGCTAAAAATAGTGCGTCTAAATTTTAATTCCTTCTAGAGGCATCTTTAAAGGTTTTGAAGCCTTGGAAAGAAAACAACTTTTATTTATCAAATTAAAACATGATTGAATCTTTTTTGTACTAAAAACAAACTTCTCAGGTCACAAACGCTAAATCAGCCACCAAAACGGCAACGATTTAAAACAGATTTCATCAACAGGGATGGAAATATTTTGGAGATGTCTGTATCATATTAGCCAAATACAACAATAAATTCAGAGTCATTTACTTGAGATCTCCTTCATGTTCAAAATATACATATTACTTTTACAAGTAGAGCACATCCCCACTTGATATATCTCAGCTGTGTTGGTCTTTTATCCAGTGTCATTTTAGTTATTATACAGATAATACACATACAGAATTATTTTCATAGATAAGAAGGGCTGCATTTAATGATTTCACAAGAGATAATTCTGTCAATTATGCTTAGATTAATAGACAAATTAGTCATGCAGTCTTTAAAATGTGAAAAAATAATGACATGAGATTATTGCAAGCATCCAGAATCTTGAAATAACCAACAACAAAGTAGAGTATATCAAATGAAAGGAATAAAATCTGCAAAAAAAGGCATTCACAAAAAGACAAACACGTTTACACGGAAACACAAACAGTCTTACCAGACACTCATATATTATGTTACGGTATCAAAAAACATTCTCTGAAGCAAACCCAGCTTTCATACAAACAAACTACTCTGTCATTTTTTCCAAACTTTAAAGATAAAATGCATCAAGAACACATTTTATCAAAAGTATATTTCAGCTCATAAAACAAAGCACTACAGTGGGTACGGAAAGTATTCAGACCCCTTTAAATTTTTCACTCTTTGTTTCATTGCAGCCATTTTCCAAAAATCAAAAAAGTTCATTTTATTTCTCAGTAATGTACACTCAGCACCCCATCTTGACAGAAAAAAACAGAAATGTAGAAATTTTTGCAAATTTATTAAAAAAGAAAAACTGAAATATCACATGGTCATAAGTATTCAGACCCTTGGCCGTGACACTCATATTTAACTCAGGTGCTGTCTATTTCTTCTGATCATCCTTGAGATGGTTCTACACCTTCATTTGAGTCCAGCTGTGTTTGATTATACTGATTGGACTTGATTAGGAAAGCCACACACCTGTCTATATAAGACCTTACAGCTCACAGTGCATGTCAGAGCAAATGAGAATCATGAGGTCAAAGGAACTGCCTGAAGAGCTCAGAGACAGAATTGTGGCAAGGCACAGATCTGGCCAAGGTTACAAAAAAATTTCTGCTGCACTTAAGGTTCCTAAGAGCACAGT
>NC_060171.1:25491202-25519172 GCF_021292245.1 Micropterus dolomieu | reverse complement strand
ATAACGAAGGAGTGGCTTCACAACAACTCCGTGGCTGTTCTTGAATGGCCCAGCCAGAGCCCTGACTTAAACCCAATTGAGCATCTCTGGAGAGACCTGAAAATGGCTGTCCACCAACGTTTACCATCCAACCTGACAGAACTGGAGAGGATCTGCAAGGAGGAATGGCAGAGGATACCCAAATCCAGATGTGAAAAACTTGTTGCATCTTTCCCAAAACGACTCATGGCTGTATTAGATCAAAAGGGTGCTTCTACTAAATACTGAGCAAAGGGTCTGAATACTTATGACCATGTGATATTTCAGTTTTTCTTTTTTAATAAATTTGCAAAAATTTCTACATTTCTGTTTTTTTCTGTCAAGATGGGGTGCTGAGTGTACATTACTGAGAAATAAAATGAACTTTTTTGATTTTTGGAAAATGGCTGCAATGAAACAAAGAGTGAAAAATTTAAAGGGGTCTGAATACTTTCAGCTAAAGTTTTAGAATCATTGGTTGGTGATCAGTTAAAGGGCTATTTGGTTTCCAACCATATTTTGGACCTGACTCATAGTCTGGGTTTTGAAGGCAGCACAGTACTACTACTGCCACAATGAAGGTCATTAATGACATTATTGAAGCAATGGACTGCATGAACACCTGTGTAGCTCTTTTTATAGATTTAGTGAAAGCATTTGATACAGTGGACCATTGCATTTTACTGGAAAAGCTACGCAATATTGTTTTTTCTGACCATACTGTTGACTGGTTTACCAACTATTTGGCAGACTCAGTGTGTTTATTTTGACGATCTCAATTCTGCAACACTGAATGTATCTAGTGGTGTACCGTAAGGATCTGTCTTGGATCCAATTTTATTTACTATTTATATTAATAACTTGGGTCAAGACATCCCACAGGTTCATTTCCATTTTTATGCTGATGACACCATTATTTATTGTAAGGCTGCTACTTCACATCAAGCCTTTTCTTATTTACAGTCTGCTTTTAACCTTGTTCAGGTTCAGCTGTATCAGCTAAAGCTAGTTTTAAATGTTGAGAAAACCAAGATTGTGCTTTTTTCAAAATCTAAGAAGTCTCTGGACAGTCTTCCAAGTATTTTTACTATACATGGTGTGCAGATCGAACAAGTCCAATTGTACAAATATTTGGGTATATTAATTGATGATCAGCTCTCTGGTACATAAACTGGTACAAAAGCTCAAACTAAAAGTAGGATTTTATTTTAGGAACAAAGCCTGTTTTTCTTGGAAAACCAGGAAGAGATTGGTTGCTGCAACCTTTCTCGCTGTACTTGATTACGGTGACCTGTTCTATAGAAATGCGCCTGGCCGATGTTTGTCTTTGTTGGATACTGTCTACCATAGTGCTTTGAGGTTTGTGACTGGATGTAAAGCATCAACACATCATTGTACCTTGTGCAAAATGACAAACTGGCCCTCATTATCAGTGAGAAGGCACATACACTGGCTCAATTTTATTTAAGTCTATGTTGTATATGCTCCCCTCTTATCTTTGCACTTATCATGTAACATCATTTCCTATCATTTGCGCTCCGGTAAGTTGTATTTGTTATCTGTACCTACGGTCCATACAGAGTTCGGTAAGAAGGCCTTTAGTTAAGCTGCCCCATGCACCTGGAACACATTGCAGACTGATTTGCAGTTGCGAAATCTGATCACTTTTGCTGAATTTAAACACTGCATGAAAGACTTGGAAGTAGACGCTATAAATTGTTGTCACTGCTTTTAAAATAACTAAATCCTTTAAACTTACAGTATGTATAAATTGTACTTTTAAGTGCTCTAATGTTGTTTGTTTATGTATCGTAAGGGTCTTGTTAATTGTTCTCTGTTGTGCGTGTGCTTCATATTTGTAACTGTGCTTTGTCAATATGCTGCTATTTTGGCCAGGTCTCTCTTGGAAAAGAGGTTTTAAATCTCAATGAGATCATCTGGTTAAATAAAGGTTAAATAAAATTTAAAAAAAGTTGTTAATATGCTGGATATCATTCTGCAGTATATTTCTGTAAACTGGGCTTTTATAGAGATGAAGAATTCCAACTGTGACCTCTAGTTTAACAGTGGTAAACGGGCCTAATTGGTGAATAAAATCCCACAGTGTTGAGGCGGTAAGAAAATGTTCTGTTGGTACTAGACTTATTGACTGCAGTGTTTTTGATATGGGTCTGTCATTAAAGGGCCACATGAAGATTCGAAACAAAATTGTAAAGTGCTTTGGATATAAGCTTTATATATGATTTTTTTTTAAATACATTTATGTCTTCTGTGGCTCTGCAGGGAACTTTCCAAAGTTTGACAAAATAACCGTGATGGCCCAATAGTGATGTGATGGTCTGAGTTGTCTCAGCCAGAGAACAGGACAGAAAGCCTGTGTTACAAAGTGGAGACAGCTGTCCCAGTAATATTATACTGAAAAAGGTATTTACCATGAAAAAACTTAAATCCACTGCCACAGAAAGTGTTATTATATTATATGTGATGATAAAGACACAGAATATTAAGGTTGATAAAGACGTGAGGTATGAATACAAAGAAAAGTCACAATCACAACTTTGAATGAATGTTGAATTAATTAAATTAATAAATGATTATAAAGTCATTAAGCCCTGCCAGATACTTTCTAATGTATAGGGGTGCTGTAGGAAGGCTTGAAATTAGAATGTAAGTGAGCCTGGTGATCTGGCAAATACTTAATATTTTATATATTATATATTAGTTACAATATTTATCACATTCTCCACCAACATAATGCTCGTCTCACACAAACCAGTCAAGACACTAACCAGCAAGTTATCAAGTGTATATAGTATTAAGTGTAGCTTCTGTATTTAGTTTCTATTAATAAAAACTCCTTTTTATATCCGATTATATCTGATGTATAATACAATCCAGATAACAGAAACACAACTGTGAAGGGTACAAGTCCCGCTGCCATCGTAACAAAGAAATATAATCATGTATAAAACATTTAAGGTTCAGTTATTGTTTGTAGGCACAATATAATGGAAATACTTAAATTTTGAAGATGCTATTAAACTCATTCAGCTGCAGTTTAAATCAGTGTTTCTAATGGAGGATTTCATTTTTACGTTTCCCCTGCTCTTTGTTGGCTGGAATATCTTTGTTCTCTAGACCACATTCTACACTGTTTTTGCTAATACTGCCCACCATACGAAGACAACAAATCTAACCCTTATACTGTATTTCTCAAAGTATACTAAAAAAATGTTATTACTAATCTTATCTTTTTCTTTCATTGAGACACGTACCCCTGACACCACTCACATGTTATTGTTTGTTCATAGTCCCAGTGCTCTGACACATGTTCAGGGTTAAGTGTTTGCATTCCGTTGCCTTCTGTGAAGCATTGTGCGAAGAGCTCTGGGGGAGTTCCCGCTGGGTCCATCTTAACTCTAATGTCTTTGGTCTATCTTTGCAACATACATGTTGAAGAAGCTGCCAAATTTACTCAGCATCATAAAGAATGTTTGAATACAATCTCATCCCACTCACCCCCTCTGTCACAGCCCAGCTTCCCTGCTCTGGTCTGCTGTGCTGTGCTGTGATCCGCATATTTTTTTTCTTCTATCCAACTCCTCTGTGCCAACCCACAGACATCCATTTCTCCTGAGTCTCGCTTTGTATCTTTCTCTCTTGCTTTACCCCATCAGCCTAATGCAGGCACGCAGAGCCCCGTTGCTCTGAGTCGATGGATGGATCTGTGCGTGGCTCAGGAAGGAACGGGCTTGAATGTGTCCTTCAGGCTACTTGAGGAATCAGTAACATGCCCCCTAAGAGTCACACTGAGCTCTGATGAATGTGTGTAACTCTCAGAGAGAGCACCACTGACATAGATTGTATTGAATTTGGAGTTAAGGACCTTAAAGCTCACCAGGCAGAAAAAACCTGGATTCTGACAGTTTTTGCAGCTTCTCACATGTATTCAAAGGAGCTGATGGGAAACCTTGTCACTTGTAACTTGTGAGCAGCTGTTTTCATCATGTGACATGTCTACCTTTGACAGCCGTAATGAATTTGCCTTAATCATTTGGAGTTGCTACCTTCTGCAGAAAAGTGATCTGTCTCTGTAGAGATGTGGTTAAAAACACGGGGGCTTTGTGGAGTCAACTTCAATGTGTAAGAACATACTGTAA
Organism: Micropterus dolomieu; assembly: GCF_021292245.1. Lineage (NCBI taxonomy): Eukaryota > Metazoa > Chordata > Actinopteri > Centrarchiformes > Centrarchidae > Micropterus > Micropterus dolomieu. The sequence goes on along the minus strand of NC_060171.1, from coordinate 25,514,994 downwards.
TCTTTTAGTTAATAAAATCTTTTCAAAGAAACATAGAAACCTCAAAAATGCTAATGCATTCCTGAAAAGCTGAAAACGTAGAAATATACAAAAAATGTAGAACTTGTACTTGAAGTGACTGAAGTGAGTTTCTGCAATAAGGGCTCACTTAGAGTAGTAGTGAGTTAGTAGTAGTAATAGTTTAAGCTTTTGGGAAATCCATTTAGGCCTACTGTCTTTCTTCGTGTATCTGTGGTAAATATTGCTACAGCCAGCAAGATCCACCTACCGTCTCATCTAAAACTCACTAATTAGCACTTTGTATCTCATTTGTTTAACCCTACAAAAAAATGTTGTGGTTTTTGGGGAGTGACTGTGTCCAGTTCAGTTCCAGTTACTAAGATAAGCTAAGTTAAATGGCTGCTGGCTGTAGTCTTACGTTTAGCCCACAAACATGAGACTGGTATCAGCAATTATTTTAATCGCTTTATTACCCAAGTGTATATTTTTTCATATGCAAATATTTTAATATTCAGTCATTCTTAAACCATCTTACTTTGAATTGTGCCAAAGTTGCATCCTTAACCAATTGCTGAAACCTGATTTTCCATTTCTCTGCATAACAGCCAAACTACGTGTGCTTCCTCAAGGCTGTCTTTTACTCTACAATGGTGAAACACAAGAGGGTTGGATTAGCTTGTCTATGTCAATTGGGTATTACTGGATTTACCTTTTAAGACCATTCAGTTGAAACTCTCCCTCCATCTGTCTGGAGGCTGAGCCATCACTGGCACTCAGCTGACAGAAGACCATTACCACAGCAGAACAATGTGCGGTCTAGCAGTAGACCGTTTTTAACTTGACAGTCCTGAAGAAAAAGTAGATCCTGGGAGACAATGAGGGCAATTATATTGTTATTCCAATTGACCCAAGGTTGCCACTTTAAGGATCCTTTACCATTCAGCCATTGTTCTCTGGTTATATTCTCGTTTAAGTTTAAAATAAAAGCTCTATAGTATCTTGTTAGCTTGGTGTGTGAATCAGCAGGGCTAATCAGTTCTTGACCCTGGCTTTGCGTCGGAGAGTGTTCAGCATCTTATAGCCACTATCCCCTTTCCGTGCTTCAGATGGTGCCATAATTCCAAAGCCTGGACCCTGCCAGTTAATTGGGTCCCCTTACATGGATGTGGGCAGTGCAGTGATGAATAACACAGAGCAACAGCGTAACCAAACACAGCAGCTCAGTGCTGTCGCCCCCACCCACATCAGATGCAGTAATCACCGTAGTGATAGTCGGCTGATGTTTCAGGGTGGTTTTCAGAAATATATGATAAATCACCTGCTGTCAGAGTCAACTATGGTTCATTTATGGCAACATTAATCACTGAAAATACAGACTACAAATTAAAACGGTGTGAGAAGCTATACTGGCATGTGTGAAATTGCAGGTGCCGGTCTCATCAGCAGACTGGCTGGGAAAGCTCTTCGTATGCAAAAGACCCTGCCAGCAATTTCCATCTCCCAAGGACCCCCCCAACCCTGCCACTCTACACACAACCCTGTACTCATCTAACATTACATTGACACTTCATTTTTATGTTTGTTTTTTGTTTGATATTTCTAAATTCATCTCTGGCCTCTCAATTCCCCTGACACCGAAGATGAAATTGCTGAACATGTATAGTCAAATCAAAACACAGTGATGGGCTTATTCAAGACGCGGGGAGTGGAGAGGAGGAGCTTGGTTCTGGCTGCAGCTGCTGCATTGGCTGTCTGCTCAGCAGTGGGGAGGGACTGAGGGAGAGAGAGGGAGAGAGTTGGGGGAGGAGGGCAGTGCTCTTGTTGGGAGATAGGGAATGCCCATTAGTTGCGTCTACCGATCATAGCACAGCATCAGCCAGAGTGCTGCTAGTGGGAGAGCAGAGCACAGGCAGTGCGGAGGACTGAGCCGCTGAGCACTGAATGGCACACTAGAGAAGACAGGCGCACTTAAAAAGGGACAGAGTGAGAGAGTAAGGGAAGAGAGAGTGCATCAGAGCACGTTGAGAAAAGGAGGACAGAAAAGGAGCAGAGACGTGGAAAGAGGAGAGGAGAGTGAGGAGGGGGGAAAAGTTACCAGGTCAGCAAGAGAACGTGGAAGTGGAACAGCTGAGCCTCACTGGGGTCTCTCTCCCACTGGAACAGCCTGGCACAGCAAAGCAGCACAGGAGGACAGTGAAATTACAAGAGAGGTTAGAGGGAGTATTGTCACTTCTTCCTGGAAAGACAGCCCTGTTATAATGTAAGGGTAATGTTCCTCACAGGACCCTTCCATACAGCTACTTCAGGACTATCACAGCAAGCCAGCAGCAGCAAGCAGAAGACACTTAATCTTGGAAGAGGTGCTTGAACAGTGCAGCCCTACTCACTTCTACACAGGAGACTTTCTTACCGAACTGTGTGCTTTCAGGTGAATGTAGTTGTTTCTGTGAGGCTTTTGTCTTTTTTTGCTCCAGAGTGAGAAGCACTGGCGATTTGGAGGGTGAGTTGTTCTGCCCCGTCATCTCTGAGACTATGGTAGACTGTGCGTCAGGGATCCCTTCAACAGCAGCTGCAGCCTTAGAGCATGGAGAAGTCCAGCAGTGAGGAGTCAGCCATTCACCGTAGCCCTTCGGTAGATAGCCACGACTCAGATTTTGCCCAAGCTTCCACGTCTGGCCGTCCGTTCGGCGGCCGGGGCTTCACTGCCGGCGCATTCTACGGGTCCACGGGTCCACGCAAAAACGCACAGCAGGGGCAGGCTGGAGCAGCAGCTGACACCAGCGCAGGAGACAAGACCAACAACAAGTACAGCTCACCCAAAAGCAGCAAATACGTGGTCTTTTACCTGGATCTATCCTTTGTGTTCCTTTTAGAATTCAAGAAGTGCAACATGGCAAGAGGCTGCCTCTGCTGCTTGAAGTATATGATGTTCATCTTCAATCTCATCTTCTGGGTAAGTGGCTCATCAGTTTGTTAATGTTTTCTCTTCATACTTGTTCACATTGATCTAGTTGATGTTAATTATACCAATGTGTAGATATGTCTCAAAGGATGATCCTGACAGCAAATCTGGCTTTAGTAACTCAGCATTAATCAATACGCATATCTGTGATAACACATGGGAAGGCTCAGCATGTGATCAGGATAATCAGGAAACATTATGGCATAGTGATGTTTATCAGAGCAATCATGCGTTTCTAATTATTACATCAGGCTGTTTATGCCTGTTCCTCCCTGTGCATGTTGCTATTCCTGGATGTCATGACAGAGTCAGTGGCAGTGCACCAGGTCTCCTTTTGTATGTGACTGGTGTGGGACGGGGGGGTTGGATTGTGGTGGTAAGGAGGACATGGGTTCATTAGGGTCACTCATTCAAATGGTTATATGATTTACAGTGACCATGAAGTGAATAAAAGGTTGCTTTTGCCATGCAAATGAAAGCGTATATATGTGTCTACAGTACAGTTGCATTGATGAGCAACACAATTTGCATAAAGGGGATCTGAGTTGACTTGAAGTCATTCTGGAGGAGATGATCTGATTTGTATGCTTCTTTTTATTATTCACCATTTATATTTTATTTAGATGTGTTTGCTCTTGGGTTAAGCTGTGATCAATAAGGGAAAAAATTTTAGTTTAGAATTGCTGCACCAGGACAGTTGGCTCTATTTGAGTAATTAAAAATTGTTGTAATTTTCCATATTTGTAGTATTTACAGTAATAATAAGGGGAATAATAATGTCTCCATGCCAAATTTACTTTCACCCAGAGAAACCTGGCCGGCGTGTGGCAGGCTCCGCTGTGTGCCAATGCATGGGCATTTGTTGTAAAAGTGGGTAACTCTTGAATGTTTACAGAATGGATTAGAGGGCTTATGGGTTATGGGGCCAAGTCTTTTGTGTGGATGCAGCGAAGCATGAAGCGTAAAAACATCCCAACACTGGGGACTCTACAACCCCAGCCCACCCTGTCACTGGGTTGTGAGCCCTGCTAACTGGGGCGTATTTGAGGCAACAGAGTGGGCATTAGCTTGAGCCCAGCTGTGAACAGACCAGCATTGGAAACACACACACGTACACATGCACCACACAAACCGAGATCCTTCCTATTGTCCGTTTCATATACTAAAACAAACAGCACTGCTAGTGGCAAGGCTCAGGCCTTAGTAAGCTTTGGACTTCTCTGATGCTTCAGGGCAGTATCTCCATATCACTCTCATATCAATACCCAGTCCACAGAGGCCAGAGCGGGAGTGATTGGCAAAGACATACAAATGGCTTAGGGGCTCTTTAACGTGCCTTGCTGTCATGTGAATGTTTGTTTAAGGCAATGAAAGGGTCAGAAAAGCTTTGCTGATGTTGTATTCATTAGTGCAGGCATTGACCTACCTTGATGCGAACACCTATTTTGAACTCAGCCAGTATGTCTGCAAAGCAAGTAACTGCTCAGGCCTTGACATCACTACTGTTTGAATTAGAGGTGGAAATTTTAAGCAATTTCATAAATCGACTGCCAGCCACATTCATGATCGATCAGTGGTTATTACAAAATGCAGTGCAAACATTGTCCTCCAATTGCTACTGAACGTGAAATGGGCTGCTTTTGAATCACAACTGAACACCAACACCGACAATCAGATATTTGAAAGAAAAGATAAGCACAAACGAGAAGATTTAAATCATAAACTCAATTAGATAAAATAATTCAATAAGAATTGATGAAGACGAAGTGCTTTAGGAGACAGGTGCTTACTAGTTCAGATGAAGTCAGAAGTCAGTCCAGCACATCATCATTGTCCCCATACTGCTCTGTCAAACAGAAAACCATATGTGCTACCATATGCTGCCAAAGGTTCTAAACATGGTTGCTTAAGGAAATTCCAATCATTAAAAACACCTGAGAGAACCCACCTCCTGGAATTGTACAAGTAATGTCACTAGAGCTTAATGAAATAAGACTGCAAATCATTATTCTTTCTTTGAGCTGCAGCTCAATATGATAGATCAAGGCTCTACATTAACAGAGTGACACCATCAGTTACCCGCTTGTCAGTTCCGTCCTTCTTGACTGGTTTAATAGCTCAGACTCTGCCTCAGTGCACTGGTATAGGTCAACCTTTGGCAGTGGTCATGAGGTCATTATTATCCGCTATCTTCTTGAGGGTCCAGTTACAGGGGATTTGTGTGAAGGCATTTACTTTCCAGGTTCTTTCCAGGCTCAGTTTGTGCTTAACCCTTTTCAGTGTCAAAATGTTGCCGCTAATAAGCGGCTGCTGCACACCACTAATAGGTAGGTGGAAAAGAAGCTTTGGATTTCAAGGCTGGTGGCCTCTGATTCATGTGGATCCTAGCTTGCTGGTTTCCATGAAAATGAATTGCAACCATCCTGCAAGTGTGCAGAAGCTCTCCCTCCCTGTAGTGTGAGATTTGAGGACTCTCTCTGTCATCATGTGTGTGAATATATATGTGTGTTTGTGTGGGGGCATGGAGACCTTAAGTGGTTTTGGCACATCCCCTGCTGTGCAATAATTGAATTTTTACTCTGGTAATGTTCGCTTAATGAACACCCACCATGCATATTTCCTTCTATTCCTGCAGATTGATACACTTGTTTTCTTCCCACCACTAGATCATTTTAATGACAGTTTAATCAGTGTCCCATGGGAAAAGAGTTGGGTGATGATGGGGTTACGCTGCAGCATGTGGCTAGTGGGTCTGTCCATCTGCATTTGACAGCTCCGGGCTCATCATAGGCTGGTTGACTGGCACTCTGGGGCCAGATTCTGGGGCAGCAGTGCGCCTTGTTGAGGGTTAGAGAAGCTAGGAATAAAAGGTTCATTTGGCACTGAGAAGTCGCAGTGGGGTGCCTCAGGATTTTGGGGTAGAGAGAGGGAGGGTTAGAGGCATGTTGTATCTTGACACCCCTGGGACTGCGCTGCTCTAACTCTGACACTCCTGGAATCGCAAGGTTACTGCAGCTGGCAGGTTTGCCTCTGAAGCTCTGACATCTCATCTCAGGACTCAAGGGGGAATGGTGCACTACAGTTACCCGACACCAGGTACAGCAGGGGTCTCTTCTTTCTGGCTGTGCGCACATGCACAAGCACACTTGCTGTACATACACAAACGTACAGCCATCCTTGAAAGGGCTCCCACCACCCACACACCATCCACTCCACGGGGCTTACAGTGGTAACTTGAAGCACAAGGTAAACAGCAGCAGGCACTCCAGGCGTCTCCATACATGCGGTCATCCTCAGACCCCCCAGCAGTTGTTCATGACCATCTGGCTTCTCTTTCTCATAAGGGATTAGAGGAGGTCTGAGCTGTAGGGGGAGTTTCGGGCAGATTAGTGCTGTATTGGATGGTGTGGTTAGGATTGAGAGCACGGCTCCATTGGACAGCTCTATGCTAAAGCCAACAATCATCAAAGCAAATGGCCTTTGTGCTGTGACAATGTGTGGTGTAGCAGGGCGGGAGATCATTTGTGCCCTCACACACAGGGTGACTGTTTGACCAGCCTGATTGATGTTAATTCCTATTGGTGTCAGCCTTGTGAGCATGTCGGTGTTGGTGTTCTTGCTGGGAGCAAGGCTTTCAGTCTCTTACTCTGCAGTCCGTCCTCTGTGCTCGTGGCCTGTTCTGTTAATCTCTTTCATTCAAGATTCACACCTTTTGAAAAGTAAAAAGATTATAATTAAAAAAAGGCTTGAAAAAACACAACACAAGCATTTTACTGCCAAATCACAAGCAACATCACACACAAGCTCATTTCCTTTGTGAGAGATAGGTTGTAGAGGAGCTAAATGGGCCCATCCCAGCTGTGCCATTACCGTGCCATATCAAAAGCTAAAGCCTCATTTGATATTCATATTTAAAAGAAAACTGTCAGCTCAGCAGTTTTGTCCTACATGTACAAGTGGGGTGGTAGTATCAAAGCAGTTCCTTTTGTTAGAGGAGAGAAAACCAAATGTGTTTAGCATTCATGAATTCCTGTGCTTACTTAGGGGATTGCTGCGGGATTTATAAACCATTTGGTCTGAGGCAACAGAAGATTAGTTTCCCTATCGATTTAATCACTGATTTTGACATTTAAGGGTTCAAATGTACCTGTGCTCTGATGCTACAAAGAATAGAGCTATTGACAGACTCAAGGGGGTTTGTAAGAAATATATGTGTACGTCTGTGTCTGGTTGAGTGGAATTCCACAAAGCATTTCACACAAGCTGTCCCTTTCCCCTGGGATTTCGATCTAAGGTGCTGAAGCAATTTGCCTGTTTTTCATTCTCCATATCGGCACATGAAAAAGTTCAGTCATCTTTTATGGCTCAAGAGAGTGTGTATTGTAACAAACTTTTCTTTTTTCGTCTTCTTCTTTTCAACAAGAGCCACAGCTGAACTCCATCAGTCACTGCCAGGTGAAACAAGGATTGGGGCACGGGGAAATAGATGAGGGCTGAGTGCGCTCTGTGAGATGATGAAACAAGCTGTATATGCTGTGCTGTCACATGTATTTAATTCCATCTGTCTACCGTGAAAGTACCTCGGCCGATCTGTCCACCTGAATTTTACGCCTTCACCTATGATAAGATAGACAGTCAGCAGATTTAATCAACCAGTCACAGATATTTATTTTTTTTTTTGAATCATCCATATTTAGCATTTGTACTCTATGATATTCTCAAATGTTCTTAAATATATAGTAGCTAGACTGTGTAGCCTGAGAGCTGGTCTTTTAATTATCACTATATTTATATGCATTTTAATATTTTGAAGTCTTGTAATTAGCATCCCCTATACACCACTGGGCCTTGATTCAGATTGACTAACCTGCATGGTAAATATCTCTATATGCATGCCTTTATCCGATGGATTGTCTGGGGAGATGACTTTAATTTACACGTCTTTCTCTTAGGCTGCTTCGATTTCCCGGTTGTGTTGTGTAGCGCCGCTGAGCTCATTAGCTCCTGTTGCAGTTCAACTGGGACAGTGAACTGCTGTCTTTCACTGTAGGGGGTGGAGGTAATAGATCAGGAGAATTTGAGGTGCATTTTTTGCTTGGACGCAGTAGGTAGATGTTGCTTTTGCAAGGGAGTTAGCTCTCCCACCTCATCACTCTTTGAGTGGGGTGGGCTTCAGATTTGATGAGTTGTTGTGTAAAAGGGTGACTATGGCACCCATGAGAAGCCGAAAACATTTAATGTCAATGAGTTAATAACTTTCAGAGGCAGAGATTAAATTAGCCGTCCTCACAAAACATGTGTACAGTTCACGTGTAAAGTTATTACCAGTTTTATAATCCCTTTGGAGAATGTTGACATAAAGTTTTATCTTTTCTACTGAGTTAGCATAAAGCAACAGGGCTGCAGGTGCAGTTTTAGCCCAATTGCTACTGTGTCAGCTGCGTGGTACTGACTTGTAGTGACAGGTGAACAACCCGAGAACAGATTACATAACAGTAGCTGCTAGGTACAGGAATGACAGTACATAGAAAACCTCAGTCTTTGGTGAATATCATTCATTCATTAATTTGTTCCCTCCCTCATTCACATTACACACCAGTGCCCCTCACTTTACATTCAGAAGAAGCCTGTATCTACTGTCTATCTCTCGTATCTGAAAATCTCCTAATTGCCAGGTAAGAAACCACATATTCACAGCAGCCGAATTTGTTGTCATCACGGTGTTAGTTGGTATAATATCTCAACAGGAATGATTGTACTGTAGATCAACCCTAAGATTTATCATCTTTGCTGCAGTGTTTGAAACAGAGAGATCTTGCTTTTCTAAAGATAGGCCAGAAGAGTTCAGGGTAGAGAGAATGGGAGAACGGTGGAAAAAGATGATTGTCATTAGTTCTGCATACATAAGCAGGATCCTTTTTAATGACTATATGCCAGATCGAGTACTCCAGGCGATAGGGAAGGCAGTATCAGGGTTGTGTGGTCAATAATGTGTTTATATCGCAGAACAGTGAAGCACAACATATTGTCATAAGCTATGTATTTGAGATTTTAGTATTTGTTGTATATTTGAAGACAGCCAAAGCAAAGCATCCATTCAGATGCTATTGGGAAAAATGTCCAGAAAAACAAGCTTTTCTGTGCAGCCTAAAAGCTGATGATGATTTTGTATTTCATAATGGAATTCAGTTTGGTGCAAATTGATTGGTATCATCAGGCAAACTGTTGATAATAAAAAATGCAGCAAGTCTGGCTAAATCCATGATAGAAAATGAGTGCAGTTAATGTAGCTTTTTAGCTGCCTTTGAACATTTCACATGTCGTGTTGTGACACTTTGTAGCTCCTGTGGCTTGTGGAGACCGTATAGCTTTGAGTCAGTAAAACAGACACACTGCGCTCGGTGATTTGGTCATCTCAAACTTTTGAAGTGCTGTTGCAGTCTCTGTCTGTGACAAATATCTCTGAATATACGTTACCTTCAAAGTGCTTTGTAAGCCTTTTTCAGTGATGCAGGAAAATGTATCCCATTTTATATCAGCTTGTGGTGCACAAAGTGTTTTATTCATTATTGGTGCAGCAAAATACGTTGGAGATTTCACACAAGCAGCGTTACAGGTGAAAAATATATCAGTGCTACGTGTGTCTTTGCGCTGCAGGAGTGACTACAAACTGCTATCTGTCCTCATGTTCCCTTTTCACCCCAGGAAGACCAATCTATACTAATCTGCACCTAAGCAGTAGAATGTTAGAACAGTTTGGTAATTCAACTACTCAGCATATTTTCTCACACCTAAAGGCAAATTACAGCGAAATCAATGTTTCCTAGTCAGTCTTCACCTCCAGCCCTGCTGAGGCGGCTTAGAGAATATCATTTTCTTTGTCTTCAGAGAGCGAACGAAATTATAATTAGTTCGTGTTTAACTAGCAGTATATGAGATGTATATATGAACTAACTGCACATCCTTAAGCTGTGCACATTCTGGGTTTTAAATAGTTGTTTTAGCAATGCACTGATTTCCCGTCATGTGGAAAGGCTGTTTCCCTGGAAATAGAAGTCTTATGAAGCTGCAGTTAAGTCCATAAGAAGACAAGCTTTAGTGCCCTGGGTCCAGCTCCATAAGTTCTCCAGAGGTTATCAGCTCTAGGATGCATCAATGACTGTCTCTAACCCATTTCCCCAGTGCCACCACCTCAATTGATTCAAATTGGGCCTGATTCTTTTCCCACCATAAACCCACTCAAACAACCCACATAGCATCCCTGAGAGCTTGTTTCCACTGATCGATCTCCGTCCATTTTCTAAACAACATATAGAGACCCAGGACACACTAGACAACTGCACTGAAATACACTGAAAATATGAGCAGCTGATATACTTTGAATCAACATATTTTAGATGTGTCATCTTGAATTTGGGTCAGAGACCCGGGCATTCACTGCTTGAATGGAAATGATCTCAAGCAAGGCACCAACAGGCAGCGAGGCACACACTTGTCCACGTTGTTAGCCCTGACAAATGAGAGGCAGATTTATGCCTTAAACATTAGAGCTTACGCTATATTGATTTATTTAGCGGAAGCGCTGCACATTGCTGCTGCGTTATAACTCAACCATAAAATGCAACATACTGTAGCTTTCTAGATGGAAAAGCATCAGTACATGTGCTGACTAGATGATCGTCTGTGAATGCCTGACATGTTTTTATTGCTATTTTTAAGTGTGGCAATTTCACATGCTATATACAATGCACTGTATAATTCAGACCATCAGCCAATGTATTAGACTGTTTGTTGTGATTTGAAATAGGTGTCTATCTTGTTGTTTTCAGAGCGAAACCCAGATCTTCATCAGAGCAGGTTGTTGCAGTGCTCTCGTTATGTCTGATCCAATTTGTGCTCGACTCTTATTGATGTGCATGAGGTGCGCTCACAACAGGCTCTGACATTTTCCCCAAAGAGGAAAATGCAGTAACTAGTCAAGATCCTTCACTGCTACGGTTGCAAGATAACTGACTGGCTGACAGACTGTGTAAACCAAATAGGGATTATTGCCATTCTTCTTGCATGCAGATTCATCCTCTTCCTTCCTCTCCCGAGTTTTAAACTGTCCTCTTGCCCGAGTCTAAATCACATGACTAAAGCAAATGGTTCTGCTTGTTTATTTTACACCAATTTGCAATCACTAGTCTTATTGCCAGACATGAAAAAGCATTTGCTTTGTGTGCTGCTGTGTTTCAGAAGATATCAGGGCTTTACTTGTACTGATAATCGGAAATCTTAAGCAGTCTGGTTGCCTGCAGCATGCAAAGTCTTATATAAAAAGGAAGCCTGTAAAACCAGCCTCGTTCCATATCTTTAGTATTCTGTCTGAGGCACAGAGGGATGTCTCAGATCTTACTTTTTAGAGAGGACTTGACAGTTTTATTGCATGGGAGAAATGCAAGAGCTATATGCTAAAACGCTATACAGTAAGTGCTGATACTACTTGAAATGATGAATGATCATGTTAAAGGTGCTCACAATCATGTTATAACTTCCCTCAGTCACAAAGTATGAGTCATTTAAAAAAATAAATACATTTAATTAAAAAATGCAACTATTTGCCTGACGCCCACATTCATTAACCTTTACCTTGTGTAGTTTAATTAATAAAATATACGTTAAAGAAATTAATGTATTAACCTCTGTTATGTATGCTATAATTTCTTTTAATTTAAAGCATTTAACATGTTGTCTTTGACTAAAATTAAAAAGAGTTTTCTATAAACTGTATATGCACACACTTTTGTCCATTTGCTATTGTAGGAAATACTTAATTAAAATCAAATAAAGAGGAAAAATTGGTGTAGAGACCCCCCTCGCTCACCATGTGTTGTTTGCAGTTCCCGTCAGTAGTGATTTTTTTCTGCACAGATGTCTCCATTTCTCTTATTAAGCCGCCCAGGCTTCAGTAATGGGTGACTTGGGATGGCGGTGGAATACAAAAGAGTGAGTCGGATTGGAGCCCAGTGTGGGCAGACTGAGGTTAGGGAAAGGAGTCTAATTTGAGAAGTCGATTATGGGGTCATTGCCACCCTCAGTGAATGATCTCATTCATCCACAGTGAGCCATAGTATTTATTATGATACACCTTGTGCCTGTGTATGCACTCATCAGTGCAGTGTGGAGAGACAAATCCTCATCACTGTGTTTTGTCCAGTGATAATTTCAGCAATGGACACAGCAGCGTGTTTCGGGTCAGCCCATTAATGCCCCTTCCATTTCAGACACATTTCTACCATTCCAGGGTTGGCTCGGGTTATCATTTTAGATCTCCATCACTAGATGTTTTTGAGTTTGCGCGCACTGGTTGCATTGTGTTTTCTTGAGCGCAGTTCACAAGTGAACTGGGACAGATGGGGTTGGCCAGATTTTTCTCCCCAGTCCCCTTCTGAGAGGACAGACTGGCAGACCCAAAATGCTGTCCTTTTCCTGGGTGGGAAGAAGTGAAGCATGAAGGCAGGGAGGGAGGGGAGGGCCTTCTTCCCAAGAGCAATAGAGGTAAACACACTGATGTTTGATGACAGCTCCCCGAGAGGTGAGTCACAGTCACTCTCAGATTCTACTCTCTCTCTCGCTCCCTGGCATCCACATCATGTCATTTTAGTTTTTCTCTTGGGGACAAACTTGAAAAATCATTTGGTCTATTTCAGGGGTGGAAAAAGTCAAATTCAGTGTAAATGGTGGTTGCAATATTTTACCAAAGCAACAAACTAGAGTAAAGTCTTCTGACTTTTTTTTTTTTTTCAATTAGTTGGAGGCTCTGTGTTTGATGACTTGTCGCTTGTTATCCCATAATTTGTGTATCTACTTGTACCACGTGACACGCATCCACACAGATGATTGGCGGAGAGAGAGAGAGAGAGAGAGTATTTAGAGACTTAGTATGTTACACTTGAAAATAAGCCATCTTGATTTTGCAATTTGTGTAAGTGCCAGTACCTGATCAGAAACATAGCTGAGTAATGTTGTAGTCATTACGAGTGGATAGAGTGGGTGGGTGGGGGGGGATGGTGGCTACACATATGTATGGAGTCTAAAGACCTGCGAAGCTTAAGCTAATTAGTCCGCTGACATATGTACTTACTCTGACATTTTCACCATACACCTTTCAAAGCGACAGACAGGCATCATTATTATTATTATTATTATTATTATCATTATTATATTATTATACTTCGTCCATCTGTCGGTTGATTTCTTCTTGATAAGTTCTTCTGTGGATGTGTCACAATAAACTCCTTAACAATATGCTGAGGACGGCTGCAGACATTTTCAAATGGTGGTTGAAAACTTCTGCGAGTAGCCTCAGCCAATCAGAAATGTTCAGCACTGCAAGCCCCTGCCCCAAAAGGCCCCTGCCTCCGGTATTTAGCCTTTCTGTGGCTATTGCATGGTAAAATCAATGAATGCTGTTGTATGAAAAGAAATAACAGTTCTGGTTTAATTGGCTTGAATGGAATACCCAGTAACCCTACAGCTGCAGTAAATTTGAATATTCAGTTTTTAAAAAGAGCAATAAATAAGCATTTGATAACAGATGAAAAGTGAACACCTGTGCCTAGAGAGAAGCAGTCAGACAGTAGAATTAAAGTCTTACTAATTAAGTAAGTTGCTTTTTTCTTTTGACAGCTCTGGACTCCCCAGCCTGATTAGCTGTGTTAAGGACATCCAGCAGAGTTTAGGTTAATTTTCTGCAATATTCATCTATAATCTGTGTGCTTTAACATTCTGTAATGCTGTGCTGGGCTTTATGAAAGTAATTAGCCAATCATAATAGAATCACACAGACCTCCTTCATTCACCCATTCCGTAGTGAGCACAATGAAGTCTGACAGGTTCACACACACTGCAGCGTTTACGGCTCTGTGGTATTTCATGGGTCAGTGGGAAAAAGTGAAGAGGCACTTTAATTTTGTATGGCATGAAATGAGCAAGTTATTAATTCACAGAATTAACCTCTTGTTTAGCATGTTACTTCACTGTCATCTACTGACCAATGGACAGAAATCTGTGTAATATTGTAACTAACATACTATATTATGTAGAACAAAATGGTGTTAACACAGATTAGTAGTGTTAAAATGTAGACAGTGATAGTTAAAGTAAAGTTCAGAGTCTCAAGTAAACAGGTTAAATGATCTGCTGATACAGCTGTTAAACTGTGTTTCCTTGAATGTTCTTAGAATCACTGCTTTTCATGTTTTCATGATCAGGATTGATTAACCATTAAAATCATAGTCAATCACAGAACCAGGAGACTAGAGAGCACCACGCGTCCCTTTAGACAAAGGAATATACATTGCGGCGCAAAACCTTAATCTACGCCCCAAACGTCCTCCCCTCTTGCCTAGTTGACCTGCTTAGGCTGGGCCTCACCTTCTTTCATTACCTTGTTTTTTCTCGAGTTTCTTTAGATGAAGTTTCTTTTCTGCTTCATAAAGTCAGTGCACAATTTAACTATCCTTTGAAGGCCTCAGTACTAAACTGAAGAGTTGTTTTGTTACTTTGGGGCGACTGTGGCTCGAGGTAAAGCAGTCGTCTACTTATCAGAAGGTAGGTGCTTTGATCCCCAGCTCCCAATGGCTGTGCCATTGTGGTATAAAGCTATTTGAGTGGTCGGAAAGACTAGAAAGGTACTATACAAGTAGCTAACTTTCTCAAAAGAAGCTTGGTCTGTGCCCTCTGCCATCGTCCCTGAAACAAGAGCCTCAGGAGTCACCTAGAAGCATAACTGCTCCTCCCACTGCACGGTGGCCTCATCCCTGCACACAACGCCAGAAAGCCAGTTTGAGCATCTTGTCTCCGCACTTCAAAACAGTAAAGCAAAAGACATGTTTTTTGCTGTAATAAGGAGTTGTCGAATAAAATATATTGTCTATTCAGAGAAGTTAAGTGCCGTAACATTACATTAATGTCTTACCGTTGTGTTTCACCATCAGATCACATACTTTGTTTTCCTAATTAATACTTCATTTATTAGGTATTTAGCTATAAATAAATATCCCCATAACTCAATTGAAGAAAGTGTGTGTGTGTGTGTGTGTGTGTGTGTGTGTGTGTTTTCTTTGAAGCAGGAGACAATTTTGAAAGTTTAAATTTATTCGGTTTAATTTCACTGTTATTAACTACTAAAGTAGGGTTTCAAATAGGGATTCACTCATTCAATATGTATCAAACTCTAAGTACATATGTACTCATGCACAGCCATAGTGAGCCTCTAAATATTGTGCTGTATATATAGTGTCCATACATAATGTAGCTGTAATATTATTTATGGCTGTGCGGGATGTAGCAAACCTGCATTTTACGTGAGCAGCAGAACAAACACGAGTGATTTCTGAACTCGAGTTCAGGACATGAGTCTGACTAAGATGCAAATGCAGATTGCGATGATCTTAAAATCTCCATGTGATAAAGATAAGATCAGTGGAAGCCCTCATCTCACATGTGAAGGATGAAATGTCTGTTTGCTGTCGTCTGTCGATATTTTTGAGAGCCCAGTAATTGGCACATAAAAGTCCATCTCTACTTTAGCTGGAAAGCGTTCTCCCATCTTCAAAAGCCCCCCCAACACACACACACACACACACACACACATTTAATTTTTCATTGAACTGGTTACCTTGCAAAAGAGATGTGAAAAATATGGTCCTGCAGCACGTTCCCACTCTTTCTTTAATTCCTTCACAGTCAGTTAGAGAGATGAAGTTGCCTTGCCATTTTTTATCCAAAATTGGGGTCCATGACTCTCTTCTATGGATCATCCTAGACACCTGTGATAGGTAAAAAGTAAAGTGATAAGTAAAAAGCTAGAACACTGAGTAAAGATGCGCCAAATTGACCATTTCTCAGACAAGTCGTCCCATCTTTTTAATTTTTAAGATCCAAATAAGCAAAATCTTAATGTGGATGAGTCACAAGAGGGCTGTGGCTGTGATTATAGTGAGAAATATTCCTCTAAAGCAATCACATTTCACGCTGGCCTACATGAGAATGGCTTTATTAGCCTGGTTTAGCCGCTGATCCAATATCGCCTAAGAATGCACACTGCCTGAGGAATCTGGCTGTTTTTCATATTAACTGTGGTGGGCGGTCAGCTTTATCGCCCGTAGAATTCCTTTGTGATCAGCAGTTTCCATTTTCATCGGTGAGACAAGAATAACTTAATTCAAAGACACATTTGTTTGCAGAGGATGTGCTCTGGTAAGAAAGAAAAACAAAACATCAATATGCTCGGAAACGGCTTCACTTTGCATCAGTGCTAGTTACAGGGAGATGGAGAGTGCAGATGCAGGGATCCAGATCCTCATTATATCAGAGTCCATCTCAGATGTAGGCTGCTGTGTCGTCTGTAGACATTTACAGTAATAGTGGTAGCAAAGATGGCGAGCGTGGAGGCAACACAGGAGAGTTTAAGCACAGAGCTGCCTGCAGTTTGTTGTCAACATTTTTGTGTATCTGCATAATGCATCCACTTGACTTAAAGTGTTCTAAGAAGACAGTCAAGGTCGGGAGAGTGTTGCCCATGTATATTCATACTCATCACTTTGAATTCATGTACATTTAAATGCTGCATTTGCTTTTTGTACTTCCCCAACATGAAAAGAGATCCTGGTAAATGGCTTTGTGCTAGTGCTGTCAGTCACTGACAGGACACACCTACTTGCCTCGCTGACGGTGCATCTATCCATTTATTATAGACATTCTGATGATGGTTTGCTGTTCTTCTTTTTAGTGTGTAATTGTCAGTGCAGCATGCCAAAGAGAGGATGAGTAACCATAGGAAGGTGAAAAGGTGGGCTGCCTTTTTTTCGCAGTGCATTTTTATTATACAATTTAGACCTTTGTCTCAACCTCACCAGTAATGTGACCTATTTTTTTATAGGCACTGGGGACATAAAGCAGTCACAGCTCAGAGACATAGAGAGAGAAACGGACCTTGGTTTGCTTCAAACAGCAGCATGGATAAACTGGGTGAGCTGGAAAAAAATTGGGTTGAGGCAGTCTGATTTTACCATATTTTGTGTAAAAGAAAGTCAAGGTAAAGTGAGATGACATAATTATTGAAGATTTAAATGCAAATGAGGCGCTTTAAAAAATATATACTCTCTGCAAGGCATTTAATTTGTCTATTAGATATCAATGTTGAACCTCCACACTCACACAGTGTCGTAAACACTAACGTATTATACTGCAGTTACCCAATCAAATATGGGTCGTGCACAGTGTTGGGCAAGTTACTTCCAAATTGTAATACATTATAGATTACTAGGTACTGTCATTTCAGAGTAATTAGCTATATTACAATATTTCTTTCTCTGAATCTTAATGCTTTACACTACTTTTGCATTACTTTTGAGTAGGGCTGTACGTAACGATTATTTTTCAAGTCGATTAATCTAGCGATTAGTTTTTCAATTAGTCAACCAATTTTGTGTATTCTAAATTTGATTTGCGGTGCTGCCGTCAGTGCTCCAGGATACTTTCGCTTCACGTATTCGTGGACAGCAGTTGTGCTGCAGTGAAGCTATTTCCAATTCACAGAGCTTACAGTGCAGCACGTTGTTGAGTGTCTGTCTAAAATACTCCGAAAACTTTAGACGGTTGAAGGCGCAGTGTTGTAGCTGGAGCTTGTCTGGGGGAATCCCTGCTAACACCACGTAATGCCAGTTGATGTAGTTACATAATAAGGTTTCTCAGTGGTTTACAGTAGTATCAGATGTACTTAAAAACATACTAAAAGTTTACAAAAGTCTGACTCCAAGAAAGGCCCCATTTTCAAAATGGCGGCCATCAGGTCCTTAAAATGACCATTACTTCTTTGTATTCCTCCTAGACCAGGAATACTGGTGCCTGATACATGTTTTGGCGATGTAATATTATAATTAGCATATTTGCATGGTAGATAAGTGATTTCAAGTACAATTATATATTAAAGCAATTGGTTACAAGCATATTTATGCGAAAAATAAGTACAATTTCCCTTAAGTAATTGCATATTTCTCCTTTCTCATATCGTTTTGCCAAGTGTTGGTGGTTTCTGTGGTTCCTGTGGTTCATAACCATTCTTTTGATTCCAATAATGAATAAATTCATTAGAACTGTGTGGCACTGTAAAATTAGTTAAAACAGGGCTGCCACGTGAAGGCTCAGTACCGCTAACCCCTTTTATTTTTTTATATTTTTTATAATTTCTGGGGGGGGTTTTTGCCTCTTGTTTTTTATATTATTTTAATACTTTTCTTATTTATACATATCTTTTTCTATTCTATTCAGTTGTTTCATCTTATTCTGGTTTATTTTTTATAATTTTTTGGACTGTGACCTTTTTACTGTGACCACTAGATTTACCATTAGTCGTCACACTCTTCCTCCCATAGAGGTTGATTATAGTGATTCTCACAATTCCCAACTTGACATGGTCCACAAGCAGGCATGTATGGTAGTCCATATGCCCTGCAACTGCACCGTTGTTTGGCAGGCAGTTGTGCAATTACAGTGGATCATCTGCAGGAGGCTTTCTGGGGCAGCAGCCTTACTGGTCATAACTGGCAGGAACCGGTTGTCCACAAGTTTCCATCCCCAATCCACTGTGTTCATGTCACCTTCGTTTCCAATCCACACCATGATCTGGAAGTAAAGCCAAACAACACTGCCATTGCCTTGATGCGTATTGTCTTTGATGGAAGGACCTTTGCTATAACCATCAAAAACAACTGTTGCTTTACCATAATGGCGTATGGTAAAGTCTGCATATGACTGTGCAATGGCACCGTAACTGTCACCCTTTTTCCATGCCAAGCAGTGAACCAGGGAGCCAACGTCAAAGACATAATGCTCAGTTGGTGGGTTGGAAATCCAGGACAGTTTTGTTAGATTTCTTGCTTGAGAACTCACTGACTGCCTGCGCTAATAGGGGCTTGTTGGCTTTACAGAAGATTTCCTTTCCTTCGAACAGGGCTGCAGGAAATGAGCAAAGCTCATAGCTCATTACATCTTCCAGTGAAAACTGTTCAGTTTTTGACATGATCAGGAACCGCTGGAACAGCAAAGCAGGATCAGTGGTTCGGTCTTGGGTAACTTTGATGGTGGAGTCATCTGCAAGGGTTTTTGCCCGGTCTTTCCGTTTGAAGGATATTCCAAAAACGGGTTTTCCAATCATCTTTTTAATGATCTCATTGCCAACAGTCTCAAACTCTTGCACATTCACCTCCTCTTTGGCAACAACACCAGTTACAATGTTTCTCAGAGAGGGGTCTGGAGAGAATGGTGTGTAAATGCTAAGCTTTTCCTTGATCTTTTCTAGATCAGAGTGATCTTTTCATTCTTGCTTCTGAGGATTCTCTCTGCTGCACGCTGGTCATGTAGGTGGTGTCATTGAATTCCTGCATGGCGTTGTTGTATTCAGATGTGATGGGTGTAGAGATGGTCCACAATGCTCGCATTTCTTCAGTCATTCCACTTCCATGGGTCAAGCCTCCACTGCTTTTCAAGGATTGCATCAATGTCTGCTCAATGACAAAGTCAGAGCTAAGGCCTGCCTAGTACTGGTTGCTGCGGCGGATCACATGGAAACCCCTGGAAAACTTCTCATGTACATCATCATCATGCCGATTTTAGGTAGTTGTAGTGTCCAGCGGCAGCAAATATCGGCAGACAGTCCAACATTGCGCATCATGGAAGTGCATCTTCCAAGGTCCTGTACGATCTGCTTTGATCAGAGCTCAGGCTGTCTGCAGCATCTTCTGATAGTTTACCCACAGCCGGCTGGTTTTTGACCTTGTGCTAAGGTCTGCCCTCTTCGTGTCCTTTTTCCTTGATTTGGTTCAGCATATCTGATGCTGCAGCACTCTCCAAATTTGTTTCTTTCATTACCATGGATGAGTACATCTCTCCAGCTTGGTTCACCAATAACTCAAACTGTGAGTCATCCTCCTGCAGCTCTGACACAACCAGGTGATTGAGACATCTGTCCACCAGCAAATGTCCACGAAAAGCTCTTTCCACTGACTTTCCAGTCATCATGTGCTGGACGGCATTTGATCCACGGACAACTTCTATAATATTCCTGAGTCCTGTGCCTTTCATCAGTGTGCCAATTGCACCAAGTAGGTTCACAAAAGTATGAAAACCTCCAAGCATTAAGACTATGCTTTTTAGGGGACTACTCTGTGGTGCATCCATGATCATCTCTGCTGCTTTCCAGTACAGTGGCTGATCAAACGTAATAATGGGTGAAGCATTGTGTTTGATAGCCAGGCCACAAACAAAATCCAAGGTGGACAAAATACAGGTTTTGTCTCCAGAGTACAGGTCAATCATTGGCAGGAACACAACTCATGATTGGCCTGGATGTTCTAGTCCTTGATGAATGATATGCATCATTCCATGCCACCCTGGGGTTTGTTGTTTGAAGTTCAGTGAGAGCTCCCACAGGACATCAACTGTTCTGTCACAGTTGATCAGTGCTGGGAGGTCGTGGAACACCTCCCGGCGCACATGTTTTGCAAAGCGATATTCGATTACTGGGATTTTACTTTGCACTGCAAAATCTAGGTTGGTAATGTGTCTCCTTGGAATGATACATTTTCGCCCTGGAGTGATTGCTGCTATGATTACCATTCAGTGGAAGGTTCCCTTACCATCAATAGTAAGGATGTTGTGGTCAACATTGTCCCCAGCAAAAAGAAGTGCCATGTCCAGCACATCTATGTCATCCGCTAACACATCTGGGGCAACTGAATTTGCTGCATTTTTGTCAAAATGCAAAACTTCCTTGTATGATGAAGCAAATCCCATTCCATGAAGGGTATCCACCAGGAATTGTGACCGATACATATGATGTTCCTGCACTGCAAGGCCAAGTTGTAATGGAGCTACCACAGCACGTGAGAGTCTCAGAACAAACGAAAGGGCAGAGTCAAGCTCAAGTGACTTTGTGCTCGGATACTGATCCGTAACGGATGGGACATTGGACCTAATATCACTTTTGATCAATCGCGCAGCTGTTTGAATGATCACTTGTTTCTGGGATACCTCATCCTTTTCTTGTTCGCTGAAATAAGATCGTAGTATTTCTGATGTCTTCTTTCTCATTGTCACTATGTCATGGAGGCCTTCCCCTTCAGTGAAATGTACATTGTCCTGGTACTGTTCCCTCAATTTTCTCTTGAGGTATTGATTTCCATATGGTTCAGAATCTGGGTTTGTCAGAGATTCCTTCATTTTGTCTCGAAGATATGTAATTGTCAACTGCTCCTCATCATTACTCTCGAGGTAAGAGCAAACTTTCACGAATGCCTGCTCCTGATCTTCATTTTTGGGCAGGCCAGACTTTCTGCGCTTTGCATCTGGGTCTTTCTGGAACTGTATTATTATGTTATATCCGTTACGAAAACTAGTACTGCATAAGTGGTGGTAAACACAGTCTGCAGCATGTAGATCCCGGCCATAATACTCGATCCTGCCTTTTACAGTGAAAGCCCATTGAGCTGCACAACACTCAAGAATGGACTCTGCAAGCGTATCAGTCTTAACACTACTTGTGTCTTTACTTCCATGTGTTATCGTAGTCCCACAGAAATCAGTTTGGCTGTTGAAAGGACCAGTTGCTACTCTGGCATTTCTTTTTGGTGGCTCAGCTTTATTCTCTTGTTGGATTTTAATGTCTTTTTTATTTATGTACTTCTGTTCGACATTTTGAGTGTACTATTTCACCGGAAATGTGTACGTTGTCGCCTCTTTGTACACTTGCATTGTTGATTCCATCAGCTCCCTTCTGATGAACCTCAACCACATCAGAGCCATCTCTTAAGTTTTTACAGCAAATGGGGCAAGTTTCTTGGTTTACAACAACATGACTCATGGTCAAAATTGCATTTGGAGTGTACTTTTTCCTCAAGCTAATTCAACAATGTCAATTGCTGAAAATTGTGAATTTAGTTTTGTTGGGTTTAGTATAATGCCCCCTTTATACTCAAAAACATCTATAGATGATGCATTACATATGTATTACCTTATTCAAATTGAAATGAGTGACCATTTTAGAGGGTTCACACACGGGCCTCTGTTCGGCCCGAGTTTTTTATGATCAAAGTTATACAAATCCAATTTAAGTTACTTTTGGGTGCAAAAACTTTTACATTGAATGCCAAGTCTTTGTTTTAGCAAAAAAAGGGTTACATGTGTTACATGACATAGGCTAAATCGTAAACAAAGATGAAACCTTACAGTAATCTCACAAAACCATGTTTGTAATCATGTCAGTGCAATTTAGTCCAATGGATTCATAGACCCAGAACACATGAGGTTAGACACCAATATTACTTGGCTAGGTCAAATAATGAAGGAGTAAGGATATTTTAAGGGCTTCCTGCCCATCTTGGATGCCGTATTGAAAATTACACCTTTCTAGTGGTCAAACTTTGGTAAACTTTTAATATGTTATTTAGGACACATAATACAACAAAAAACAGCTGAGAAACCTTTTGTTAGATTTTTTTTAGGGTTAGGTGTTTTTTTTTTTCATATATGCAGCCGTCTAAAGAGTGGAGGGGGGATTGAACGCACGAGGTACAGCAGCATAACGTCATTGATTATTTGAA
Source organism: Micropterus dolomieu (assembly GCF_021292245.1). Lineage (NCBI taxonomy): Eukaryota > Metazoa > Chordata > Actinopteri > Centrarchiformes > Centrarchidae > Micropterus > Micropterus dolomieu. The sequence continues at coordinate 25,492,386 of NC_060171.1, read as the reverse complement.
TCTCCTGACACTCTGACAGGATCGGTCAGGATGAGCTGACAGCAGCCGGTCTAATCATGAAAGTTATTCGTTAAAGCACAAACACATAGCCATTAGAAATCTATTTAAGCATTCTGCCTACAATCTCGACCATCAGATTTCTGCAACAGGAAATAAAGCAAGCCTTTAATCGTGGATTTGTTATTCTGGTGCCAAAATGTTTCTCTGTGTTGGTGAATTATTAAAAAACAAAACACCACTTTATTTCGGATTAAAATACGTTGTAACGGGTATAATCTTACTGAATTTTTTTTTTTAGTAATGCGTTATATTACTGAGTTACATCAAAAAGCAATACATTACTGTAATTGCATTACTTTTATAACGCGTTACTCCCAACACTGGCAGTGCACACAGGAGGTAACTCAAGCAGCTCAAGAGGAACAAATGCATCCATCAGCAGCTGTACTAATAATACCCGCTCCTCATTTTCCCGGATATTAACTAATAGAAATGGAAAGAAACCAGAGTCTAAACCGACACATGCTTTCAGGCATTTTTTTTTGTATATATGATGTAAAAGTAAACATTTCAACATGTACATATGATACACAAATATTTCCACAGAAGCAGCTAGTACAATCAGCAGACCTCAGTTTGAAATGGCCTCTGGACACAGCGATAAGGCACGGATCAGCTTTAGCTCTATCTTCTGTCTCATTTGTTCCTGTCTAAACGAGATAGGCCTGCTATTTGCTGGCAGCTGTCCTGTGGTGACACAGTGACAATACGACGGGCTCTTTAGATGCATCACCTATGTGGTGCGATTGGAGTACAGCTGACTTGTCACTTCACCATTATCCAGCCCAAACTCCCAGGATGGAGGACAATTAGAGGACAAAGCAGACAGGAGATGGGCATGCTAGAAGCATGTCAAGACAGTGGGGAGCCGTGGAGTGAATTAACTGACCCGACACCTCTGATGTTGTTACCGTAGTATGACAGGTGAACAGGCAGATAGTCTTCCTCTTGAAAATGTCCCTGTCACTTTGGCAACCACAGGGGAAGTGCATAAGATGGAGCAGAATGTTTAACGCTACTGCATTTCAGCGAGGAGTGCCCTCTAAACGCCCAGCACAGCACTTGTTTAAATGTGTGTGTAATCTGGAGACTATCCTTGGTAAACAAGCCCACTCCGAGGAGGG